>NC_051410.1:33733454-33733527 GCF_015228065.2 Penaeus monodon
ATAAACCAAATCATAATTTTTATTGTGCCATCTGTATAGGATGCTACATTTTAGGTCATGTAAGATAGTGCAG
>NC_051410.1:33733600-33736447 GCF_015228065.2 Penaeus monodon
GTACTGAAATAATTTTGGATTCCATTATCATACATTTATACAATCTCAGTTGACAAACTGCACTGTAGATATTTGCACATGCGTGGGTGGGTGC
Source organism: Penaeus monodon (assembly GCF_015228065.2). NCBI lineage: Eukaryota > Metazoa > Arthropoda > Malacostraca > Decapoda > Penaeidae > Penaeus > Penaeus monodon. The sequence goes on from NC_051410.1 coordinate 33,733,695, forward strand.
ATATATGTGTATGAGTAAATTTTTTCCCTTGTTTTTTAAATGCACATTTTTTCTCCTGTAGCATTGCCAAGACTCTGGGTGCATTGATGGTGACTGAGGGTATATTTGATCTAATGCCAGGCCTTAGAGTGACATCTCGTGTTATCAGTGACAAAGAAGCAGTTGAAGCATGTTCAAGATTTGCTGGTAAGTTTTAAGTATTTGCCTTTAGTATTTTCATGTTACATAAAGCAAGTCTGTGTAGATACTAGAGTTCCTTATGTGTTGATGTGACCTATGTGTTGTGATTCATATTAAATCATAATAAAGCTGATAATATTAGACAGTATGTTTTTGGTGACAATTCAAATGAAATCTCCACTGGATGATACAGACAGAATTAACACATTATATTGAACCAGCAATGTTATTACATGTCAGAAATTCATTAAAATAAAGATTATATTTGATGAACATCTATCTCAGCTTTGTCCATCACTCTTCCAGATGAGCAGCGGATGTTGGTAGAACCGTCTTGTGGAGCAGCACTTGCAGCTGGGTATTCAGGAATAATCAAAGAGCTCATTGCAAACAAAACACTTCCCGATGATGGGCCAATTGTCTTTGTAGTGTGTGGGGGTAATGCTGTTACACTGGACATGTTGGAAGGATGGAAGAAACAGGTTAATCTCCTGTAGACTAATTGTATGGTTAATGAAGTTATAATTTTGAGTAGTACAGTTTGAAACATAAGAAAAAAATATGAGTTTAAGTTTCTCAGGAAAGATTTTAATCTTGTGGATATGAGGTTCATAATTAACCACTACATTAGGTTTAAAAAATAATGGTCATGTGTGATGTTTAAAAAACAACATCAGGAAAGGAGGAATGACAAAGATAGATTTTAAATGCTAAGATGTTGTATTTTCTTATTTTTTTCTTATTCATTGTTGTTTGAACTTTCTTAAAATATATTCACAGCAATTGTTAACCATGACTAAAGAAAAATGTGATCATTTACAGTTTTTATCTGTGAATTATTTTTGAAGTGTAAAGAAATAAAACATTAAACAACAATGTACAAATCTTATTATATTCCAATTCACAAGAAATATTTTTATAAGAAGTAATATCAGAGTTCATAGGAGTTTTGATGATTATTGAATAATGATGAGGATAATAGTATGAAGTAATGACTGTATTTGATGTTAGTAGTAAGAGAAGTAATTGTAACCAAATGCTATTGAGTACAATTTTCCTGCTGTTTGTAGTATACTTATTCTTTGTTGTAGAAAGCTGAATTAAGCCTCATTATTGAGGGGTTGGATTGCATTTCATGTTGATTATAGGAAAAAAAAATGCTGAAATAATAATACATAATTTCTTTCCTTTACTTACTGTAGTTGAAGTTAATTTGGGCACATTTTGAAGGGAAAAGATTGCACTTTATGTTGATAGTGGAAAAATATGCATGTAAAAAGACGAAAAGCTTCACTGAATCTAAATTAGCCAGTAATGAAAATATACCACATTTTGTCATGTAACTGAACTCAAGAAAAAAAAAACTATAGAGATGCAATTTACATTTTGGTTTTGTGATTTGGAAGAATAAATCAGTTAGTTTTTCGTACATGTGTTTATTGCAGGCAGTATTTATTGCAATAAGCCAAGTTTTGTCTCATTTTGAAGGGTAAAGATTGCACTCTATACTGACATTAGAAATAAATGCATACATGGAAAGAAAATGCAAAAATAATGAGTTTAAGTTAGTTGATAAGCAAAAACTTCACACCATGTATATAAGAATTTATCAGGTTAATTCTATTAGTTACAGTTATGATTTTGCATTTTTGAGGTATTCGATATAATTTCCTTTCTTCTAGTAATGCATTTTTTGGAATTTTACTCAAAGAAACATGGGAAAACGCAAAATAAGGAAGTAAAATCATAAGGTGTCTCCAGACATTACAGATTTCTTTTTTAGAAATTTTCATGTAGTATACTTATTATTAGAATGTTGAAATGGATCTCTTCTTAAATGGGTAGGATGCATACCATAGAGGCCAATAATTGAGGGAAAATGAACATATTTTATGATTAAAATAATATCAGTTTTGAAAAAAAAATCAGAATTCAACTTAGAAATTATATTTCTGACAAAATGAGAAGTATAGTTCATTGTCTTCCTGGACATTGAACCTTGTTAAAAATTTAAACTTTGTGACTAATGACAGACTTCCCAAAGTTTTATCCATGTTCTTTACAATATGAAATTATAACAATGAAGGATAAGCTTCTAATGAAGATTTTATAACACTGTGAGACTAATATTCTCTGCCCCTTTATGTAACAATATCCTTGATTTTGGTAATATTTCACCAGCCTTACTAGATTTATAAGTTTGTGCTTATTACATAACTGCCTTGATAGATATTTTTTTGGATGTAAACACCTCTTTTTTGCCTTTTTTTCAGTTTAATCAACTTTTGCTCCAGATTTTAAGCTGACCAGAAAATGAGGCATTCCATGGAGAGTCATGTAAAAGTGGATTTCCTTCCCTTCATATGAATTCTGCTGAGGCTGTTTTCCTAGGATCAGACTTCTGACAAAGTAAAGTTCAGCCATTTTAAAACGACATACTGAACAAGTGGTAATGTTATTGCAGATTTTTTTTCTCTCCCTTTTTTTCCCTTTTTTTGAACAGGTTATGGTTTGTCTAGCAGTTTAATAAGTAACATTGTAATAAAAAATAAACAGCTCCATGGAATAGTAGT
>NC_051410.1:33745471-33745548 GCF_015228065.2 Penaeus monodon
TATATCTGGATCTAGTGTGTATGAATATTTCTCCGATTTCTTAACTTCTGGGAGACCACGAGTGTGCAAACAATATC
>NC_051410.1:33745936-33746376 GCF_015228065.2 Penaeus monodon
AACTTTGTTCCTACCCTTTCTCTCTGATAGTGTTAGAATGTGTGTGTGCGTAAGTATGAGTTAGAGAATGATAGAGAGAAAGTGGGAGAGTTTGTGAGAGAGAGAAATAGAGTAAGAGTAGAAGAGAAAGTGCAAGTGTGTATGTGTGTGTGAGCGTATATGTGCACGTGAGAGACAGTGAGTGAGTGAGAGTATGTGTGGGGGGGGGGGGGTGAGAGTGAGAGAGAGAGAGAGACAGTTTGTCATGTGCAAGTGTTATACATATAAATTCCAAAAGGGAATGGGAATAATGAAACAACATTAGCTTTTCACAGATGATTTTAATAATAAGTAGGTTATAAGTAAATATGTAAATTATAAGTGACAGGATATGTTTATCTATAAATACAATCAAGCCAATCTCAGCAACAAGGAAGCAATGTATTAAATATCTACTACAT
>NC_051410.1:33746414-33746724 GCF_015228065.2 Penaeus monodon
TCATTGGGGAAATTTTGGCATCAAATATCCTAAGTGACTTAGTATGGACTAGCTAGCAAACAAAAGAAAAAAATAAGAATGGCATTTTATGAATTTCCATACAATTAAGACTAGAATCCCTCAGTTAATACACCGAAGTGAAACAAATAAGGTTAGGGGGAAACACACACAAAATACACATAATTTTTCAACAGACACTTAAGGTAAGCTTTTGTTCATGGCAATTACCTTCTTTAAAAAGGAAAAATCTCAAAATGTCCCATTTGTAGAAAATATTACAAAATGTAAAAACAAAATATAACACTACTTG
>NC_051410.1:33746748-33748089 GCF_015228065.2 Penaeus monodon
TCTTAAGCAGTCAACTGTGTTTTCACTGACCAACTTGACTATTTTTCATAAGCTCATTGACATGTACAATCTTTATTGAGTTGTTTACCTTACATTATTTAAGTAAAGCCAAAATACAGACCAAACTTACTGACTCATGCCTTAAATATTCTTATAACACACAGCCTCATTTTTTTAAGTACTCCCATGCATGCAGTAGCCTATTATATAAGTATTCATCATGGCACAGAGCATGTGAAGTTCTCTCTAAGCTGAAAAGATATATACTCAAATGAAAATATTCATATATGTTACAAAGACCTTCTAGTTTCTTGCCCCAGTATCTGTAATTATCTGTATTAGCATCATACTGAAATTCCTTGATTAATGATAACAAGGAACTAGCTTCCACTACAAAAAACAAATCATCTACAATATCCACACAAAATAAATTCTTCTAAGAAATATATCTTTATACTATGAAAGGTCCTTCTCTATTATGGCTAGTGAGGAGGCAGTACTGTACACTGTGAAAGAACGAAAGAAGAAATATATAGATGATCTTTTGCACATTAAGAGAATAAGTGCTAAGTTAATATTTAGAAATAGATATTATTACGGCAAAGAACAAAACAATGAACTGTGAGGACCAAAGACTGTATTATGTGACAACCCAGCTATATCTTGATTATAAATTATATCTTAACCCATCAAGAACACATTTCCTCTCTTACCCTTCATACAATCATTTGTACTTAGCCATCTCACACAGAATGTTATGAATCCATGAAAGACATTACAATGAATGATCAAATTTTACCACTTAACACCATAAAGTCTAGTGTATTGCATTCCTGCAAAAACAATTTTTTTTTTTTTTTACATAAGTGTATGACTTATTTCTTTCTTTAATAATCTCAAATCATCCCTATGATGCTTGTATCTTGGCTGAAACATGACAAACTATTACTGATAACACAAAAGTTTAAGTGACCTGACTGTAGCTTCCCTCCCCTACACCACATGGATATGCCCTAAAATAAGACCCTTGAAATAATCTGGAAGTCATAGCAATTGCTCTGTCATGTGCACCATGATGTCAAGAGTGTGAACTGAGCGACCAGGTAATGTAGCGTAAGCTCTAAAATAACCTGTGCAATGCTTGAACATGGACTCACAGCAAGCTTTCCTGTATTAAAGGCAACCTTCCTAATGCACTAAGCTCAATGGTGATTATGTTACTAAGAAAAAGGTTTCAATCCAAATTCCTTTCAACACGAACACAGAAGCAAACAAGAAAAGAAATAGGGAGGGGGAAATCTATCACTAAACATTGCGAGTTATCCTCCCATCAGTAGTAGT
>NC_051410.1:33748107-33748973 GCF_015228065.2 Penaeus monodon
GGTAAAGTCTTCACAAACTATTACCCAAGATTCTACTGATCCATCTTATATTCATGCCTAAAGTCCAGACACTATTACAGAATTTTCAAACAAGATCTTGGGTCAGCATTCCAGAAAAGTTTTTTATGGACTCAACCTGGGGTGTGAGATTATTTTAAAATGGTGAAGGATATGCAATTCTCTATAGATCATAATAAAATTATTACACAGAAACAATATTTTTTAAAAAATGACTAAACTGATAAGTATTATATTCATTATCATTGGAAAAATAAATCTTCAGTTTCATATATATAAAACAAAACAAAAAAGGTCAAGTACTCATAACATAAACATATTTAAAAGATAATAATGTTTATCCCCCAAACATTTCAAACAGGGCACTTCAAAGTCATTACTCTTTCTTTGAAGCTATCATTCATGTCCCACCTAAAAGGCTGGCTTAATGCAATGCACTGACTGAGTTTATCTTCCTGAAAATCTTTTTCTTTTTAATGACGTGGTTCAGTTGCATTCTTAATACTCTGTCATCTACCTAATACGAGATAAGTCTTGTTACTTGATGCTATCTCATAATGCCTGTGGGAAGTATATTGCACTAATACTTATGGCACTGAAAATATGCTATTGTGAAGAAAATACTTCTGTGCATGTTTTTTTGTTTGTTTTTTTATCAAATATGCACACAGATTTATAAGACCTGAATCTATATTAGAATATTTTAACTGTATTAATGCAATGTAAGTGAACCAAATATTAAGCAAAGAAAAAATTATAAAAATGGAATTCCAAATATGTACAAAAAGAATGCTGCCAACTCTCCAAGTTTAAGAATGAAATACATCATACAAGAGATACATACTCTC
>NC_051410.1:33749255-33749451 GCF_015228065.2 Penaeus monodon
GCAGCAAAGGATATCATCACTTAAATTGTTTTGTAATAAGGTATTAGCTTCTACTTTCCTTCTCAAGGAGTCAACTTTAGGATTATGACAGTCCTTCGACTGACACACTGTTTGATGATTAACTGCAAGTTGCCAAACAATATTACATCTTTGATGACCTTTTCTCTTACTCTGACTGCATTATTATGTGATGTAT
>NC_051410.1:33749895-33749982 GCF_015228065.2 Penaeus monodon
CAATCATTTTTAGTTTATTTCTTCTTGACAGTTTAGAGTAACATACCACTGGGTAATAAAGCATGATAAAAATAACTCCTTCCAATT
>NC_051410.1:33750131-33751902 GCF_015228065.2 Penaeus monodon
TAAATCTGGATTTTAAGTTGTCAATGGAAGACAACATCTCTCAAATCTTTAGCATCAAGGTATCTTTATGAATGAAATCCTAAAAACAATCACTGCAACAGAGGTTATAGGTTTGTATTTACTATTTTCCGCACCCAAACCACAATGTCAAACAAGGATAAACCTATTCCAGTTTTGGCATGTACAGAGACCTGTTTACTTAGCAAGAATGTACTATTACAATAAAAAATATGGCAATAATGTAACAAGTTTTCTAAGATGCTTATCTTTGTTTTACACTTAATTTTTTCAACATCCCTGATTCATGATAACATTTCCTATTTTATCAATATATTAAAAGTCTATATTATTGTAATGTAATATTCAGATGAGGTCAGGAAAGAATTAGATACTACCAAGAAAACAGACAAAAACACTAATAAATAACACTAAAAATAAAACAATATATCCAAGCAATCTCATATCTCTATAAAGTGTACCTACATATAATCATCAGTAATATTGTAACTGAATATTGCATGCTAAATCAGCTGATTACACTATCTATTCTGTAAATAACAGTATACATATTTCAGTCTTTGGTTCATGTTAACCTCATACCAAGCATGAAATTATTTGACAAAATCAAGTTTCCTTCTAGTTCATTTGCAAATGAACGCTATTTAAAAAATAATAAATTCAAGCTTTCATACATATACTAAAAGAAAATATTTCATGCTGTCAGTATTCAAGGCTTGTTCCTTGTCAAAGACCTATTGATTTTATACAAAATGGGGTTGAATGAACACTATGGAAATAATCTAAAACAACTTACAAAAAATTAGCTCAAAAGTCCTCCAAAATTCTAGATAGCCTCATATCATACAGAAAGGGGTACTGAAATAACATGAATAAACTGCACCCCATAAGTCACCTTCAATATTTTAAAATAATGATTGTTACTTATAACCATATACACAGATGGGACTCTCAATACAGTATATCTCTTGTTCTTATTGTAAACCACAATATTCCCCTTAAATGAACAATAAACTGATACAGTAGACAATTATTCACATTTTCTGTAACTTCTGACAAGCAAACAAGATACACAAACTTTTAGACACAAGTTTACTCATACCTTCAATTATATGTGTTATTCACATAAAATATAACTTCTAAATGAAGAAATTCACTGTTTCTGTTATATGGGAAAAATCAATATTTTTCAATTGATGGATACTTAAAATCAATTCATATCACCATCACAGTGAATTGCTCCACAGGATTAGCCAAAAAATATGTAATGCAATGTCAATACTTTTTACAAGACTTCCATACTTAACTCACATATGCTCTAGTCACTCACTTCTTTACTTCTGCCGAAAATCTGAAATGCTGGGAATGAAATGCCGTAAATGAAACACTGGCAGTGAATGCATTGTGCAAAATGATGAATTGATGAAATGTTCATTCTTTCCATGTTTTCTTTCAAAATAGCTATGTACAGTCCACATACAAGGCATCACATATAGATGTGCCTCCATAAATTCCAAGAGATAAATCTACAAGAAACAGATACAAAGCCCTGTATACTGTATGATTTCTTGCCCATCCTCATACTTGTATGTGACTATAACAATACACATTGGTTGCACTCTATAGTATTTATAAAATGTCTATAGCTACAGAACAATTACACCATTTTTTGCCTACCCAAATCCCCATTTAAGAAGCATAGCAAAATATAGATGTGACCTTAGTGGGCCCAACAGTTAACTCTCCATTGCCC
>NC_051410.1:33754168-33755230 GCF_015228065.2 Penaeus monodon
TAACTGCTGTTCTTCACCTTGGGGATTGTTCAAAATCCCAGCCTCCTTTAAAACGTTTGAGAGAGGAAGATAAAATCGACTGATAAGCAGCATTATCACAGAGGCACAGGCTTTGCTTCTATTACACACAGACCCCAATCAGGTCTTCACTTCTAATACACAGCATACAGTAGCAATACTTACAGGTACAAGAGACCTACAAGAAACCCAACACTTTGTTACTGATTTACTCATAATGCAACTAGTCTTCAGTTTGTGCCCAGTCCTCATGCCTCATACAAAGCCAAACAACACTTCAAGAGGTAATATGAACAACTCGCTTTCTAGTGATAAAGAACGAGGCATTTACATGTGTTAGTCTATACAAACATGTGTAATAATGAATGTCCACATTTGTATTTATGATTTACAGAATACTGCAAGCCTTCTCTATACTGTTACTGCAGGTCTGCATCGCTATCTTCCTCGTGGTTTTGGTTGATAAGAGCTAATGATGGCCGGGAACACTTCTCCTGTAGCTGTGTAAATGGAAGACCAGCATTAAATAATGAGATACTTCAAAATAAATGTGCAATTTTCATTCTTTGCTTAGTCTTCTATTCCTTATCCAGATATTTCCTAAACTTTCCACTATAATTAAACTGAAGCTATCTATTCCCATCAATGGTACACTTACAGGATCAGATCTTTCTCTATTTTTATATGCAATGATATACAATTCTTCCTTTAAATACAATCTACCAATCATATTTTAAATAACTCCTTACCTCACGCCAGGAGCCAGAATGGGTAATGCAGATGAGGATAACAGTCATGTTATCGCAACCAAGTCCTCCCATCTGGCAGTCCGGGGCTAGACAGCGAGTCATCAAATCCTCGCACACGTCTTCAGGTTTCCATACCTTGGGACAGCCGTAACCTCACAAAGTCTACCACCTCCTAAAATATATTGATACATAATGTTCATAAACAAAGATGCACTTTGTATCAATATGAGGGACTATTTGTGTGTGTGTGCATGTACATGGGTGTGCCTGTATGAACATGGGTGTGTGTATACAG
>NC_051410.1:33755525-33755729 GCF_015228065.2 Penaeus monodon
GTATAATCCTATCCCCAGCTACAATTACACCAAATTTTCAACTCTCCCAAGGAATATGACACACATCATGGCATTTTAAGTCTTCCCCCGGCAATGTTTCCCATTACACTTTATAAACATTTTAACCTTTATATATTCATTATCAGGGTAGCATGGAGGTGTGGAGGTAAAGAAGATAACAGGTGGAAATCTTGCGGGAACTCT
>NC_051410.1:33755902-33757430 GCF_015228065.2 Penaeus monodon
CAGACCTAGTGATTAGTAAGATAAAAATTTGTAAGTGCTATAAACAATACTTTTTTACTGACTGTCTTCATTTTTTATATTGTATGTTTATTAACACTTTGCATTAAAGATTACAGGGATATCCAGTAAAAAAAAATACACAGAAAATGTATATACATGCACATCTTTGTAAATTATCTAAATCAGTATGCCTTTTCAATAATGTTGAAAAGGTAGCTTGTTACTTCCTCCTCTCTCATGCAATGTCCCTGGGCATATAGTGTGGGCATGAGGGTTCCTTTTAAAGAACAGCATAAAATGCAAAACATGAATCATCATAACTTGATGTGAATGACCTGTGACGCAGCCAAGTCAGCTATGACATGAATGACCCATCATATGGAGCCATGACCAAGTTAGCCATGATGTGTACCCTATGCTATCCAAAGGTTATGGGTTAATGTGTGAAGAGCTCAATTATGTTCATTAAATAATGTAATCTTGTATGTCAAATATTTCCCCAGTGGTTTAGAGGAGGACTGGGTGGGAGGAGAAGCCACCGAGGCACAAAGGAAAAGGCCCAGTGGTGTAGAAGGTGGCACAAGTATAGGGCGGACAGCATTATTTGGTTTCCAGGCTGGAGAGATGCTACACAATCTAGTGTGTAGCATTGCATTACACTCATTCACAACAAAATAAGAGACAGGAAAACAGCCTGCTAGTTTTTAAAAGCATATTTTTAGTCAAGGCTACTTGGCTTCAATGTGTATTTTACCAATGTGCTAAATCAAAGTAGTTTAGTCTTTAGTGGTTAATAAGAACAGCTTACTAAATCTGTTTTTGACAATGCTTCATACAATGCTAACTTCAAAGGCACACAACTCACTGACTAACTGTTATAGTGAAACTCTGCCAGACACAACAAAGTTTTAGGAACATCAATAAATTGCTTTCCTCTCAGTAACCTTTATGCATTCCTCAAACAGATAACTTCCAAATCAAAGACGCACAGCAAAGGTATGCAGGATAGGGGGACCTTTTATCACATCATCATCCTTAGCCAAAAATTTCCAAGATAAATATTAGGTACTATATACAGCCAGAAGCAGTATTCTGTCAACTTCCAAAGTCATACTCAGATCTATGTTATTACCAAAAGTTTATGATAAAATACAAAAAAAAAAAATTGGCTACCTCCTGAAATCATACTCACTTTGTCACAAAGTGGCTTCTGAACTATGGAGTTGCCATTAGTTTATTTTATACTATAAAAACCTTACTATGATGTACCCAAGTTTGATGCAATTCTTTTGAAAATCTATGTTTATTTCTCATCTTTTTAACTCAGATGTCATTAATATTTAGAAAAGGGTAGGGCTAACACTCTGTACCACAACGCTTTCCAGCCTTACCTGATTAGTCATAACATCCCAGATTCCATCACAAGCTAAGATGATGAACTCCCACTCTTCAGTCAATTCCCTGACCTCTACATCTGGATTGGCTGAAAATGAGAATGTCAATAAATCTACTATATGCCCAAATAAAA
>NC_051410.1:33757522-33757604 GCF_015228065.2 Penaeus monodon
ATATCGATATCATGAAACCAACATTTTTTCTTCTCTCAAACATCCTTCAATGCTTAATTAATGTCATCCTTGTTTAAGAAAT
>NC_051410.1:33757625-33758590 GCF_015228065.2 Penaeus monodon
ACTCTGAGACGCGCTAGAATAGCACCTACACAAATGACTAAATGTATCCATCTTCCATTCCTAATTACCTGTCTGTGATTCTCAAATATAATGCATAAGAAAGCATGTCTACAGAACATAATAACACATCTCAGAATGTTGTAGGTTTACACTAAATATCACAGGATATATTATATACTGAAACTGCACTGTTAGTATTCTCCTCACCTGTAACAATTTGGTCTTCTGGTCCTTTTTCTTCATTCTTCTTAAACACAAAATCTCCCAATGCTCTTGACAGTGCAAGGTTCCCATTGACTCTGTTCAGCTCAACCCAACCACCAGCTGCTGTTATTCTTCGCTGCTCAGAAGCCAGGCTTGGTTTATGGTCATTGCTTAGCTCTTCAACACGGCCACCAACACTAGCTATAGCCCGGGAATCGCCTACATTTCCCTAATAATGAGGAAATAAGAGATGAATCAACACTATCCTTTTTCTTTTCACTAAGAAAAGAAACAACCGCACTGAAATCATCCTGGGAAATCCTATGCATAATTGGTAATATTTGTTACAATAACTTGTATCACTATGTAATAAGTCTACAATATTGATTTATCTCTACTGAGGTTTATCATCATGACACAGATGAAATTCAGAATTTATGATTGAAGTTAATGAATGGACAGCATTCGTGACCTTTTTGCCTACTTTAGTAAGTAAGGCAATATATATAAAAGTTCTGCAAGAGTTAAGATTTACTGCTTGATCTTAGGTCTGTGGTTCTTAACCTTTTTCAATGTATGAACCCTTCCCCAAAATCAGCGTCATTCTACCCCCCTGCATTGCTGAAATTTTAAAAAATGCTAACAAAGCTTACAGATGCATATGTTCTTCTTAGAGAAAAGTGTCATTTTCCTGAAAGTAATATTTTTTTTTCTCCTCACAAATATATGTTTTGCTTTAATTTTTCACATGCATCCTCACA
>NC_051410.1:33762084-33763739 GCF_015228065.2 Penaeus monodon
CCTCACAGCCCATAGGAACTGGCCTCACACCCCCAGTTAAGAACCACTGTCTTAGGCAGTCAAGCATTCAATTAGCTATGAAACAAATACCTCAAATCATCATTTCTATTTAATGTTTGTTTGATCATATTACACAGATCCACCAAGGTATGGGCCAAAGCTGCAATTGCAAAGTGCAACATTCCTACTATCAATTCATTAGAATCTTTACAAACTTATTTCAACAGACCTATGTCCTCCATATAAAATTATTTATAGGTATAATGCATACACACAGTAGAAGATAATCCTTGGGAAATGTTTTTTTCTAATATATCATACATTATAAGATTAAGTTTAATTCAATAACCTTCTATGTCTCAATTTCAACAATGAATAATAATCAATGAACAGTAAATGAAAATTTACCAACATATAATTTGGTTCTAAAAAGCAAAAAACAATGTCTAATACACTCAAAACTTCAAAACCAAAATGTATGATTTTGTCTTTAACAACTGCACACTGTAAAAGAATATCTTTCCTGGAAGTGCTAATAATACACATAAGCAATATATTTACCTGCTAAAGATAATCATCCATGTATGCATTCTGAGGTTTATTAATACTCCATACAGACTAGAGCTGTCCTTAGCAGATACTAAGGTACACTGGATCGCTAAGGTATCAGTGCACTATGTGTGTGAAACCTTTTGGACAACAGTACAAACATCAGTGAAAAGTTGGAGTCCATTATACCACATGTTAGTAGTCCTGATGTCCAGAGATGCCATAAAACTACCAGGGGATAACTACTGATATCCCCTTCCTACTATATAATTATACAGCTTATTTTAGTGTTTACAGAAACAGACGTATAATCTTGTTGGCCAACAATGACTTTGGTAGGCTTACATGAATGTCATTCCAAACCAAGAGCCCAGAGATTCAGACCTTCCAAACTAGCCACAGTCAGACATACCAACCCTTCCCAACCACAACACCAACAACTGTGTGAACGTTTTTGGACGGCATCGGACACCCTCTGCACCAATACTCTTCTGATCCAGTGTACCTTATTCTTGTATATGGGTGAGGGATACCTATATCTGAATTTTCATATTATAAGTAAATAGTGTTTAAGGTATATAAATATAGCAACATATGATGAGCAATGGCACTGAAAATCAATGAAAATACACAAAATAAGAACTAAGATCTATAAACTGCAAGCTATGGCTATTTGGCATCCAACATTAACAAACATCTTACTACTACATGACTCCTTTAATCATTTATATGATGTTAATGGGAAAAACATGACCTGATGCCTTAAGCCAGTGGTTCCCAGCCGATTATCTCCGAATCTATAGAAATCCATAAAAATAGAACTTGGGGCCTGCTCACATTCAAGAGATTCCAGCATAAAATATAAAATTACCAATACCACAAACAAAACTTTTGAAGGGAACCAATCAGGCATCTCCCTACTCTTTGATATATTTTGTGAAAGGTTCATGCATAAATCGAATCATAAAAACTGGTGTCAGGTAAACTTATTGGAAATATAATCTTCATTGTCAAAAGACTGGAAAATGTCTAATATGTTTCACGCATGCATCAAGATTATACAACAATCTCCATGGGCAAAACCCAACAAGATCTATGGAACAGTG
>NC_051410.1:33763930-33764634 GCF_015228065.2 Penaeus monodon
ACATATAAAACCAAGGTAATAAAATATTAATTCGCAAAAAAACTGGACATCACCATATCTCTAAATGTTACTGAAATACTACACAATAGCAGAGCCATTCAAAAGCAACAAAATGACATGGCCATGAATCATACCAGAAATTATCGTCTGCATTGAAGTCAAGTCTAGGAATCACCTAATGAACAAAAAAACTTTAAACATACAAAGCATATCAAATAAAAACTATCTGCAAGAGGTAACTAAGTTCAAAAAACCATAAAATAAACTTAACTGATTAATAAATGCCAAGAAAAGTAAAAAAGAGTAACTAATACTAATTCTAGCCCTTAGCAAAAGTTAATTGAAGTATTAAATGATATCTACCCATTGATTCAGATAAATTATATAGAAAACGACTAAAATCACTGCTTTACATGCAGAACAAGTCACGTTTGACTCTTCTTTAGTACTCTTTGTGCAAGTCTTCCACTGCATCTGGCAATCTTGATTGCAGCATCATGCACTTTGATGGCCATAATGTCACTCATATGACAAAAGAAAATTTAACATCTCCCTCTCAAATAACAAAATCCAAGAACAGCAGTACTACTCTATCATGTAGTTACTTTAACTGTTTAACAAAATGCTACATGTACAAGACAAAGCCAATTACTGTTGACCTGGTAATTCACTGATCTCAAAAATATTTTATTATCTGTACTGCG
>NC_051410.1:33764670-33765352 GCF_015228065.2 Penaeus monodon
AAATACACTCATCATATTCATAACATAGTAAAAAAAACTATTTCACATTATTCAAGATAGCGTGAAATATAAGTCCACAAGGTATACAAAAATGTAAACTAGAAGCCATTCTTCACCCAAATTAAAAAACTAACATAACAAACATTTTCTCTGATGAGTTATATGACAATGTATTACATATTACACTTGTGATAAGCTGATGGTCAAGTTTCTTATTAGCATTATGGCTGTCCACTTTTTCATAAATAAATAAAATAATATCAATATTTACTATATTCCATGAAAAAAAAACAGGAATTACTCAACATTGCTCCTAATCAAGAAAAGGAAGCATAATATTGTCAGTTGTGTCCATGAGCTTTTTAACAAAGTTATTGACTCTTATCATGCTGAATCATATTAAGACTTTTTTTTCTGCAACATTCAGGCTTATAGTTCTGATGGGCCATCACTTTTCACTCCACCAATCTAGGCAAAAATATATCCCCCCAACACAGATATGCTCATATTCATCTAGATTATTGTAATAATCAACAGTGAATATCTAGTTTATGTTACTACAAGGTATGCACATGTACTTTTAACAGTAATGGATTTCAAATATAAACTAAAATAAGATACTATTACTATATCAAACAGTAAAAAACAATACCTGATTTTATTTAACTAAATTATTCTCTTA
>NC_051410.1:33765427-33765831 GCF_015228065.2 Penaeus monodon
CATGATGATTTATGACTTTGTAAATACTAATCAAGAGGGGAATCGCTTAGCTTGTTTTCTAGTTTTGATGTCAATTGCTTCATATAAAAAAAGATATATATACAACAAGATCATTATTCACAATTGCTGATTCAATGTAATCTGTGATAGATTTAGTCAATGTTATGTGATATTTGGTGGTTCTTAGTGTAAGATATGCTTTCCTTGTATAAGATTTAGTTAATATATATGATGATATATTTCAGTATATCATGTTAAAAATAATGAATATCAGTTCTGAATTGTTAATAAATAATTTATTCATATATATAGGATATTATATATTATACAATATATTATTATTTTAATTTGATGTTTATGTGTATGTTATATTATAAGATAGATAATATATAAAAAAATAGACT
>NC_051410.1:33768054-33768446 GCF_015228065.2 Penaeus monodon
CACATACACATGCCCTTTAAATATCCCTGTTAATATTGACACTCACCTCCATGCCCATCATACACAGCAAAAAAAGCAGTTCCTGGGTCATCTGGGAGAGACAGTATAGTGGTGTGTGCATCCTCCATGTTGACACGCCATCCCTGCATACACGAAGACCCGACGCGCAGCCAAGAATTCTCGCAGCGTGAGGTTTCCTTCTGTGTCACAGGCTCGCTTAAAGTCTGTCCCATTATGCTGATGGAGAAATAACATCTCATATAGAAAATCAAACAAACATGCACTAATATACATTTGCAAAGACAATCAAAGTAACAGCTAAACTAACAACATATAGTAATTTGTAATTAATCAAGTAAATGAATTACTATCACAAAATTTTCAACATTCAG
>NC_051410.1:33769286-33769751 GCF_015228065.2 Penaeus monodon
AACAAGTCTTCAACATGTGACAGCTAACAGAGATAGAAAAAAAAAATGTGTTTAGGTTACATTTCACATCCTTTGAGAATAAGAATAATTGAGCAGAACTGTATTTTACATCTAATGCCTACTATAAGTCAATAACATATATAAATGAATAATCACACAAGCAGAATCAAAATAGCAATATAAAGTCTTGTGTATAAAGTAATTCTAAACTTTTTAACAGAACTGCTGAATGACTAACTAGTTTTGTTTATTTACTTTACAACTTGTAATCTAATGGCTTTACAATTCTAATTTAATCCAGCACTGCAGCTACATATATAAGAAACTGCCAAGATACTGTGCAGTTCAGGGGCCTTGACCCATTGTTTTTTGCAAATCTTTTTCACATTCCGCCCTAATTTTTGGTGCCATCGTGCATTACCACGTAGTTAACCACATGCCACCAGGGAAAATGTATAAAAAATG
>NC_051410.1:33771918-33773368 GCF_015228065.2 Penaeus monodon
TCCAAAGCCATTTGAAACTTAAGGTGACCCGAGATTGATAGTAAAAAATCTCATTGTAAAATTTCATCATGGCACTTCCTGTCTTTGATACTTTGGCAAAAGTCAGCAAACTTCCACCAAATACTCTGGCAAGAATTAACCATTACAAGCCCCATCTTGTGAGAATGTATGTGGTGAGGGTTAGTTAACCTTTGCCTGAGCATCAGTGTTGTATAGGTTACAATGGTCACTTGAGTATCTGTGGGCATTTCAACAACAATTACAAGTTCCCTCTTCAACCTAATCATACTACTCCATCATACTACAAGCATTGTCATATACTTTCACATGTTTGATTATGAAAAATCATATAAATCAAACAAACTTTTAAATAAACTATCACACATATCCTTGTTCATCTGGCAAATGCTTATCCAAAAATTTACCATTTAACCTACTCCTTCACACCTATGAACGACAGTTTCTTATACTCTTTTAAAACATTACTGCTGGCAAATGAAACCCATTCCACTTACAATAAGCAATAAGACCCACAAGACATTCATTCTCCCTCCTCTTATATAGTAAAAGACCTCTTCTGCACCAGATAATTTGCCAGGCAAGGGAAGTACCGTCTTCTAATTACGCATACCTGTTAACATTACAGCTGAACTACACAGTCCCAAAGTACCATTTCAACTAAACATATGACCAGATTAATAAATTCATAATGATAAAACCAACAAAAGAAGCTCCTAAAGTCCCACCACACAAATGCATAATTGCCAGGGCACGAGATCCTCACCCTCCGTGCAGGTAAAATAAAATCCCATCTCAATATTACGGAGGAAAGACCTCACAACACTAAAACAACCATCAGTTCTTATAGACAATGACTTCATGGTGTCAAATTGAGTGAATTAAAGACCGAATGGGCTTACTCACGCGGCTTTGAGTGTTAATTAAGGGCCACCTGAGTGCGTCTCCTCCCTATAGAGCCTGACAACATGTAAACACAATCGCATTCGAGATTCGCTGAAATTTCCCATTATAAAATTATGTTCTGCTTCATTTACGTAAACTCTCTAGAAATAAAGCACTCATATAAATAATATATACATAAATAAACGCTTTACATTATAAATAAACAGTATATTAAATAAACAGCTTCACAGTACGAGTTAATTTAATCTGTAAAAAATATATTCACGATTCACTCTGAACTACATTGATGTCAAAAATCATATATCGAAATATATATTATCAAATACGCTCTCATATCTCTTTACCTTTATCACTTACGTTTCTAGGATCACATGTAGCACTTGATTGACGTTTTTATTCTGCAACAAAAGTAAAATGATAAGCCAGTTGACGCAATAAGCTCTCGATTATTTCTTCTCTTCATATTTCTCGTCTTCAAATCGTTCATTTCTCATTTTCGGAGAACCTTTAAAGTTACATTTCTTAC
>NC_051410.1:33775155-33775557 GCF_015228065.2 Penaeus monodon
GTACTCGCATGTTTGTCTCGTAATTAAAGGTACGTCTGATTCATCAGTTTCTGTTCCCTGTACGATAACTAGGTATACTGAAGTAAATATACTTATATAGCCCTTGTACGATAACACAGAGAGCAGTGACCGACCTTGAGCGAGAACCGTAAGTACGACTGTGGGTTCATCATCTGCATATCTCGTCACATCTCTCCTAGTTCGGTTACATGAGAAGTATAGCTGATCGAGTGACCTAAATGCGAAAGCAAGGATCGATGATTTGAAGTTTGATTTGCAGTTGATGTACTGGGAAGATATTTTAATCATCTAACACAATAGAATGTAATGAAACGTCAATGTAAATGGAATAAAAACGGGATGTTTGGCTTTCGTCAAATAAGAAAAAAATGAATTTCGTGT
>NC_051410.1:33775788-33776370 GCF_015228065.2 Penaeus monodon
TACTCCGTCTGATTTGAAATCCTTGATAAGTTAGAAACGTCATGGAATTTTTAAAATTCATCTGTTTGTAATTGTTATTGTGATTGAGTTAATAAAAGAATGGATAATAATCCGAATGGGAAATCAATATTTGAGGTCACATACAGAAAGGGACACAAATAAATCACAGCCAAATATAGAGGGTAGACAATATTGTATTCCAATTTGAAGATAAGGCCATATCTGTAAGATGTCGTGTATTATTCACATGCTTAGAAAGTTTCCAAAATGTTAATTATTAAAAATTTAATAGAGTGGCCTTTAACATTAATAGTTTCTTTATAATCAAAAGATAACACATATAATTTAATATGGTTTTAAATTTATATCTGCAAATACATTTTTTTTACATTTACAATCCTATAACAAGCCTGCGTGAAGGTAATTAACCTGGTAAGAGGCAATCATCTTCACACTTTTCTGGCTGACGGCTATATTGTCCTCACTCCTAGCATGAAACTGATAACCTTACAGATATCATAACCATATTTCTTTCGTCCCAACATTGCTGATATATCTTTGCCTTGTTATTGCTGACTTTTT
>NC_051410.1:33776499-33776943 GCF_015228065.2 Penaeus monodon
TCATCACCTTTCTATTGCAGTCGTTGCTAAAAAAATATATATAAAGTTCTACTTTCATCATCATTATTTTGAGCACGGGAAACCGCACCACTATGTTATTTAGATATAGATAATAGGGCAACGTTATTCCTGCGCTCATCCCAAGTCCCATGTTGTGGAGACCCCGATGTGCATGTTTGTCCTATTTTGGAAGACGATATGACTTTTTTTCTATATCATGTTTCTCTTTCTTATATTAATTGTTGTTTGGTTAAATTTAACTTTTAACTTTCAAGATTGATATATACTAGCAACAGCCGTTAGTTACTTTTGGTATTATGTAAATAAATCTGCTTCTAACTAGATCATACAGAGACCTTGGGCGTGTGTCTCAAGTAACCTGTACCTGAGATCATGACCACTTTTTTATCCTTGCTACTGCTGTAGGTGCACTCGTTGTCACTC
>NC_051410.1:33776978-33777244 GCF_015228065.2 Penaeus monodon
GTTAAGAGTTGTTGAAATACATGATATTAATGTTGAATTTCATTTTGTAGATCACCAAACTGACTTAGACAAATGATTAGCTCTCAATAATTGTCAAATTTTGCTTTGTTTGCAGTATTTCCCATAATTGTGCAGAATTGGTCTCCCTTAGCTTTCCAAGGGAAATATCAGTCCCTTTGTCTTATATAAAGATATTCTTAGAGAAATCAATTCCTTTTTCGTTTGATATCGTTACTATTATCTGATTATTGTAAAGTCTTTAACAT
>NC_051410.1:33777712-33777930 GCF_015228065.2 Penaeus monodon
ATTACATTCACAACTCATTATATTTCAGATTACGCACTACCATGCCATTTTGAGAATAGCCTCCTGTTTCAGAGAATAAGATTTTCAAGTCAGGATATCATTTACATTCTTTACCTAAACTAGAAATTTATATAAATAACAAGTAACCCTCACGCACACAAACACCACCGTTGGATATGTGTGCGCATGATGGTATAGCTCTGCAAGTTCAAAGGGGG
>NC_051410.1:33778184-33778376 GCF_015228065.2 Penaeus monodon
TTCTCTTCTTCATGATGAATTATTATTATGAACCGTCACATTCGACTCGTTTTTCTCGCCTTATCTTTAACCTTTAGACTGTTAGTAACAATAATGCTTTGTTCATCCTCATTAGCATTGTTCTCTCGGATTCTCTTCTACTCTGCTGGTAGGTTTCTTTCGTTGTCCTTGGGATCCACCTCCTCAGCCTCG
>NC_051410.1:33778576-33780180 GCF_015228065.2 Penaeus monodon
TAATTCTTTGCCACACTCAAGTCGGAAACTTCAAGTATAAGTTAGAACTTTTTTTTTTTGGTTCAAAGAAGTTAGCACGATGCGCTTTATACTAACCATGGTTATTAATACCAAAAATATGCATCATTATGATTCATACATTTATAGCATTTCTATTTCCGGTAAACATCTTTATGAAGTAGGAAAGCTTATGCCATGTGAAAATGAACCAAGATGAACAAATCGTGAGGGATTGATGGACTGAGACCATTCATTGTATGATCTCCAGCAAAATGAATGAAATGACGTAACACTTATTGTCAAAATATTTGAGAGAAGTTGTACTTTAAAAATATTTTTTCGTGTTCACCTAAGTGGAAGTGTACAGATAAGCAGTAAGCTGTTAACTCAGTCATCCAGGAAAAGAAATCGCAGAGGTGAGCCACAGGTGATTATCTTTTCAGAATATTGGGTAATAATGGATGGAGGAACAGTTATGATAAGAACACTGGCAAGATCTGTAAGGAGGACAAGACCGCCACTTCCACACTTCCCACAACCGGAAAAATCGGAATAAAAAAGCAAAACAACCTAAGCTGACTGAAGTTAAAACGCTTAGCAATAAATATCCGTTTATATTGCCATCAGTTTTGAGCAGCAGCAGCAGCTTACCCTGTTTATTTTCCCATTAGTTTAACTCACAGCTGCTGCTATCCATTCCTCTTGTGCACAGATTGTTCATTAACGAGGTTATCATCCGCGCATTTCACGAAAGTACGAACGTGAGGGAGGAGAGAGGCTGGCGATTATCCTCCCACGTGTAGGAGACGCCACGCAAATACAACGGTTTCTGAAAGGCATCTTTCATTCATGCTTAAAGTATAATTCCCCTAGAAGTTTTAGTTTCATGCTTCAGAAGATTTTCTATTTTTCTGGAACACTCGCATATCTACTATTAATAGAATTGGGGTAAAAATGTGTTATTGAAATTTTTATGGCATCTTTTTTCCTAATTTTTGACATCGAAAGACGTCAGTGTTGTTTGAATGTTCTGTAATTTGTTCAGATGTCTATTCGTTGTTGTAATAGTCTATTCTGTAGGATAGTTCTGAAGTTATATATTCGTCA
Source organism: Penaeus monodon (assembly GCF_015228065.2). NCBI lineage: Eukaryota > Metazoa > Arthropoda > Malacostraca > Decapoda > Penaeidae > Penaeus > Penaeus monodon. The sequence goes on from NC_051410.1 coordinate 33,779,684, forward strand.
TCCCAAACAAAATTGCAAATCAAAATATTGTTTATATTCTTAGTGCTTACGCTATACGTGTTATATTTTCATTTTCTATTTTCCTGATTTACATCAAGGCGCTAGGATGGAAGTTTCTGGGTAAATGGCAGAACTATGTGACTTGTCATCCCGGCTGGGTCAGCGGGAAGAATCACCAGAGAATACAAAAGGAAGCTTTGCAAAGGTGGAAAGTGAAGGGAGAGACTGCTTCGTGTGCAGTTTTCTGGTTACTTCGTTTTTGCCAAATAATTCTTTATTTCAGTTTTTAGCTTTCACTTATTTGTTGTTTTTATTTGACCATTGTAGTAGTTTATTAAAGTTTAACTAACAAAGGCCAGAGGAGAATAATTCACTACAGCCAGAGCTCTTTTTTCCAAGTATCCGTTGAAACGTTGATGATATTTCAGACGGAGGCAACACACCACTGTTACGGACATAACAGGGTTTGGTATGAATTGTGATGAATCATTATGGCA
>NC_051410.1:33780225-33780849 GCF_015228065.2 Penaeus monodon
GAGGATTTCAATATTTGTTTATAATTATCATCGTAATTGCTGTTGTGATAATATTGTAAGCAAAATTATCTGATATACCTGTATTGCATTTGCGAAAGTTAGTTTGAAAATGGTGATGTAACTCCTCAAATGATGGTTTGTTATTCTATTACCAAACGCCTCTGCATGACTGGGCATAGTATTAACATATTTTGCAATACGTGTGAATAGCATCAATATGTATTTTGTAAATTACTTGCATAACACCGAATTTAATAAATCGTGAACAAAAATACGCACAGAACATAAAGTGACACACCCACGGCAACAAGTAACGTTTCGAATGAGACTATTTTATTACCTGAAGAGGAGTGCAGTATTTCTCGAAACGTTACGATTTCTTGTTCCTTTCTTCCTGTAGCTGTGTTTCGTTTTAGCATATCATGTTTCACGTACTATTTCTGTGCTAAGTCTTTTGCTGCTAAAGTTACATTTGTACTTGCATGGTCCACCGTGGAGACAAAGGTAATGATATTAAGATTATCATATTTCATTCGCCGGCCAATGTGCACGCAGGCTTCATGCTGCAGATCAGTTAGCAGTTAGCATTCCCCAAGTGTAAACTTTGAATGTGTTAATAAACTA
>NC_051410.1:33782281-33782402 GCF_015228065.2 Penaeus monodon
GGGAATGCACTGGCGAAGTGCACCGGAATCGTAATCCGAGTGACCCGGACTCACAAATTCACTGCCATCCCTTGCTGCTCTGCCCGAGTTGAGGCCCAGGCTAGAGCTACTCGACTCAGGG
>NC_051410.1:33782612-33782863 GCF_015228065.2 Penaeus monodon
AGGATGTAGTCGATGAGGCGGCGTCAAATTCTGAGAGGCGGAAACTCTACCTTTTTCTTTTGTTTGTTTCGTTTTAAATCTGCATGCATTTCAATTGAATTTACTAATGGGTGAGGTCATTGTTCTAGATTTTAGATTAATATATTGGCCGTGACTCGTACTAAGCGGCGCTGAAATTCGTGCTTGTGAAAATAATTTGTTACGCAATATAATATATCTGTTACTAAGAAGAATTGTTGACTGTACTTACA
>NC_051410.1:33785807-33786029 GCF_015228065.2 Penaeus monodon
ATGAACACACACACAAAGGGGTGTGAAATCCAAGCCCCACTCCCCTATTTGTGGTGCTTCATCATGCCTGCAAGCCTGCCTGCCCTCATGAACAGAGATATTCAGACACCAACAGATGGGGCAGACACAGACACACACAACCATGCATGCATACACACAGCTATCTACCTACCTATGTTGAAGACAGATTTCCAAAGCCAGATTATAAGTAAGGATAAACTT
>NC_051410.1:33786067-33788885 GCF_015228065.2 Penaeus monodon
GGGGGGGGGGGGGTAGGCAGTATTACTCAAGTATGTTTCCTCTACTCAAATGGGAGGTTGAAGTCAGTAATGTTTAGATAGGTAGTTTTCTTGATTCTAAAGACATACTAACACACACAGGCACTCATGACAGTCACTCATGTATACTTGTGAAAATATAAATACACAGTTTTAGATAACACATGCACTGGTAATTAAAAAAAAAAATATAAATGGTCTTATTTTGTTTATCAGATCTATTTAGTTTGCAACCTTTGTATTTAAAAGTTTACTTACATTAAAGAATAGAGTATAATGTCAAAGAGGGGTAATAACAAAAATAAAACATTAAAGGGTAATGGAAAGACATGTGTATTTAGCATAAATTACATTGAGATATTCTATTTACATTTCAAATATGATTAAAGAAGAAATATGGTAAATTAATTACAAAAACGGCTGTGCTAAGATAATATTATGTTGGGTCACAACTACACTGCACGGCCAGTACAGTCTGTAATGTGTGTAAGGGTTAATTGGCTGATCATTAAACAGACCTTGAGGGATATATTTCAAGAAAAAATCTAATTCCATGCACAAGTCCTGCTGAGAAGCATTAACATATAAGATTTGGACCCCTAAATGTTAACTTTAGATGAAGATAAATTAAGTACTCCCTCAAATGATAAGAAAAACAAACTGACATAATGACTGCCAATGGGAATTTGGCTTGATGCAGTCATGTGAGAATCAAGTGTTACAAAATAGGGAAAGGAACAGCTACTATATAATAATTTCTCTATAACAGAAATATTAAATAAACAGAATCACTATACAATATTCAAGACCAGTAAGTTTAAATCACTGCATATAAAGCTAAGACCTCCAATTTAACCAAAATTTTAAGGTCAGTTGAACTGAGAGTGAAAAACAATTTCCTCACTTGGTTTTATTCACAATGAAAAGATATCACAAAACCAAGCTATCAAGTTGCACACATGAGAATCACTAACCTAACGTTACAAGTTTCTATAAGCTTAACTGTGCCAGAAGATCCACTCATATCTGGCACTTAAATGGGATACAGTCTGTACACGTCATAAAGTAGCAAAATTACAAAAGAGGCTCTTTGTATTTACATGATCATTGTATAATTAGTTGCATTAGCATAGACACTGGAAATATCCATAAAGATCAGCATAAAATAGATGATACAAATGCATCCATTATATACAGTAACCCACCATTGGCCTATGGATACTACAGGTATGAATCTTTTCATTTACCGAAGACTTGTAAGGAGGTCGAGGTGTGCTCATCTCCATACCTTGTTCACCAAGATCCAAATTCCCAATTCAATGCTTGTTGTTTGTATTTCCTTTAGCTTTATTTTTCAAAAGTACTTGTAAGTACAAAATGCCTAAATGACATATTCAAGACTGCTTTTTCCACTTCTTGTTGCTAGAATTGGGACCCACAACCCCGATACCCCTCATAAACCAGGACTGGGACTAGACTCATGTTGGTTTGACTAACACACAGCAGTCATGTGGAACTTTCACTAAGAAGAGCCAAGGTAAGAACAAGGCACAAACATCACGTCACGCAACACAAGAGTGATTAAAATGCCATATCTAAGACTTGTGCATCTTTAAACTAATATCTGGTGGACTGATATTCTACCAGGACACCCTTAGCTGTGGCTGGCAAAGCATGGATAAGCCAGACCATTTCTGGATATGGCTGCTGCTTGGAGATATCTAGAAAGTAGGTGTGGCACTGGACTGTTTCCAGGGCTCCTACATTGTAATGTTTAGAAGACACTAAAATTTGGCAGACAAATACATGTTAGCATGTGGAAAGGCACATAGAGCAATCGCCGCAGATGAAAGAAGCAGGAAAGGCAGGGATGGATGAGGCATTTTAGCCAAGAACCCTGTTTCTCCCTCACCAAACTCCCAATGAATACAAATGTCACTAGTCAAAGAAGATGCCTAATGTGACTTAGACCTCTCGACTATCTCACAGCTTGTGTTGATAACATTTCCACAAAATAGAGAAATAAAGTTAATGATATTTTGTAACTGATATGGAAGAACAGCAGAATGGTATAATAGCAAAAATTTCACACCTTGTCACACCACATAGAAGATTTAAAGCACCTTACCATATTGAGATGTATTGAAGAGCATCAGATTTTCTTTATACACAATTTTATATACAACAAATAATTTCTCTATTGTATGATAAAAATATATATACTGTATTGACTAACATACTTTTACTGGCAATTCAGGATTAATCATTATGAACATATCAGCATTTTTTTTTTATCTTCCATATTCAATCACTAAAATGACTGCTTCTTGAAAAAGAAAATTGAAATCTGAGATTCACTTATGAGCATTAACCCAGAATGCTAAAGATATATGGCATTGTTTTATTCATCATTCCTAGAAAAGGTTAGCCTTTTTCTTAAGTTCAGTTTGTTTCCAGCTCTGAACACTGTAAAACTCCTCCCGGCTCATACCAAGTGCCTCAGCAAATTCCTCATTACTAAGATAAACCTCCAGATGTAAGGGATCAGCACCATCAGGCAGAGGCTTGGTAGTCAGCTCAGCTAGAGAGTAGTTGGTGCGAGAGAGCTGGGCCAAGATGTCAGACACTGAGTGCTGACCGCCATCATTCCACCGACCCTCCTGGGGAGAGGGAAACAGACTTCAATTAAGATTTGGATTATTACAAACACAAAAAATAACTAAGTATATTTGTTTCTAAAGGCTACTTCATGATAATATTCATTGTTTGATAGTATATTTTTATTTTTATTCCTATAAGC
>NC_051410.1:33789361-33790040 GCF_015228065.2 Penaeus monodon
TATTTATAACTTTTCTCTTGTAACTGTTTCAAACAAAAATTGATGCATAAACGTTTCATGAAATAAGTTATTTGTCCAAATGTCCATTTCTCTTGCCCTAAGCTTGGATTTGGTTTTTAATGGATAAAAGAATACACTTTCATGCATACAAATCTACTTAACTAATGAAAACATCTGATTATTAATCTCCTACAGAATAGTGTTTAATGTTCTTTCTACCACCATAGATATTTACAAACATGAAAAATACATGAACACAAAACACAAATACATTCTTAAATACTAACTTCATAGTATTAACCTCCCAATATCTTGCTTAACCACTATCAAGTATTGTGTGAGATCACTTTAATATCATAATTTCTCTCTTTTTTTTTGTAATTTGCCTACTTACTGTTGGTCTTTCTTGTTATTTTGGCTATTATATCAACACACTGTAAAACCATAACACTGAATCAATACTGACAGTACTGTATTTTTTATCACTATATAATAAAATTATTAATCTACAATCCTACTGTCATTCTACCATTCTAACTGAATCTGTCAGAGAACTCAAACACATCTCAGAAACCAAAGATGAAAAAAATAATGCAAAAGACAACACTAAAGTCAGCAGTACACCTTCACTTACCACACACAACAGCTTCTTCTCCTGGAACATATAAACTCAAGTTGC
>NC_051410.1:33790115-33790208 GCF_015228065.2 Penaeus monodon
CATTCTGCCTTCTCCATAGTCCATTAACCACAGTGTGTTCACAGGCTCTGATATATTCAATTCATGGAAAGCAAAATTTTTTACTGACTGACC
>NC_051410.1:33790252-33793605 GCF_015228065.2 Penaeus monodon
TTGCAACTACTTTTAATAATATATTTTCATCCAACTTAAATAACAAACATATTCTATTATCAACACGCATACTGGTACAGAAAATAAATACATCTTTTGTGTTCATAAACTCCAGGCCACAAATCCTTTTAATGTATACAGCTCCTTCTATGACTTCCTTGCTCCCCAAGTCATTGAAGTTCATGCCTCGGTAACAAATACAAGCAGTTGTATAGCCATCAGACTATATAATCTCCTCATACAGGAAAGTTTTACTCCCAAAATCTGGTGTTCCTCCTGAGCCTTAGTAAGAGTATCCTTACAGGAGAGCAGTAGCGTATCTTCTACTCCCCCATACGGATTCTCTCACCAAAGCCAGGCAAGCTGCTATTCCTTGCTAGCTCCTCCTCCAGGTATTTCAGTGGTTATACTCTTGTCTCTATGAAGTCTAGTCATTTGCTTCTTCTTAAGTACAAACCAGTCTCCTGGCATTCAACATACATAAAACTGGCAGAAACATCACATAGTATAACACACAGTGATGTGCAAGGCTTAGAGCATATACTTTGGAAGTTTACCTTTAGATAACCTACACTGAGAGTTCTACAACTTAGGATAAGACAATAAAACATGAGACAATATTTTGACACAGTAAAATAAATAAGTTTTCAAGTGACTGGTCTTACCTTCTCCTGAATGGCAGTCACATCAGGTCTGGGTGTCCACGTAGGGAAAATATTGGTGAACTCTAATGGCTCCATCCCCGCAACCACCAACTGTGGCTCCACTACATCCACCTCAACCTCAATCTGTTTCCAAGGTGAGAAAGGAAATGGATGTAGAGATATGTTTACCATAATATTCCTTATTCATAGATACTACTGATCCCTATATTTTAGCAAGAACTTATACATCATGAAGATCCACATATTCATAGTAAGAGTGCCAACTCTACTTGGTTTTTATTTTTGCATGATTTGACCATGTTCTATATTTGGAGTAAATAGAAAGAAACAATACCTTTTTGTAACTTTTTGCAGCCAAGGCTTTGGCTTGTGCCTTTGCCTTAAGCTTGCAATAATTCAAGGTTGTTTCAAGTGCAGCTCGACGGGCAAAGTTAAACCGCAAAACAGCAGATCCAGTTGTGTTAGAGTCCTGACCCTCAACTGACTCATCAGGCCACCACCCTTGCCACACCCACACTCTGTGTCCTCCATCAACCACAAATAAGGCTGCAAACCAAATACAAAACATGAACATTCTTCATCTTTTTTATCTTATGTATCAGACATTTATTATTCATTGTACAGAAATTGATAAATTTGTGTCTTCATTAAAATTCCTTACTGAAAAATCTAATTCTTTACATGACTGTCAACATACCTGGCTGGGCCACTGAGTAAAAGTCTGATTGTAGAACTGGCAAAGGGTTAGGGACTGATGTTGCCCGGTACGAGCATATAACCTCATTAGCTTGGAAGGAATCATGTGTTGCTACCATGTGCCATACTCGAGGAGTCCAGTCATAGGAGTGTTCATCCTCCAAGAGAGAGAAATGCTTGTTTTTAGCCGAAGATCCTCCAAATCCTTCCCAAAAGTCGCGAGACTCGGCACCTTCAAACTGTTCTTTGAGTTTCTTTGTGATACCTGGAGTCCATCCCATCTCACTGTCAGAAGTCTCTATGACCTTCTGTGCTGTTATACTACCAACCTGAAGAAGAAGTTATAAACATTTAATTTGTTTTTCAAGTGCTTGTGACAAATAAAATCTATTAATAAATTCTTAGTGTACAATTTTAAATATAAGACAAATCAAAACCTATTACAAAAATCTTTACCAAAGAAAATTAACTATACAGTACACATATCTAATCATGCAGGCAGCAAATAATCATCATTTTTATAACTTACCTTTCGTGTGTGCCTTAGTGCCTTGGCACCATGCCAAAGATGGATGATACCTGTCTTGGTGTTGAGCAGAACCACACAACCTCTTGATCGTAAAAAGCTAGAATTCACTTCTACTTCCACAAGATGGCCTTCATTCTCCAACTCTCCCCTGACCATGAACAACTTCCAATTCTGATTATTCTGTTCCTCATCACGTCGACCTCTGTGTATAATGAGGCTTCCTTGGAAGAGGTTAAGGAAGGCTGGTGGCTCCGAGTTCATGGAGACTCTAACATGAGGTCCACGCTCTTCATCTAATTCCACTGTCATGAGAGCTGAAACACCCTTATCTGACACAGAGCTGTCTTTGCCCTGCCAGAAAAAGTAAGCCACACGTGACCTGCCTGTCACATTGTGCTTGGATGGCTCACCCTGAGAAAGGCAAACAGTTGTGTTAATCCCACTCAGTGATTTATCTATTTTTATAAACAATGTAAAGAATTTACAGATCAGTGTTAAAAATCTAGAAAAAAAAAATACTGTGGTGCACTAACTGCCTTCTTTTCTTATTCTGATTCATAAAAATACTCAATGTGGCATAAATAAAATCTATGTAAATTTCATTTATACAATAAGTCTTGGCTGTACTGTGAAAAAGAAGGTATAACTATTAACCTACAGATTACCTTATTAATTACCAATTACCAATAATAATGGCTACTCTGGGTATATAGCATAACTATTTCAAAATTAACTATTTCACTCAGTATCAGAAAAACTTCTCCCATTGTAAAGAGACAAGTAGAGGTGCCGCTTACCTTGAGAGTCCTACCAGTTGCTGTGATCAAGTAATACCAGCGGACAACATATGTGTCTCCTTCATGAAGATGGTTGCGGGCTTCCTCATCCATGAGCACTTTGCCATATTCTGACACATGCCAGATCTTGTAATCATTTGTCGAGATGTTCAGAAGGCGACGCTCCTAAAGTTGCATAGGTGAATAACGAGATTGATTCCCACGGTGATAAACACAGGAACAAATGTCACCCATCAGTGTTGAGTTTGCAAGGACAGATGGTCATGTTGTTGAACGGCATGGCAGGGAGTTAGCAACATTTTTTGATGGATGATGCAGTCAGCGATGTTACCAGCAGCAGAGTTGAGGTGACGCGGGATGGGTGGAAGGGAGGGAGTAAGGGAAGTTAGCCAAGGTATCAGGAGGAGAACTTTTAAGGTCACTTGGAATGGTACTCAAAATCAGAAAAAAAAGTTAATGATTTAATCTTATATTTAAAAATCTTGTTTTAATTAATGAGTTAAACAAAGCAGAACTGTATATTAAAAATCTTAAAAAAGAAAAAAAATATTTATAAGTCAACTCAGAAAACACAACTAGAGGCAGAATTAATATTTTTATTTCATTAGGTAAAAATGTAAGATGGTAGACAAGGATTAAAAAGGAGAAAACAGGACTGGTTGGTTG
>NC_051410.1:33793667-33796545 GCF_015228065.2 Penaeus monodon
CATGTTGTTGGGTCAGTTGCATGTATGAAGAACCATACATGTAAACTAATTATACAAACACAGAGGATGGGATTCTGAATGAAGGGCTACTTGATCTACAAGGCATCCAAGCACAGGTCACCAGTTGAAGGGGCAATGTGGGAAAAGTTGGGAAGGATATGTGAAGACCAAAAGTCCAAAGGCAACTCCACATGGGACCTAGGAGAGCTGACTAGGTTCTCAGGGAGGAACCCTGTGTGCTGGGACAACACAGACTGCTTGTAGTTCACAAATACAGTCTTCTAAATTCACGATGGAAATAATAAAGAACTAAAGAAAGGCAGTACATAAATTTGTGTTCTCTACGGCTATGTGATGGTAAAGAAAGAGGTGCCTCCTGCAGTCTACGGGCAGTGTAAGCCACTGACTAGCAGTGACTGAAGCGACTGAAGACACTGTTCAACAGTGTGCAGGAGGAGTCTAAAGCCAATGTCAACAAGGCACAGGATGGTCTTCTATGAGTGTGCAAACATAAATCACTTTTAAGAGCTGCAGTCAACAACAGATGTTCACTGACGTACAGAGAGGTCCAGAAGAACTGCAGTCTACACTAGAAGATCACTGATACAACCACAGTCGCATGTATAGAATATAGAAGGAATATGGTAGAGCAGCATGGAGCACAGCCAAGCCAGCTGTCAGGGCTCCTGTTGTCACCACTAGCGCACCTCCTCGTCGTAGTATTCCACACCACGTCCCAAGTGACTCATCTCCAGCACCAGATCAGGCTCAGGTGGAAGCTCCTCTAGCATCACCCGTGCATCACATGGCTGCAATTCACATACTGGTGCTACGTGGCGATCCATATCTTTCTTGACCTCCTGGAGTAAAGAAAATAAAATGGCATTAAATTTTGATGAGGAAAAATACAAAAAAATTATAATCACATACTTAGATACATTTTGAGAAAATGAACAGCATATGAACTTTTTTATACCTTGATGCGTGACTGTTGGGCTAAGTCAGGCCAATCGATAAACTTTTCTTTGAAGACAATAGTTTCAACATTCTCCGTAAGCTTGGCACAAAGACCCCACTCTGGTCGTATACCTGTATATAGATAGTGCAAATTAACATTCTGCAGAAAAAGACAAAAAACTTTTTTCCCTTTAATTACTAATTTAATAAGAACATTATGGAAAGAGATACAATTTTTACATCCTGCCTATGAAAATAAAGATTTGTACCTTTGAGTGCAGCCTGAGAGAGAGGAACCATTGGTGTTATGGGGTTAATATCACACTCAGAATAATCATATTCTTCTTCCCACAGTTCCCTTCCGAGAGCGAGCCCAACTTTTCGCTCATCTCCACAAGCACGTTTTCCTGCCCAAATGTACAGCTCTGGACCGAAGTCAAACACTAGCACCTAGAAAAAGAGAGGTACATGTAGGCATTTATTTTTACGTAATTTTCAGTAGAATGTTCCTAAGCATAATTTTTTTTTTTTCTTCATGGTCTACATCTCATGACACTATCTGAAAAATAGTCATACAAGGAGGAAGAAACATATTATCATTAGTTCTATAAAAGGAAAACAGAATGGTTACACCGTGAAGCTTAAAAATAACAGTCATATACCTTATCTGATTGCAAGATCTCTATCTTTGGCATCTGGCCCCAAGAGTCAGCAATTGGAACCAGTGAGTCTTCCTGTACCTCATAAACTTTATTTGCAGCCACCAAGGATGCTTCAATTAATTCATCCTCATCTGGCATGCCACATAACTGCCCTGAACTTGCTTCATCTCCACCTGGAATAGACATGTAAAAGAGAGAGTTATACTGAATCTTCATCTCTATGTCTGTGATGTGGTTATGACCATACACACAAAATATTACAGATGTCTAATATGTTAGCATAGGGTATGTTTATTGTACATAAATTATAGTTCTCACCAAGCAGTCTCCAGAATTTGGCCTTCCTGCCACTAGGTGAATTTTCATCAAGCTCTATCACATTCCGAACAGCAGAACCTATTCCCATGTCCTTCTTCTGGACTATATACTGGGCAATTTCTGAGGCTTTGGCTCTCTCTATCACATTAGCAAATTCTCCTTTATAGTGGAAAACCTATGGCAAAAAAATAAATCATATTGAATACTTCATTACCAATTGACAGGATATCAAATTTCCATATTTTTCAAGTTATCACCAGAATTTCAGTATAAAATTACTGTCTCTTCAAAAACTAAAAGAATTACATAATAATCCACTTACATCTGTGGGTGTTATAAGGATAAAATCATCTCCCTGATTAACACATGACACGGCAGGCTTCACTAATCTAGTTTGAGCATGACGTCGGCCCTTGACTTGTAGTAACATAAGTGATGTGTATGGGGCCATCTCTCGTACCACAGGATTGTTCTCCACCTTTTTTAGGGCCACAGCAGAAAAGTTCTCCTTTGATGCCAGTCCAGCAAGTGCTTCTACTGCCAATGGGGATCCTTTCGACACTGTTTAAGTAAAAGATTTTCTTTAGTCTTGCCCATAAACACACCTCCAGAATGGGTAGGTGTTCCATGTAAACAAGTATGAAAACATAAATACTTTCAAAACTTAAAGTAAAAGAAAAAATCATATATTTTTTCTCAACAATATACTTACGTTCTTCCACCTTCATCCTCTTCAGTTCCTTCTCACCAATGCCCAACTTGACCTCTGTGTACTCCGACTTGATATCCTCTCGGGCAGCCAAGGCCTTAAGTGGATTCCTGGAAGTGGCTTGCCGTCTTGTCACCCGAACACTTCGGCGCTTCACGACACTAAGAATGTAGATTTCTTATTAAAAATGTGGATATTAAAAAAAAGGCTTCTAAATAATGCATTCCTGGTG
>NC_051410.1:33796609-33797848 GCF_015228065.2 Penaeus monodon
TCTGGATAAAGGGATGGGAAAGTACACAAGACTATTATGCTTATGCAGTGCATGTCCCAAAAGAGTAACAAACATTTTTACAGCAAAATAAGCATACAGGTATAAAGGAAAAAATAGTGCATCCTATTTATTGCATATGAATCACTTACAATTCGTCATCCTCCAGTGATCTAATGCAGCAGTGGGTCAGAAATAAAACTGTATAATCTATCTGAAGTGTCATGCATTATAACTATTATTATTAACAGTCACAGTAAATAAACACAGATGCTCTTTCTGCTACTGCTTTAACACTTGTCTCATTTTGTGTATCTGTGTTAAAATCTAAAGATCCATTACTCCATTAAGTAGTATGGCGCAACTGCTTGCTCAGAAAACTCACAGCTGAGATGCGGTTTCTGATATAAGGTCAAAGTCTGCATCTCCAAGACTAGGCACACCATCTTCGGGTGACTGTACAGTCTCTGATGCTGATGTCTTGCTGAAGAAGGCCATGAAATCTTCATCATCAGCACGAGGGACTGCTACACTAGGACCTTCAACTGCTTCAGCTGTGTTAAACAATTTTTTTTTTTTAATCTAATGGTATAAATGATCTACATTCCTCTTGAATTTTTCATAATACCAAGGTAAATTATATCTCATAAATCGTGTGAATCTAATTAATTTACCTTTCTTGTCCCTGTCATTAGGAGTTGAGATACTGCGCCTGAAATCCTTCCTCGCACTAAGAGGGCTGGATTTATTTAGAAGTGATGGAATATTTCCTCCAGTTTTGCTCTTGAAAACCTTCTGGCTGGGGGAGCGCTTCTTACGTTCTACTGTAGGGCTACCGACAGGTGTTGTTGGCTGGTCTGGCGTAACCGTTAGTACTGGTGTAACCCCACTCACGACGGAAGGAACACAGGATGCAGAAGCAGACGCCATCTTATGTGCCACAGTGAACTTGGTAGCATCTGACTGAGTGACACGTCCACGCCATTGCTGTGATGAATTTTCCAGGGCAGACATCCTCTCCATGAGACTGACAGGACGCTCCCTAAGACCACCCACAGGCTGCAAAGGACAAGATGACTGGTAATGGTTTCTTTCTCTATAGATTTGTTCCCTAAATTTTGACTAAACGACTCTGTGCTTTCTAGGCTGACTATGATTAAATCCTATCAATAACATCATGTACTGAATACCATCTTCAGCACGCCTATGATATATTTTGGTGTAATAAGAATTGTAATGGAA
>NC_051410.1:33798190-33798548 GCF_015228065.2 Penaeus monodon
GTTAATTCCCGAGAAAACCCGAGTGACTCGTCTCGGCGGGAACCGACCTTTGGCCTGAGGGTGACGTTGGAGTTAACATCTTTGCCGTCGTTCTTGAGTCTACTCTTCCAGCCTTCTTCTCCATTCTTCTGCAATGCCGCGAGTCTGCAACAAAATAAAAAACGGTAAAATAAAAAACGGTTAAGTGTCTCTCGGAACGTACGTATACGGTTATAAATGTTGGAAGTAATGTCCTTCCGTCTTGCTTTTTATGTAATTTATTTTTATTTTGTATGTAAGCGCGGATATCCATTTCGTCGCGATAAAACACAAGGGAACGAAGTAGGGGAAAATAAGACACGCGCGCGCAAACACGCAA
>NC_051410.1:33798763-33799088 GCF_015228065.2 Penaeus monodon
GATAGACGAACGCACGGGATACTTTCAGACATAAAGATAAATTTCTGAGAAAATAGTAAAAAGCACTGCCGATTCTCATAATGTCGTTCATAAGAACTTAACGAACAAAAGCTCTAAGACAAGAAGCAAATACAGGCGCAAGTACAAGAACATACACATTCCACCAACAGACAAATAAACGCAGAAGCCGGGCTGCGAGGGATAATATTACTAGCGCGATCACCACGACCAGCAACGGCAGGATGTTCATGTGGATGTCACCAACGACGTGAACCGAAGCTCCTTCCCTGTCGTCCTCTGACTTGCTCCTTGCTATACAGAACTT
>NC_051410.1:33799144-33800800 GCF_015228065.2 Penaeus monodon
AAACCACTAATCGTCATATCCTGTCACAAAGTGCCTGTCACAAAATGACAGCCCTATATTCAGCGACATATCCTGTCACACAAAACTACACATACTCAGTTACAAACTCCCACATAGCCTCCCATGGATCCAGTGTTACTCCCAGTGTCACATCCTGTTACACTTGTACCGCCCCGCGAAGCCAACTAACTCTCGTCTCGTCTTTTACCAGATTTATTTATCTTTTCTTGGCCCTTCGCATGCTGAATGCATTCCTCACTTTGCATATGTTTTCTTATTTATATTCATGTCAGCAACTGTTTTTCTGTTTACAACTCAGACGCTTTCTATCCTGACTTTCAGTCCTCTTTCCTTGACATTAAAAAAGAAAGAAAAAAATCAGTCTTCATCCTATTTTTTTTCACTAAAATTCCGAGGGTTTCCTAGAACCGCTGCTTCGTACTCACAATAACAGTGTAAAGTCGTGACAGTGCCCGGGCCAGCGACAGCGGACATGCAGTGTCTGTCGTGGGTACCCTCCCGGTAGTATGGGATGGGGGCCTGGGGGGGGGGCGAGAGAGGTGTGGGAGGCACTTGGGCGCAGGAGTGGCACTCAGGAAGAGAATGCGTTGCTCGATCGACGGCTTGGCACTCAGGTGTAAGGGGAAGCTGGGGAGTCGACAACAAAAATCACACGCCTTCTCCCTGCGGCGCTGTCTTGCCCTTCCTCCTCCTTCGCCGTATCTTGCCCTTCCTCCTACTTCCCTATATTGTCCCCTTCCTCATGTTTGTCCCCCTTTCCTCCTCCCTCTCTTCCGCATCAGCCTTCATTCCCCCCTTAGGTCTCCAACCATATATGTCCGTCGTCGCCGCCCGTAGAATCAACCCCCCCCCACCCCGACACCCCCTTAGAGAGTCTTCCGTACGTACGTGTAGGAACGTCGCGTGCACGTACATAATAAGCCTCGACCAGAACGCGCCGAAGCCTCACAGGTCTCACTTCGGACCAATAATACCACTGAAAAGCTATGTTGGCTCCTCCTGCGTCCTCCACCCATTTTGAATTTTTCTCTTTTTTATTTCTTCGATTTAACCTCCCTTTCGCTTGTTATCTCGTTTGATTTTTTTTCCTTTTTATCTCTCGTTTCCTGTTCTTTCTTTCGTCTTCTCTATTCACTCCTCCTCTCCCAGAATATTTAAACTTTTTTATTTCCCCAATCTACCATCTACTACCTACTCTCCTCCTTCGGACTGTAAAAAGTTCTTCAAGAGCAAACATCAACCCTTCCCGACTCCCCCCCCCCCCAACCACCACATCCTCCTCCCCGCACCCCAATCTGCCTCTTCTCCTCCCAATCTCCTTTCCAATCTCTCAGTCAAATGCCGACCCCTCCAATCACCCCCCCTCCCCCACCGGTCAAAGTAGATTTCGTCCGCCGACCGATCTAGATAAGGCGTTGTGACCGAGAGAGATCGACGCCATACTTGCGCCGACTCGAGGTGACACAGCTACTGATGGAACGATAACTGAAGTCACCTCGGAAGCGGAGGGAAATCTGATAAGTATATTGATACAATCCTCGTGCAGCTGATACGATAAAGGTCCAAATAATCAGATAAAATATGAACAGAAACATGCACATGGACGGATAATAGCGCCCGCATGCACACAAATAC
>NC_051410.1:33800937-33801036 GCF_015228065.2 Penaeus monodon
ACAGATATGGCGTGACAATACAACTCTTCCGATCATTGATGCAGGTGATGAGAGTTGATTGCGTCATGCAGACAAGTGCAGCTGCTCCACACTGGCAGA
>NC_051410.1:33801537-33802072 GCF_015228065.2 Penaeus monodon
AGCATCTTCACTACATGACGAGCGTCTGCAGTACCTGCCGTGAATGAGAACTATGCAAAAACCACTCGAGGGAAGGTAAGAATCTGCGAACTGTGGTTTACGCCTCTACGGACAGGCGTCGCCGAGCGTACCAAGAGCGAAGGACGGAAGGATGGAGACGACGGGAAGGGAAAAAGAGAACCGAGATCGTAAATGGAGAAGGATGAGAGAGTAGGATGAGGGAGGAGAAAAAGGGGGATAGGATAAGGGAGGTGTAAAAGAGGGATAGGATAAGGGAGGATAAACAGGGAGAAGGATATAGGATAAGGAGCGATAGGGAGAGGGAGAAGATGGGGAGGGGCTGTTTAACGCCAAGGACTGGTCTGGGCCTTATCTCGGCTTGGCAGGACTGGGTTATCGATGCGACTGGGCTACTGCTGGGGGCTACGGTGAGGGGGGCTACACTCGGCTACCTTTTCTTGATGGAAGTCTTGATGCGGAGAGTGAAGGATTGCCTTTTGTTCCTCCTGCCATTGCCGTTAAGGTTGTTATTATT
>NC_051410.1:33802103-33802446 GCF_015228065.2 Penaeus monodon
CCTCTCCTGTTGGCCTTGGCAGTTTTGTAGACGGCCTCGTTGTGGCACACAAACCCCTGAGATGTGCCTCTCCCTCCCTGCCCTCCTGCCTCATTTTCCCTGGCCTCCCCCTGCTTCGCCGGTCGCCGGTCGTCCGTACCAAGATCGTAATCTTCGATGTAGTGGGGGTAGTTGTCCCCCGCCGGGTGGTCGTCGCAGAGGTCGTCAGACAGCGGAATGTTGCCGTTCAGGGCGTGGAGGCGACGAGGGCGCGGGTCGTACTCCTCATCAGGCACACTGTTGAAGCTGTTGCTAGCGCCAGTGAGGGCGGGCGGGGGCGGCCGCGTCCACGTGATGCTTGGGG
>NC_051410.1:33802487-33802802 GCF_015228065.2 Penaeus monodon
TCACACCCTAGAAACTCCTCGAATTCTCGCCATCTCCGGGCTCGCATTTTCTGCTTCTCTTCCCCATCTTCCCCTATCCTTCCTTCCTCTTCCTCCTCTTTCTCTTCATCGGGTTCGATGTACCTCTTCGACATCGACGAGAACTCCTGAGTCCTCCTCACCTCGTCCTCCAGACGATCCATCTCCTCCTCGAATTGCGTCAGCACCTCGTCCTCCACCCTATGTCGATCCCGTGCACATTCTCGGCATTGACACTGGTCAGGATGCCACTCAGACTGGAACAGCTGGTAGTGCTGGCGGGAGGAGGGGTCCCGT
>NC_051410.1:33802821-33802946 GCF_015228065.2 Penaeus monodon
CCCTTGGCCGCACCCCGGCCGCGCTCGCACTCATAGCTGAGCAACACCCAGTAGGAGCTCACACGTGTCCACACACCACTTCGCTGATTAATTATTACTCATGCGTTATGGACGAGTCACACACG
>NC_051410.1:33803040-33803591 GCF_015228065.2 Penaeus monodon
ACCTCTCTTGCCATACACTCAACTTCACAACGACTCGTCCGGATCGTGGCTCCCAGTAGGACGACTCGTCTTACACAACCACTTGAGAAGATTTGGATGATAGAACAATTAATTTAAATGTCCTTACTTTCTTAATGCTGAATCCGATGCCCACTCACACCCAAGACTGAGTCATGCAAAAACTCTGTTCTTCTCTCACTCGCTGTGTCGAAGGGGCGACAAGATCAAAGTTGGAAAAGTAGAAGACCAAGAAAAACAGATACCCATGCGTTAAGAGAGAATACTTCTCTCTTCTTGAAGCTCACTCATACAAACAAACACACATTTTACCTCAGAAAA
Organism: Penaeus monodon; assembly: GCF_015228065.2. NCBI lineage: Eukaryota > Metazoa > Arthropoda > Malacostraca > Decapoda > Penaeidae > Penaeus > Penaeus monodon. The sequence goes on from NC_051410.1 coordinate 33,803,380, forward strand.
ATCTTGTGGTCACTGAACAAAAAAGCACCACAAAAAAGGGTTTAAAAAAAAGGGGACCCCACGCGGCCCCAAACAGGGGAAAGGATGGGCCCTTAATTGTTGAAGAGTTTAGTAAGTAAAAACGCGACACTGGGAAAAATACGTCCGTTCCCCGGCCCGTCAAGTCGACTAAACCCGGCCCAGCGTGGCAGGGCCCGGGGTCGCCCCGGTTT
>NC_051410.1:33803638-33803918 GCF_015228065.2 Penaeus monodon
GGGGTCTGCCCCGGGCCATCTCACCACCCCCAAACACACCAAAACCCATTCCACCGCCGCAAACACCACGGGCCCCTGTGGGTTCCCCTATTTCGCCGCCCTTTTGGGGGGTGGGTGAATAAAAACCCCGGAGGGTGCCCTAAAACACCGTCAACGCTACTTTTTCAGCTAATCGCTCCCAATGGCTATCAACCAACGGCCTTTGGGTTTTGGGGGATGTGATCTGCTGGCTCTGACAAATTCCCAAATTTTTTTGGGGTTTAGAAGTATTGGGGGGAAA
>NC_051410.1:33804010-33804222 GCF_015228065.2 Penaeus monodon
GGTATATGCTATGTATGGATATATTTTAAATTTGGGATATCTATCAATTATCCTTTATTTTAAAATATATAGGTATAATATAAAAATATAATATATTATAATATATATAAAACCACCCAATTTAGGGAATACCTTCAAATATAAACTGTACAAAATGCCCCTCAACCAACACCCAGGGCATGAGTGTGTATTATATGTATAAAGTTAAGGGA
>NC_051410.1:33805023-33805100 GCF_015228065.2 Penaeus monodon
TTTGTATTTGTTTATATTATTTTCTATTTATATATTATTTATTTATAATATTTCCCCCCCCACCCCCACCACATTAT
>NC_051410.1:33806859-33807017 GCF_015228065.2 Penaeus monodon
GGGAGGCGAACACCAGCTACAATAAAGGAAGAAAGGAGAACCCGAGACGGAAGGCAGGAGGCACATGGAGGCGTAAGCAAGGAAGCATCAGGTGGCGTCAGGAGGCGAGGAACAATGGGCGTCGCGCGAAGGGACAATGCGACCCGAGTGCCCTGCGC
>NC_051410.1:33807040-33807404 GCF_015228065.2 Penaeus monodon
TGCTCACACCTGAACCGCCGCCTCGCTTTCTCTGCTTCGTGTGCATTCGCTTTTTTTTTTATTCTTCCTCTGCTGCATCGCCTCTCGTTTCTCGCTTTTTCTCTTTCTCTGCTTTGTATGAATTCGCTTTATTTTGTTTGTTTGCTGCACTTACTCCCGCTTTCACTATTTTCCTTATTCGTTTTCTTTTCCTTTCGTTTTTTTTTCTCTCTCTCTGCATCTTCTTTCGCTTTTTCTCTACTGCTTAAGCATTCGATTTTTAAGAATTCTTTCTCAACTCTACCTTCTTCCGCTTTCGCTCCTTCTTTCTCGCCTGCGTCTTCATTTGCTTCCTCGCTCTTTCTCTTCTATATCTTCATTCGAC
>NC_051410.1:33807451-33808003 GCF_015228065.2 Penaeus monodon
ACTCTCTCTCCTACACCTGCATTCGTTTTCGCTCATTCTCTCCCACCTCCATTAGCTCTCTCACTTTTTCTCTTAATCTTCTCCATTTTCATCTGTTTTCTCTCTTTCTCTCCCAACTTCGTTCGTTTTTAAACCTTTCCTTTCAATTCTACTCCTTCGTCCATTTTATTTTATTCTCTCGTAAACCTTCATTCGCTTTCTCGCTTTTTCTCTTTATACATTCACTCGCTTTCTCGTTTTCTCTGCTACACCTTCATTTGCTCTCTCGCTCTATCTACTCTTCTGCGTTCTTCGCTCCTTCTCTTTATTCCTCCTCCTCTTTCACCTTTTCTTGTCGCCTTCTCCCTGTCATATCCATTAATTTCTCCTTTTAATCTTCTATCTTTCTGTCCTTTCTCTTTTCCTTCTTCCTTCCCTTTAATTCTTTCTTTTATTTATTTTTCTACTTAGCCTGATCTTCACTCTTTCTTCCAGCATTTCTCTTTTCCATTCCCGTGATCTTTATCTTATTTTGTCATATTCTTTTTGTTCCTATTACACACTCACGCTAAA
>NC_051410.1:33808065-33808422 GCF_015228065.2 Penaeus monodon
GAATATATTTCCTTTCCTTCTCGACAAAAAATTACTCCATAAAACACCAAAAGGTCAACAGCGTGGCAGTTCAGGGCAAACACGCGGCATCGCTCCATTACAAAACGAGGCACCAGAAGCACCATTGCCTCATTACACAATCATCAAAGTGAGGCACAGTGCCATATCAGCCGAGCGTGGTACTTCGGCACCGAGCTGGTTTGGCTGAAGGCACCAACGGGGCCAGGGAGATGAAGCCACCAACAGGGCCACGAGAGACATGTTGTGGTTATGACAATCTCAGCTGGTGCGACGGGCCTGGTGATCACATCAGCTGGCGTGGGTGAGGTGTGGCCCCGCCTGTGCCTAGTGCCTGCC
>NC_051410.1:33808519-33808886 GCF_015228065.2 Penaeus monodon
CGCCCCACTCGTGACGCTTTACGACTCGAATGAACACTTGCTCCGAGGCGATTCCACTCACTCTTACAAAGCCGTGTCAACCTCGGCACACTATGGGGACTTCCTACTCATCGAAGTCATCCCGAGGGAAGCTGAGAGTGAGGCGAGGAACAAGCAAATGAGGCGAGGAAAGGTGAATGAGGCGAAGATGCGTGAGTGCGACGATAAGTAAGTGGAATATTAACTCGACGTGAAAAGAGGGACGCTTTGAAAGATGGAGGGGGGGGAGGGGGTGATCTGGATGGCGAGAGCAAAAGGGTGGAGGACGCTATGGAAGCTATGATGAATGCGAGGCAAAGACAAATTTAGGATGTAAGATTTTAAGAAG
>NC_051410.1:33808996-33809151 GCF_015228065.2 Penaeus monodon
CAAGCCCAGCCGAGATAAAGCTGCGAAGATACAAGAGATAAGTGGCAGCGAGACAACCCGGAGACGGCGCAAGCGACAGCTCTATGTACTCACCTGTCGTTGATAGAGGAACCTGGCGAGGTCGCAGCCCCTGGAGGAGCCTTGGCGGCGCCGTC
>NC_051410.1:33809210-33809294 GCF_015228065.2 Penaeus monodon
TCTTGTTGCGGAAGATGGGCGACTGGCTGAGGATCTGCGAGGCGTCCATGGTCGTCTTGGCTTGGGTCTTCAGGACTCCGTCGC
>NC_051410.1:33809329-33809740 GCF_015228065.2 Penaeus monodon
TCACTGCCGCCACCATCCTGCGGCGTCGGGTGCTGGTGCCGCTTCGAGGACGACCCTGGAGTGGGCGCCGCCGCACTCGAGTCCTCGGGCTTATCCTTCTCCAGGCTCCTCAGCTCCACCATACTCCGCCTGTAAGAAAACCATCGTCTGTCAGTCTGCGTGGCCGTACCCACCTCCGCAAGCGCGAGGACCTCAACCCTGGCGTCTGAGTTGTTTGTGTGCGTGCATTATTGCTGGGACGCTTCGCACGCCCTTTTGTTATAAGTTAATGTGTGTCTGCCTGCGCGGCTTCTGCATGATACGCTTAGTGTGTCTTTATGGGTGCACTAAATCGTTCAATGGGCTCTTGTCATTCCTGAGAACATGGTCAACTCAAAATGATGATTTCTCTATTTGTCTGTCTGTCCCCCT
>NC_051410.1:33810103-33810243 GCF_015228065.2 Penaeus monodon
TATCAACATGACCAAAGTCTATCCTTCTCCCCCCACCCCCTCGCCCCCCTTCCCCAGGTCAGTGCAGTGTCCCTGGCAGTGTAAATAAGGCGGTGAGACAGTGCAACCAACCAGTCCCCAAGTCCAAAGGTGCCAGAGCA
>NC_051410.1:33810441-33811107 GCF_015228065.2 Penaeus monodon
CCAGCAAGCACCAAATAGGGATCAGTGTGTGTGTTCCGTGAGCTCGCCCCCCCCCCTTACCGCTAGACCCTATCAACCCCCTTCCTGGTCTCTACCCCCCCTCCCTCCCCTCGCCATGATACAGCGGCGCCTGCTGGCTCTGGCACTGCCTGTCCTCGGCCTGTGGCACAGCATCATCCTTCCTTCGCCCCTCGCTCTATTCTAAGTCAGGTTCAAAGGCCATTTAAGGAATTTTCCCGCATTTATCACAGGAGGAAATGTGCGTGAGCGCGTGCGCCGCCAGTAATGCAACATCTAATCAAAAAGTGTCTTGACAGTGCCAGCACAACATCCTGCCGCACAAGGGCACCTCACAGTGCCACTCTCCCCTCCCCCCCCTTTCCCTTCAGTGCCACTTTGAAGCCTTCCTCCTACCCGTCCACTTCCTCATTCCTCGCCGTTACTCCATCTCTCGCGCGCCCGCTTCCACCTCCATTCATCCACTCCCAACTTGTGCAACCGCCGCCTTCCAGTGCCACCTACCGCGTGCCTCTCAGCAGTGCCATTCACGGGTCCTCCTTTCCTCACCGTCCCATAGTGCCATTATAAACCTCCCCCCCCCCCCTTCTTCCTCTCTCCCCCGCCCAGACACTATTCCTGACACCTGCTAGCCATAAGAACTAGCAC
>NC_051410.1:33811180-33811628 GCF_015228065.2 Penaeus monodon
ATAGAACTCCACCTTTCTCTCCTTCTCCCACTTCCTTTTCAGCGATCACTTCTCCTCCTACCAATCCCGTTACATCGCATATCCTTATCTCCTCTTTCTCTATACCGTGTTGTTTTTTTCAATAACGTCCTCTTTCATTCCTCACTTATTTGTAACATTTCTGTTTTCCTTCTTTTCCTTCTCGATCATTTTAATATTTCTATTCATCCTTTCCTCACAATCAAAGGATAGAAAATAAAAACAACAACTCGAATGAAAAACAAACATAACCATACTTTATTATGAACCGGAATAAAAAACAGAGCCTATGTCCATAACTTGATTACGAGCTGCCAGATTTTGAACAAAAGTTCGAGAATGATAGCGGCAATCTGTTTGCAGCGAGCTTGCGCGTCAGCACGGGCCTCACACTCCTCGCCGTCGGAAAGTATCCGCACGAGAGACTGGT
>NC_051410.1:33811691-33811798 GCF_015228065.2 Penaeus monodon
GAACAAAACAGAGAGTGAGAGAAAGAAAGGGAGAGGGAGAGGGAAGAAGGGGAGAGGGAAGGAGGGCAGTGGGGAAGAGGGGAGGAAGGGAGGAGAGGGAAGGGGGA
>NC_051410.1:33812089-33812286 GCF_015228065.2 Penaeus monodon
CACAGACAGACTGAAGCGAGAGAAAACCTAACACGCCCTCTGCTCTGTACAGCCGCTAACGATAACACAACCCAGACTGGACTGCGCGGTTTTCGTTCCGTCACTCCTGCAAGAGGCTGAGTGTTGTGACAGGACTCTGACCGGCCTCTGACTATGCTGTGGCTGTGATCTGACAAGCTGCATGTTGTGACGTCTGA
>NC_051410.1:33812314-33812400 GCF_015228065.2 Penaeus monodon
AAGATGAGGGAGAAGGAGATGGATAAGGAGATGGAGAAGGAGATGGAGAAGGAGATGGATAAGGAGATGGAGGTTGTGACGTCTGA
>NC_051410.1:33812662-33813002 GCF_015228065.2 Penaeus monodon
TCTAGAGACACAGATAAAGAGAGAGAAAAAGATAACCCTTCACTCAAACCCGCTGCTTTACTGGCGGCTGCGAAGGAAATCGTCCCAGGCTACATGATGGTAATTCTGCGACAAGACGCTGTTGTCTTCCAAAAATTCCTCTTTTATGAATATGCCTTAAGAAGAAAAAATAAACAAACAACTGGGGGAAAGGAAAACGGGAAAGACGTAAAAATGATATGAAGAATGAGCAACAGAGAGAAGAAATAAACTAGATAACGTGGAGAGGAGGTGACGGGTGGAACGGAGAGCTAGAAAAAGAGGAGCAAAAGCAAGCGAGGAAGATGAGAAAGAAGGGGGG
>NC_051410.1:33813144-33813300 GCF_015228065.2 Penaeus monodon
CTGAGGAAAAGGACAAAAAAGAGGGAGAAAATGAGGAAGAGGAGGAAATAAAGGAGAGTGACGAGGAGAAGAAGGAAAAGAGATGAGAAGGAAAAACGAACAGAGACAAGGATTGGAGAATGAAATATAAGAAGGATGGAAAAAAGATAGACAAGA
>NC_051410.1:33813380-33813505 GCF_015228065.2 Penaeus monodon
TTGTCTCTCCGCGTTTGGTCACACAAGTGCTTAAGATAACTCAATGGAGCCGGAGAGAGAGAGGTATTTGTGGGTCCGTCACACCTCACCTGCTGCACACATATGCACACGCACTGATACAGCGC
>NC_051410.1:33814519-33814983 GCF_015228065.2 Penaeus monodon
CACCGCCAAAACCAACCACTACAACGAAACCGAACGTACGAATCCCCAAACAACAAATTAAGAGGGGGAAAAAAAACGAGAGAACAAAAGCGCATCACTCCGCGCACAGGGACGGACGTGAGCACACAAATTATACGCGCAAGTAATTGATCTCGCTGGCATGTTTAGTACGTAAACCTCTCCGCGGGGAATTCTGTTACGGAGTGAGACACGTGGCCCGGCGGAGGGACCCAGGACCTCGCGCTGCCATGTTCCTTCGAGACTGCATGGAAGGAGGAGGATAGGATGGATAAGAGGATTGTAGGATAAGAGGACTGTAGGATAAGAGGATTGTAGGATAGGAGGATAATAGGATAAGAGGACTGTAGGATAAGAGGATGTAGGATAGGAGGATAGTGGGATTAGAGGACGGGAGGATATATAATATACCTCGCTCCCTCCGTGTTCTCTTAAGACTGGTTGTA
>NC_051410.1:33815850-33815950 GCF_015228065.2 Penaeus monodon
GCGCCGGCTTCAGTGCCTTTTATCGCCGCTTGTGACACGTCAGATCAACATCATCGCGAGAAACTGAATACCAACATCGTCTCACGCTCGTAACTGATAT
>NC_051410.1:33816322-33816403 GCF_015228065.2 Penaeus monodon
GACCCACCCGAGGGGAAGAGCGCGGGCGGCGAGAAGGGAAGCTCACTACGTCTGCGGAAGTGTTCATCCTGAGGCCGATAG
>NC_051410.1:33816441-33816527 GCF_015228065.2 Penaeus monodon
AGGGACGGCGAGAGGGGGCAAGTGGGAGATTGGGGGGTGAGGGAGGAAGCTGACAGGCCTGGCATGAGGGAAGTGTCATGACGACC
>NC_051410.1:33816747-33816878 GCF_015228065.2 Penaeus monodon
GAAATAAAGAACAGTCGACATACGCAATAAAAGTTTGGTGAAAAGAAAAAAGATCACAGAATCAAGGAAAATGGAGACAAAAAAATAAGAATACGGAGATGATGGCAAACGGAAGAAAATAAAAGGGTTGG
>NC_051410.1:33817018-33817085 GCF_015228065.2 Penaeus monodon
TAACGGGAATTGGAAAAATGAGAGAAAGAGGGAAAAACAGACAGGGGTTCAGAAATTGTGTTCTGAG
>NC_051410.1:33817374-33817499 GCF_015228065.2 Penaeus monodon
TTGGCAACGCCGCATTAGAAGCGCCATGAGTGTCCTGATTACCAATCTGTCCCGAAAGTGTAAGTTCTTCTCATTTTACTCAATTCGTTTAAATGTCTAAAATGCCTTTCCTTAATTTCCCTTCT
>NC_051410.1:33817730-33817865 GCF_015228065.2 Penaeus monodon
TTATTGCAACACCATCACGATGCATTTCGTCTCCCCATTTACATATTCCTCCCCCCCCCCACCTCGTCGCCACCTTTCTTGCTAAGCTACGAACGTCATTCCTTCGTGTTGCAAGAGCGGTGCGGAGAACATGCA
>NC_051410.1:33817934-33818089 GCF_015228065.2 Penaeus monodon
AACGAAAGGAATGGAAGCGGAAGAATGCACATAAAAGGGGAAGAATGCGGATGAAAAGTAGAAGAGTAAAGATAGGAAAGAGGTGGGAGAAAGGAGAAAAGATATCTGAAGAAGGAGGATAAGATATAAAGTAAGAAGCATAATAAGCACGGTAA
>NC_051410.1:33818211-33818354 GCF_015228065.2 Penaeus monodon
CGCGACCACAAGTCCTCCTCCGACCCGTCTACTTGCGGACGCCCGCCCTGCGCCGAAACACGTGCTCCTTGATAAGGATCCAGGGACGGACAAGGTGGAAGGGGGGGGGGGAGGCTGGGATTAAGGGGGTATAGGGGAGTGTT
>NC_051410.1:33819112-33819217 GCF_015228065.2 Penaeus monodon
TTAGACATATCGTAGCAACAACAGCTGCATTACTCCCCCCCCCACCCCTCTCCCCCTCCTTCACATTCCCTCCCTCACTCTTTCTATTCGGTCTATCCACCTCAC
>NC_051410.1:33819964-33820189 GCF_015228065.2 Penaeus monodon
CGTGCTCCTAGAACGTAAATCGAGAAAACCGTGACTCTAGGAGTACGTGCCACTCGGAACGTGACTCTAGCCATAAAAATAATGACGTAGGAAAAGAACACGCGAGAGAGAGAAAACGCAAGAAGAGAGGGGTGGCACTAAAAGATGACAGCTTTGCACTTCTTGCCGTGAGGTGGCACAGCTTCCCACGCATTTCCGGTGGCACCTGGCGACTACATGCCCCGT
>NC_051410.1:33820380-33820470 GCF_015228065.2 Penaeus monodon
GACTCTCTATCTGTCTTTTCGATTGTATAGTTTTGCTGTTGTGTCGGTAAGTATACTATTATCATTATCACTCGCTCACATTCTCATTTA
>NC_051410.1:33820519-33820630 GCF_015228065.2 Penaeus monodon
ACTTCCTTCTTCTCTCACTTGCGCCATGTGTCGAAAGATGATAACAAGAAAGAGAAGAGAAGGGAAGGACTGAAACGCGAGACAAAAACTTAAAACGAAGAAGAATACGAG
>NC_051410.1:33820732-33820844 GCF_015228065.2 Penaeus monodon
GTCGCGGGACAGCCGAGGTAAGCATCAGGTCGCTGCTAAACCACTCTGTGTCGTGTTTGTACAGCAGGCACCAACGCCGCCACGCCGCGACGACCGCCTGCCACGAGGACAG
>NC_051410.1:33821400-33821470 GCF_015228065.2 Penaeus monodon
AAAACACAAAACAACACGCCACGCTCTCTTGCCGTGGGGACGAGACCGCCTCTCCTCTCCCCCTTATGTC
>NC_051410.1:33821766-33822191 GCF_015228065.2 Penaeus monodon
GTTGACTCACTTTACAAATGTGAAACTGAAATTGAGATTGTGACATGATACCCAGTGGGAGCGAGAAAGGGGGTGAGGGAGGGGGGGGGGCAGAGGGGCATGGGTACCCGTCTGCAATACCACGTCCTCGGTCCCTTGGGTAATGCAGTCCTTATCATTCAACGGGATTCCATACACAGTCACTCGATTCCCCGGGCTCCTGTAGGATCCTCGCTCCATTCCGGACCCTACCCGCCACCTAAAGGACCCCAGAGTGACGAATCCAGCGCCTTAACTCCAATCCTAAAGACACAACCCGAGGCCTCTGTACCCCAGCGAGACCCCAGAGCGGCCCCCCTCCCCCCAACCCCACCCCCTGGAGATGCCACATTATTAATAGCCATTTCGTCAACAACAGTCAAATCCAGCTTTATCCTTTGCTGTCT
>NC_051410.1:33822282-33822454 GCF_015228065.2 Penaeus monodon
CAAAGGCAAAACCTCTCCACGCAACAGCGAGTCCCATTCCAATTATCCATACACATATTTTTCCGTATACATGTACGTGTGTACGTATACATGTGCGTGCGCAGACTCCAGACTCGCCTGGCGTCACCAAGGGATCATGAGGTCATGCTCCGACTTGGTCACACTTGCTGAT
>NC_051410.1:33822498-33822697 GCF_015228065.2 Penaeus monodon
ACGTCACCCTCAAACAGTAAGTGTGATACCATACTTTCGTAATGACTTCGAAAAAAGTACCAGGCCACGCAATCCCCGCCGATCGACCGTCCTTAAACTCTACGGACGGTCGGCGCCACGTACGGCCACGGCGAGTTTCAAGGTTATATTGCAAATGCCCGATGCAAGGACGAGTGACTTTTAAATCAATCTAAAGTAA
>NC_051410.1:33822947-33823180 GCF_015228065.2 Penaeus monodon
CCCTTCTCCCTTCCCCTCCCCTTCTCCCTTCCCCTCCCCTCTTCCCTTCTCCCTTCCCCTCCCCTCTCCCTTCCCCTCCCCTCTCCCCTTCTCCCTTCCCCTCCCCTTCTCCGTTCCCCTCCCCCCTTCTCCCTACCCCCCCCCTCTCCTTCTCCCACCATGACACACATACATAAAGTTAAGAACATGGACGTCTTGACCCCATTGGTGTCAAGATGTGAGGCCGATATATG
>NC_051410.1:33823250-33823416 GCF_015228065.2 Penaeus monodon
AGACAACAGCACAATAGCAAGACTAAAAGAACTCAACAACATCACTTTCAGAGCAATCCCATTATCACGTTCGTCTCATTGCTTCATTTACGCTAACTACTCTTAATTCCTCAATTCTGACAATGGCCCGAATTCATATCTGTTTTGTAAAGGAAAGGGGGAATAG
>NC_051410.1:33823456-33823564 GCF_015228065.2 Penaeus monodon
CGAGAATCAGATTCCTTAATTAGCCTTGAGTGTTTTATACAAAGACGGCATATACTACTGCTATTAGTTTTAGTAATATTAATATCTATCAGAAAAAAAAACAGAAAG
>NC_051410.1:33823699-33824771 GCF_015228065.2 Penaeus monodon
CGGATCTCAACACCAAAAATAGACGTCTACAAGAACGGTCCACGCAAACACAATCAGCAACAAACAGAATCTTTGTGTGTTTGTTCTCGAGTAGTGTATCCGAAACAAGCGCGGGACAGATTCACTACACGTGCCGAAGTGGGGCTTGCCACGCATGACTCGTAAGCTAAATCTTGTTTTCTTATAAACGCTGATCAAATTTTCCGTGAATATAGATTTAAGGATGATGGTAATAATGATAAAAAAAGGAAAAGATTTTCCGAAATGTATCAAAATCGAGGGATGAACTGTTATAATATTTTCTTGTGATTGTAGCTTTATCATAATTCCTTCCAATTAATCTTTATTTACTGCCGTTATCATTATCATCTTTATCGTTGGATACTACCCAGACTTCACAGAAATAATAGCAAATAAGTGATAAAGCACAAGAAAGGTAAAAAGAACGAAGGAAAAGACGGAAAAGAAAGAAAAAAAAATGGAGAAAGAACGAGATCGATTTCATGAAAAGTTTAAAAACAAAGCCAAGAAAAGGGATGAAGAAAAAGACAAAACATAAGAAAGGATAAAAAAAAACGATGGAAAAGACTGAAAGAAGGAAATAAGAGACAGACAGAAAAAGACCCAAATCAAGAAAAGCCTAATAACACAGCGAAGAAAGGGGAAGACCGAGGAGAAAAAAGATCGAAAGAAACAAGCAGACATATAATTAAAAACCCGTCGACAGAGCGCGGCCACAGGGAGATCTCCAGTGTCCCTTTTCTATTCAGGCAGTCGGCTACTGATGTCAACCCCCCTTCCCCCTCCCTCCTCCCCCTTACCTTGTTTCGCCACAAAGCTCCCCTGTCCGTTCACCCTGCCTACCCCTGCCCCCTTTTCCTTCGTTAGCATACGGGACAAAAGCAGGACAGATTGTTTCACACAGATAAAGCAAAACAAAACGAAACGTTAAAAAATCTTATGCACCACTGGCGTTCGCGGACGAGATAACATTATATGCTAACGAAGTGTCTCCGTGTACAAGGCACACAAAAGTTCTAAAAATGACCGCTACTTTTGTTGCTGTCGTCAG
>NC_051410.1:33824815-33824906 GCF_015228065.2 Penaeus monodon
CGGGACGCTCGCGAGGCCCTGACGTCAAGGGTGCGATCACGGCCGCTCCGTCGCAGCGTAGCCGTTTCCTTTTTAATTAATCTATAATTCT
>NC_051410.1:33825095-33825416 GCF_015228065.2 Penaeus monodon
TACCGGGATGACTGACCTTTACAGAACATCAATAATACCTATTTATCAACACCATCATCACATTTCGTTGATCGTCACCATATTCAGAATCCACCTCTACACCAAAATCACTATAATTATCGCTCCACTGCTCTTGCACACCCTGGCAAAATTTCAATACGTTCAATAAGCACATACAGTACCATTCTCATTCAATTTTGCCGACATTTCAACTTTGACATAATTATCATTAACTCAAGCTTAAAGCATCTGCAGTAACCCCCCCCCCCCCACAACGCCTCTATTCCCCTGTCACATACAAATTAATTGCACGCGTAAGCT
>NC_051410.1:33825525-33825641 GCF_015228065.2 Penaeus monodon
ATTTTATACAAATCTGAATATATATCGAAGAAAACAAAGAAGACGCATTTAGCAACATGAAAAAAGACAGCATGATGGAATGACGCAGGCAAGGAGAGGTGCGTGTGATTACATGT
>NC_051410.1:33829274-33829338 GCF_015228065.2 Penaeus monodon
TTTCCATCTCACCTTCACCATCGCTGACAGAGTGCCATCTCCTGGCGCCGAGATCCACAGAAGC
>NC_051410.1:33829366-33832510 GCF_015228065.2 Penaeus monodon
TCACAGGAGGCAAAGTACCCTTCGCATTTGCTTGTCCCTTTTCCTGGCTTGATAGCAGTTTCCTACATTCACACTATTATCTTTTGCTGCCAGGAAGCAAGAGTACCGACGAGGTGATCGCCCCTCGGTGCCGATGTGATGACTTGGGGCGATATACACTCTCTGTGGCACTCTCACCCCCCCTCTCTGTGGCCCCCTTCCTCCCCTCCCGCGCTCTCTCCAGGGCTCAGGAAGTTTTTATCTTGGACTCTGATAGTTGAAAGGAGTGCCACGAAATTCAGTCCTTCCCGTGAGACTGTGTGAGAATGCTTATCGCCTAGCTTGTATCGTTATTACCCAAGGCACTTCCTATCCGATATCGGGGAAGTCGACTTTCCACCAACGCTTTTCTCAATTGCTTATAAAAAACAACATTAAATAAACATGTTTCTCCCTCCAACCGGTTAAGTCTTGTGCACCATATGTGGCAACGCCGCGCGAACACCTGTGTCGGCTGGTTAATACTTGCGCTGGGAGGGAACACCTGTGACAGGTAGAATGACCCGGCCCTCAGCGCCATCCACTGACAGGCCCCTCCCCCCTCCTAAAACCAACCTAGCGCGCCCACCCCGACCAAAAAAATGCATTTTATCTATCGGAAGTATGAAAGAATGGCACGGGAGACTGGCGACGAAAATCTATGACACTAATATAGGCTGACTAATTTGCACTTGTACGTTCAGAGATCCAGTCCTAAATAACATTCTGAAAGTAATTAATTCACTGAACAAGAATTACCACTTTAACTTTACTCCTAAAAAGCACGTTCTCTGTGAACTCGATTCCAGTCCAAGCTTTAGGCAACGGGAATATAGCATCACACTAAGTAATAGTAATAACATTGGTCTAGCACTGAAATATTACATTGGTAGCTATGGTGACGTGAAGAGGTATAGAACAGATGCGTCGCACTTGTGAAGTAATGATACAGTAACGTGACCCATATTACACGAGTCATTAAGGCAGGTTTCTGGTGAAATGAAGAGCGCATAAAATCATAAAAAATCAGTACCGCAGTAGATATCATAGTGTAAAAATTTCAAAGGGTAATGCCCTGCAGAGGAACTGGGGGGATGGCTAGTAAAAACCACGATATATTGCGCAATTATCGCTTGAGTACAAAATACCCACTTCCTGTGAGTAACTCAATTATTTTTCTATGACAGGTCTAACATGTAAATCGTGTATTATCATGACAGCTGCGCTTACCTTTTGTTCTTCTGCAGTTCAAGGAAGGATCAACCATTTCGCCCACAAAATGTACTATTCATTTTATCACTTATTTTACTGAGCGTCATTTCTAAAAATAGACTCATTTCTGCAATCGAATTCACAAAGGAAGTGATGAGCTGCTTTTCCCTCAAAAACAAATATGTTATTGCCTACCTTTGAAATGCTGAAAAAACACTATGGTAAATGAGCTTAATATGGATAATCTTTAGAAAGTCAAGTGTTGTGCGAATAATGAACAGAACATTTACATGGCTTGTGTGTTTATAAAACACGAATAATCGGTATAATAAATCAGACAAAACGAGGCTCCAAAACAGAAGTGAAAGCACAACTTAGTTTTAAACCTTGTAAAGTTAAAGATAATCTCGTGTACGTTTTTAAATATCCCAGGCATGCAAACATATAATATTGCAGCTATTGACAATACGCATATATATTGTGTGTATTTTTGTTTCACATTCTATGTAACTAATTATGTATCTAAATGAAATTCACTAATAATTTTGTTTATCCGTAACTTAATGAAAAAAATCCGTACATATCTGTTGGCAAAGCCTGCCGACTTTACGCCAAATTTGCGTGATAACCGTAAAGTGTTTCTATGCAAACAACAAACACTTTATTCAGTCTCAATAGCTAAATACATCCTGATTACCTCCGTTTCGAAAAAAAAATCCTTTATCTGATCCCCCAGTTTGTTTTTCCTGGGTTTCTGTTTTCATCATTTTTCCGTTTCAATCAAACGATAAGCGGAAGGCGCCGTACTCACCGCTCGTCGTATCGCCTGGAGTGCGCCGTCCTCCGCCTCATCACAGCCTCGTTCTTGATGACCTTGAGTTCGTTCTCCGAATTGGACGTAGACGAGGAGGAGGGCGAGGCCATGCTCGAGGTGGCCACCATCGTCGTCGTCGTCATCATGCTGGACGTTGATTTTTTGGACGAGTTTAGCTCCTTTGTGACTGCGGTTTGTGCGTCTTCCTTGGCTCGGTCGTCCCTCTCGCGGCTCCTGTCCTTTGCGCGGATGGGCTCGATCTGCCTCAGGGCTTCGGCCAGGTCATCCTTGGCCTTGATGGGCTCCACCTGCCGCAGCGCCTCGGCCAGGTCCACGCGGTGGTGCTCGGACTTGAACGAGTCCGACTTGTGCTGCTCTTCTTTGTGACGAATGGGGTCAATTTCCCGGATGGACTCGGCGAGGTCGCACTCCTGGCCCTGCGGCGTGTTGGCAGTTGTCAGCGTCACGTCATCTGCAGAGAGAGATTCTAAACTGAGGGGCGGCCGTGACAAATTGATGATGGAAACGATAAAAACATTTAGTAATGCTAAACAGCTCTTATATACATAATCCTAAAATCTTTCAATATCTCATTCACCCTTAGCAGGTGTGGTATCTCTGATGAAAAAAGTACAAGAGCCTTCTAGTACCCAGAATAAACCTAAAGTTTGAAATAATAATCCGCACTTTCCTCCTATAAGTTATAACCCCCCCTCCTCCCCGTCTCTTCCAGCATTTATCAATCTTTCTAAATAAATTACCAAATCTAATACACTTTCTCTTACGAGCACCTAAACCACAAATCCCTCCTGCCATAAGTTCACCATACAGAAATCCATAAAAGCGGATAACCGTGACCTCGACAGCAATAAAAAAACATTTCTCAAACGCCTGTCGAACCTCTTGTCAGTATTATCTACAGCACATCATGATAAGCTCTTTATGTGGAAAGATTATATGATTTACAGTAAGCCCACAACCACATGTTCATTTCATTTCTCCAACAAAAGTGAAAATTCAAATAGTAAGAAGTGAAGAATATATACAGCTATAAGACATCATAAAATAGTTTCAGCCTGCTATGCAAGTAATCAAAACAA
>NC_051410.1:33832687-33832995 GCF_015228065.2 Penaeus monodon
CGTAATATGCGAAAAACTATTGAAAGGTTCAATAAACACAGAAAATACATCTGATCACTATATTACAATATATTTACTTTGCATTTTATCACAAAATACAAAGAAGAGTTTAAAAAATATAATGTATTTTTGACTGGGCCAGTGTTTAATCTATACGCAAACAGTAAACTGGCATTATGTGTTTATCCTATTGATGTTAACATGTTTACTGCATGATAAGTCTGGACTTTGGTATCAAAAGGGGAGGGGGGGTAGAGGTATAAGGAGGGGCATCTGCCTCTCCTTCCACCCCCATTTCCCCCACGGGC
>NC_051410.1:33834175-33835060 GCF_015228065.2 Penaeus monodon
GCAAACAATCTACCCACCTGAGGAGGAGTCTGAGGAGTGATCAGGGTCTAAGGACTCTGATTCAGGCTTGAGGATGGACTTGATCTCCTTGGAGTCTTCCAAACTGGAATCCTTCTTCAAAACGCCCCTGAGGAGCTTGGCCTCATGCTCCGGGGATCCCACGGGGGGTGGCAGAGGACTCTCCGCCTTAAGGATACCTCTCGGGTGGCTTTCGGACTCGGAGAAGGACGCTCGGCGCGAGTCCGTGGACGAGGAGGAGTGGTGGTGCTTGAGGATGGATCGAGGACTGTCTCGCTGGCCGTCACGCGATCCTCCCGAGCTCTCTCGCTTCAGGATACCTGCGGGAAGGGGTCACACGATTAGATGCCTTTCCCTTGGTATAACATTTGCGCTCAAATATTTACGTATCTACGGCCTCGTTTCCCTGTGGACGTGCTCCCGCCGCGGGCTGCAGAACGGGCACGCTGCGTCATGGATTACCCGGTCATTGAGCTCTGGTGCAACCTGCGTCACAGCCGAGCACATCCAAGGGAACCGCTAATGCCGGCCGCCCGCCCAAACATCACACTCCCGCCGTCGGCATCGCCCATGGACACGATACGGCAGATCTCTCGCGGTAACTGGGTAACTGGCTTTGTGTGGCTCTCGTGGTCTTAGCCATACGGGACACACATTCCTGCATGAAACGTCGGGAGGAATGCGTTTCCACGGCAGTCCTATAGGCCTACACATTATCCGTTCACCACAACACAAGCGACACAACGAAAGATTCCTTCACTTAATGCAGTTATGATAAACAACGAAATACCTCTACGTGAAAACCCAAACAAAGACATTACCAGACCTTGTTTTGACAGAGGAAACGGTATTGGCGCCCCAAAACCA
>NC_051410.1:33835104-33835454 GCF_015228065.2 Penaeus monodon
CAAAAAAAAAAAAAAAAGTTTACATGCGCCGTTTGCTATCACCTCCGCCGGATTAATAAACAAGAGAGCGCTGCAAGCATGTGATTAAAACACCACTTCACAAATCTGTCGACAGTATACCAAAAGGAGTGCGCATGTGTCACACCAACGTCACAAGCCTGCGATATGATAAGGTATCCGATCAAAGAGATAAAAGTACTTATCTTATCGTACCCATATCGGCTCCTTCGACGCCTTGATGAACTCAAAAGCAGGTCAAAGTTTCCTCGTGGTTCAATCCTTTCTTTTAATTTTTTTTTTTCAGAACTTTAATTTCTTTTCGGATATCTGATCTTTCGCTTATCTTATTA
>NC_051410.1:33835868-33836266 GCF_015228065.2 Penaeus monodon
TACGGCTCAATATCTGTATGTTAATCTTGCCCACCCCCCTACCTCCCCCCTCCCCGTCATTTCCTTGCCTTCCACGCCCCCACACGGCCTGCACCGCGCCCAAGCACAGCGGCGCGGCGTCCCAACACAGATTTTATGAATTTTTCGCTTTACAGTTCAAGGCCTAAAACATAGCCTATGAAAATTTCGCTTTACAGTTCTAAGCCTAAAACATATCCTATGAAATTTTAGCCTAAAGCGAGGTAAATTAAATTCTAGCTCTACTCTTCCTAGGCCTAATGTAAGTTATCTGAAATTTTAGCTCTCCTGTTCTAGACCGACAAGTTCTATAGAAGTCATAGCATTATTAGTTCTAAACCCAAAAGCAAGCTCTGTGTTCCCGCTACGCAGACTTTGGT
>NC_051410.1:33836365-33836611 GCF_015228065.2 Penaeus monodon
AATCCCAAAGAATCTGAAGTTCTCGTCAAGCAGTTCTAAAACCCACAGCAAGTTCTGTGAAGTCCTCGTGTTCAAAGCTGGTACTCCGTCGCAGTCTCTCTCCCACACACTGCATAGTTAAGGACTGGTTATCATTAGCGACAGTCTCGTTGTTAAATTAGTGGAGATATGAAGAACGGCTAATAAAAAAAAAGATAATGATATAGAGTTAGGGAAAGAAGGTATCAATTTAATCGTTAGAACAGA
>NC_051410.1:33836691-33836871 GCF_015228065.2 Penaeus monodon
AGTGGATTTTTTACGTTCATGCGCATGTGGGCTTCTGTTTGCATGCTTTTTCATAGTATCTTCTCCCATCTTCTTTTTTTTTTTTTACCAAATAACAAACCAACCCATCCCTCTACCCTAAATCATGCATCCCTCCTATAACAAAACAACCCCCCCAAAAAAACGAGATCTCATCACGTG
>NC_051410.1:33837058-33837183 GCF_015228065.2 Penaeus monodon
ATAGACGGACACCGTTAAAAATTGTCGGCGAAAATGGCGGCGAATCCAACCTTCTTGCAAGTTTAACCTTTGAACCGTTCCTTCTGAGGCGACTGAAATCCACAACAAAGAATACGATAGCTAAG
>NC_051410.1:33837484-33837551 GCF_015228065.2 Penaeus monodon
ACGTCATCACCCTACACACATGCACGAGTAGGTTAGTTTACGGTGGCCTTTATCGACTGTTGGGCTC
>NC_051410.1:33837651-33837949 GCF_015228065.2 Penaeus monodon
CAGCACACAAAGCCTGCTCGCTGTCGCCATGCAGGCCGTAAAAGACTGAGAATTTTAAAAGACTCAAACGCCTCAAACGCTGGATTACAGTCTATGCATTATCCTCATGACAATCGCCGGAGCAGTCGCTTCTCTCGTATTCTTGGCACCGTCGCTGGCACTGTTCGGAGCCGAGTGCAGCGGTGACAGCGCGGCACTGAATCCTAATCTCGCGTTACGGCGGAACGTGACAACTCCGCCGTGCCGGCTATTTACTCCCTCCCGCCAGCCATACCTGGTCATCGCCATCAAGCTTTTC
>NC_051410.1:33838110-33838359 GCF_015228065.2 Penaeus monodon
ACCTAAGCCCGGGGTCAGCAAATCGTCCTCACCAATCCTTATTGCAACTGCAGTGACCTGCCAGTGACCCCCAGCGCTACGGCGGAGTGCGTGCGTATGACCTTCCCGGAGCAGTTTTGCTGACCGCGCGGCCGTTGTGTCTCAAGCAAGCTCTTCTCAAACAACACTGGATCCCAAACAAACCGCTGGTCAAGATGACATCGCCATCGCTCAGGACATGAAGGTGAGAGGGCGTGTCGTGTAAAAAGG
>NC_051410.1:33838742-33838897 GCF_015228065.2 Penaeus monodon
TTTCTTTCTCCTGGTCTAAACATTCCCACAATCGCTACAGGAAGACGCTCTCACTATCTCCCGAGTTAAACGTGGAATACACAAGGACACCTGCTGAGACAAACAGGGCGTTGAATTAATCTGCTGAGCTAAAGGTAGTCACCGCCCATAAGCTA
>NC_051410.1:33839012-33839682 GCF_015228065.2 Penaeus monodon
AAGAACCAACAGACAGACAAAACACAAATAAAACCAAAAAATCCAACTTCAGACAGCAAACCGCCAAACACAGCACGAAAGAAACGAGGGAAACGACGCCCCAGAAGAAGGCGAGGAGGCGAAGGGCCGCGTCCCGGGCAGCTCCTTCGTTAAACCGAACACCAACAGGATGTCGAGGCGTCGAACTGGCCTCAGGGGGGGAGGCAGGACACCGCCGCCACCCCCTCCCCCCTCCCCGAAGGCGAGGTCGGCGGCTCACAGGGGAGACATCTACATATATAAGGGATGACCTTTGCTGACCTTTATCTTTGAGGGGAAAAGTGATAATGAGAGAGAGCGAAGGATAAGGACACACGGGGAAAATATTTATATAGAAGAGGAGGAGAAAGACGTAAAATGGAGAGGGAGGACGACAGGAAGGCAGGGAAAGATAAGGAGAGAAAACAAAAAGAAA
The DNA here is from genome assembly GCF_015228065.2 of Penaeus monodon. Taxonomy (NCBI): domain Eukaryota; kingdom Metazoa; phylum Arthropoda; class Malacostraca; order Decapoda; family Penaeidae; genus Penaeus; species Penaeus monodon. Next base: position 33,839,467 of record NC_051410.1, read on the forward strand.
GATAAACGTCTAAAAATGGAAAGAGAACAATAATGTCAAAAATAATATTCATAATAAAAAAAGACAAAAAGATGAGCAACAACAGAAGTCTGGTCCATTGCGTGATGATCAGCCGCTGTCATTACAAAGGAAATAAGTCACGAGTCAATATAATTCACAACTGATCCGTCGGGGATTTCAACAGCGATCAAAATGCAATTATCAAGAGAAAATCGA
>NC_051410.1:33839922-33840307 GCF_015228065.2 Penaeus monodon
GATGCTGGGTGCGTGAGAGACGGTCGCATCAGCTAAATTCTAAGATGACACCACACCACCGCCACAGCTGTGCTGAGCAGTGAACATAATATTACCATCATACTAACAATCACACTGTAACGGCCAGCCACAGTACCCTCGATGAGATAGTGTGTACATTCAAAAGTGTACACACGTACTGTGAAATCTAATCCTGGATCTTTCCCTCTCGCCCTTTCAGACGTCATCTTTTTGCTCCCTTATTTTCACTCGGTCAAGCGAGAAATTTCTCAAAATGAGGAAGCGAGAAAAATTAGGTCAAGGAGACACACCCTCACCCAACTTTACATAATCCCAGCGTCACTCCCGTGAATATAAACCCTGTAAATGACACTCCAGCCTTAAA
>NC_051410.1:33840438-33840670 GCF_015228065.2 Penaeus monodon
AACTACAAAACCCAAAACCAACAAATAATACAAAACAAAACAAAAAATGCCCAAACAAACACACAAAAACAAAGAAACTGTCAAACGCACCGAGAGAAAGGATCCACAGAGAGCAAATTAAAAGATGAAGCAAAACAGGGACTACAGTGTACTACTTTCCATCTACGCGGGTCCTGTTCATCACTTTACTCTCCACTCAAGTTATTACTGCGTGGGATCCCTCGTGGTGCCC
>NC_051410.1:33840694-33840838 GCF_015228065.2 Penaeus monodon
CAGTAACTCCATTATCCGCGCGCGCTTAGCTGGGCCGGCTGGGGTGGCTATTGATAGATGAGATGATAGATGTAATAGCGTTCGTGTCTAGATTCTATCTTTAACCCGTGGGTCTGGTTTTTGCACATCGGGAGGATGGATAAC
>NC_051410.1:33841152-33841732 GCF_015228065.2 Penaeus monodon
AGTCTTGCTATGTACAAGCACGTGTACTCTACCTACAGTCCATGCAAGAGCGAAACAAGCGAAGGCTGCAGAGCGCGCCCCTTCCCCGCATGCCATAAAACGATTCAAGTTTCTCACGCAATAAAACCTTCATCGTCATCGGTCGGCCTTTCAACACAATTCACCAATGGCCAGATTCAGCGCATTGTGACCCGCCTGGCTGGTCGCAATCACGATATCACATATGCAACTGTAGCAACTCGACACAACAATGACCCTTCGTTGGATCGCCGAAAAAAAAGAAAATAAAACCGTTCGTGGCGTCGGCCCATACACACAAAAAAAAAGAGAAAAAAAAGCACCAAACACAATCAAAGATTCACTTTCTTCTGTGAGTTTGCTTGCGTGTGCGTCTGTGCGTTTTCCACCTGCAGTTGTGGCACTCTGGTCTCCCTCCAGCGGCGAGCAGTGCCAAGCTGGATGGTGAGGCTCGGAATCCACACTGTCTGCCTCTCCCCTGACCCCGCGCCGGGGGTGCGTACGTATGTCGATGCGAGGGAGCGGGAGGGAGGGAGGGGCTGGCTGCCTCCGCGAGGGCGAT
>NC_051410.1:33841824-33842260 GCF_015228065.2 Penaeus monodon
AATTCTTCTCTTTTCTCCCTACCACCAGCTCTATTCTTTCCCTCTCCCTCCTTCTCTCTCTTTCTTCCCTTTTATTTCCCTCCCCTTCTCTATCCCCCCTCCCTTTTCTCTTCACTTTCCCTTTCTTCTCTTCTCCACTTTTCCTTTCCCTCCCTTCTCCTCTCTACTCATTTCCTCTTTTCTCCTCTCTCTTCCTCTTTGTTTCCTTCATTTTTTTCAATCTCTCTCCCCCTCTCTTATTCCCTCCTCCTCTTTCCTCTTCTTTCGTTCCTCTCTCCTCCCATCCCTTCTTCTCCTCCCCCTCTCACCTCCTCATCTCTACTTCCCACATTCATACCATACAAGCCGAAGGCCCGACCTATGACAAAAAACAGCAGTTCAAAGACTCACTGACAACCGAAACTATTGAAGCAAATGAGTATCTCCCTATTTACCG
>NC_051410.1:33842285-33843531 GCF_015228065.2 Penaeus monodon
CCTTCTGCTAAATTAAACATCGACTAATATTCGTGACCTGATTCGAAAATCAGAGCACATGCCTGTCTGCTACGACGCATTTAAACAGGTGATTAATTTTCCAGCTTCGTATTAGCTTTTAAGCTAAAACTCGTTATCATTACATAAACACACAGTCAGTCCGTTAATCCGAAACTTATGTGTGGGACTGAGATAAGAATCCAAGGTAAACAATCTGGATAATAAATCACGTTATAACTAAGCTAATCAATTAATCAACTTGATTTTTTTTCAATTAAACAACGCAATGACGAAATGGACTGCGACATAAACTGAAATATTATTCCATGATTCAAGCACTTATTTATTGATATCTGCGTAGTATTAAAACCAGTAGAATTATATTGGATTAAAGTATCATACAATATCTTCTCATTCGGCTGATGTGATTATCGAAATTTGGTCATTTGATTACTACAGGAGCCTACTAGCTCCTGTGTCTATCGTATAACATGTTACCTTTCTTTGTTTTCGGATTCCTTTTTATGCAAGCTTGCCTTATTTACATGTCATTTAATACCTAAATGGCATATAAAAGTATATTAGACTGGACTGACATATTATTTTGCTTTAATCTGTAGTTCAGTGCATATTATTAACAGGTATAACAACAACTTAAATTTAAACCAAAATCATACACCATAAACTGTTTACTGCATATTCAGTGCTAAAATATTCTATAACTTCTTACATAAAATGTTCATGGACCAGCTATAATATGTTCTCTTTACAACAAACATTATGAGAAGTCCAAGACTGATTTCTAGTATTGAAAGAAATTAAAAACCACATAAAGGAAGCCCCCTAATCACCACTATATCTTTCTTCATTTCTACTGAACTGATTCTGTGGTCCCAATCAGTATATAGTGACCATCTCCCAAACATATTTCTTTTCAGACGAACACAAAAACATGAACCACATGGACAACTGTGATATTTAAATGTCTTTATGAAGTCCTTCCTTCAATGCCTAGCAAACATATATCCTAGAAACAATCATTCACATTACAGAAATAAGTAACCATCTACTCCAAGCAAAAGATACAGTTTTTCTCTTACCTTATAACGTTCCTGAACACCCCCCAACTTGTGTCAGAATTCTCATCCAAAAAAATACTAGTATTTGCCCAGTGTGTGACTACATGTAGCAGAATAATTTGCAATACTTCTAATATCTTGTATTCAAATAAAAAACAGTGTAGGGA
>NC_051410.1:33843549-33847772 GCF_015228065.2 Penaeus monodon
ACCATATTATTTTCAAAATTACCAAAAACTAAGGGGTACTACAGGAGGTAAGGAACTTGCGATTAATGTTATGAAATCTGCTTGGCTAAGGAAAACATGTTTACTATGACCCTAGGCTTCCATGTACATGAAGAAATTTTTATAACTATTTTATCTAAAGTATATAACTCACAATACTTCCAATATACAGTTGTCAGATACAAAAATTGTAACATCCTCTTTTAATTATCAGAAATAAACCTATTATTATAACTTTGGAAAATCCCTTTACATATAAACAGTGCAGGAAAAAAGATTTTACCAAATTATTTTCAAAACTACTAAAAACTAAGGGGTACTACAGGAAGTAATTAACTTATAATTAATGTGATGAAAACTGCTTGGCTTGGGAAAACATGTTTACTACAACCCTAGGCTTCCTTGTACTTAAAGAAATGTTATCTAACTCACAACACTTCTAACATGTTCTATTCAAATACAAAAAATGTAACAACATTTCCTTTGTATTTCTAATAATACAAGAGGTAAGGATGTTACAGTTAATGTATTGAAATTTACTAAGGGAAGGAAAATGTGTCTAGAAGATAGTACCATGTATATCTGTGATAAAATGTATGTTCATGTGAATTCTACAAATAATGATAACACTGCTACCTTCTGTTAATATAAATATTGGGGCATGGTGATTGCAGGAATTTTCTTTTTGATATGGTAATATCTTTGGCAAATTTCCAGATATATATTTACCAACACATTAGATCAAATATATATTTTGATGCGGATGAAGCTGTTGATATTACTACACAGTATAAACGAGTGTACTTACCTCTCACTCCATCAGAAGAGTTGTCCTCCTCAGGTTCATTGAAGGAGGTCTTCCTGCTGCCTGCTCGTCTTCTGGGTGAGGAGCCAGGAGTCAAGCCCTGGAGGACTTCCCCAGCGTTCCTTAAAACAGCTTCACGAGCTGCTCGGAATCCACTCGCTGTCATCAAAATCAAGTGTCAGTTAGTACTGAAAATGGTGAACTGTATAATGTGTTGGAATTACTAGGAAGTTCATTTACAGAAAGAGTGTAATCTGGTCTATATTTTACAAAGCTGGTTACATAGAGTAGGCCATTACAGGGAATTGCTATCAGATAAAGAACTTTTTGCAGTATATTAGGAACATATTTTGAAACCGCATTGGAAAATGTCATTATGAAGTACAAATCTGTTTCTGAAAAAAAGTAATGACCTCATTTATGTCAGCTCAGTGCATAACAAAGATTCTTTCAGAATATTCAGGTCTAAACAGGGATTGGTTACCTGTGTAAAGGCACCTTAGAGCTACTAGATTCAGTATGACAGTTCAGTATTGAAGAGAAAATATTATACACCATAAACACTGGATATACTAAACAGGATGAACTATGTATTCAGTACCCAGTATAGTACATATATACATGAATTATGAAAGTAACATAATCTACATACAGTTAAAAAATTAAACCAATAGGACATTTCTTTTAAATACCTGTATATCAATATATGATTATTTACACAATTGCTGCTGACTTAGCTTTATGAATTCACACTGTTTTCTTTGGACAGTGCCTTTCAAGAGAAGAGAAGTTTCCTAACAAAAGTCAAACAATTGTATTCCCTTGGTCCTGACATATAATGCTACTTTGTCTTATTCAGCTAAGCATTTTTGGTCATCTGAGTATTCTGATTCTTTTAACAAGGTGACTGTGGGTTTCAGTGGATAACACTAAGAAAGTATCTAATGACAGAGACAACCAACTGAAGGAAAGAGACATCACAGACATTACAAGTGACCATGATGTTAAATTGACAGATCATGTTCTTACAAAACTCAATACTTGACAGACAATCTTCTGTTCTTGTCAGATACAGAACATGTAAGGCTATTTCTATAAAATCATGCAGTCCCATAAATATGCACAGCAGAAAAGGATGTCTTCCATGTTTTGCAGTCTTTTTGAATATCACACACATGTGATGATCAAACATGGTGGGGTAGCTAACAAGCACAGCATTCAACAGCCTACAAATCATGCTATTTATGCCTCTATTCTGAAACAGCTTTTGTGTTGTTATCAGACAAGGAAGCAAAATCTTTGTATAAGCAAATTGGCAGTCATAACTCAAATAAATAAACAAATGCAAAAAAACAAAAACATACTCGTCTGATACACACATATATATTTGCATATATGAATTTCTCAAGAGCGGTTTCAAAAATTTGTTGGGCACGAAGGTTTCAGTGACGATTAGGATTTCACTATGAGGTTGGAGAGCTTGTTAGTACCTAGGTCCTGCTCCTCAGTGGGGGTTCCTGCAGTTGGGGGGGTCACAGCCTGGTGGTTGTTAAGGGCGTGTGCATGGGCCACCTCCTCCATGGTAACTGGCTGTGTTCTGAAGCGAGTGGATCGGGAGCGCCGACGCGGGCCCTGAACACTGTCGGTGGGGAGAGCTGCTGGTCTGCGCTCTTCCTCCAACATGCGGGTCCAAAGGGCCACACGTGCCCCCACACTGTTACTGTCCCAGGTCTTGTGTTTTTCATCCTGACTGCTACTAGAGCCTCCTGTGGTGCCACCCATCCATGGCACTAGTTATTGGAGCATATTAGGTCAGGTCAGGCAGAAGGAGATTGAATGGGGAAGTAACAGAACTTTTTCCTTTCTTATTTTCGTAAGTTATACCTCAAGGTTATAGGATAAGCAGAGTCAGGCTTTCCAATTGTGGGCACAGAATTTTTCTTAGAGGAAACAATTCCAATGTTATATATGTTGTAAGGATTACCACAGTCTTGGTAAAGCCATTCTCTTCAACATGTTATTATGGGATTAGTAAAATCTATGTGAAATATGAAATTCCTTTCAATATCTGTTTTGTTATGGGTACAGTTTCATCCTAATTCTTTGTGGTTTTGTGTTAAAGTCATGTCTTTCACTTTTCTTACTACAGTCATTTATCATAAAGATAACATATTTAAATAAAGCCTAAATTAAAATTAACCATGAGCACAATTAAAGAGCAAAGAACCAATATTAATTAAACTTCATATGAAAAACCCGTGGTACTTTTATGATGCACAGTAACTGAAAGACAAGATAATGTGTGATGGTGTGCCATATGGAAACTGCAGCAGCGGGTGGCAGTAGCAGCTTCATTCCGCCAATATCATGTGACAGTACAACTTATGGTTAAAGGGCCATGTCATAGCACAGGGCTAGTAGCAGGCCTGAAGCCTAAAACAACATGCACATGCAATAAAAACAGAAACTCAAGCTGACTGATCTTGTAGGATCACAGAATGAGTGTTTCAGATCAAAATGCGAGTTGGCATGAAATAGCTGCACCTTGTGAGGTACCTCTAGAAAGTTATTGTCATGGGACTTGCAAAATCAATCAAATCAGGGTTGCCCACTATAACATTCCAACTCAAGGAAAAGCCTCTCTGGTAACTCACGTGATTCTCTTCGTGCTGGTGTGCAGTCCGAGTCGTGAGAGGCTGATGCAGAGTCAGAAGCGTCAGCCATTCTTGCTGCCTGACTCACCTCATCCTCTGTCACAGGTTGAGTCGCGTGCCTGGTGGGAGAATGGGTTGTAATTGATGAAATTGTTCAGATTTTGGATATTCAGAAACTGACCATTCATAATTATTTGTTTTCTTAAAGAATCACATTAATTCAGTTTCAAAAATAATTATTTTCTATTGCCTGTGTATCAAAAGTGACCATCATTTTTCAACATCTGATGTATGTGGTTGATGAAGCAAACTATTCTACAGTTAGTGAAATATTACACAATGATAAATACAGTTCACTTCACAAACACACAACTAGTGATAAGAGGATGGCACATAATTGTAGATGTTACTACATATTGCAAATAGATCACAAAGTGTGTACAAATTATGCAATACATACTACATGTGTAGCTTAAGAGTGAAAACACTAATATAAGCTGTGTAATCAACTCCTTCGAAAAGATATTTTATAATCAAGAACTTTTGTGTAAGAAATACATCAGTTTTGAGGAGGAAGAAGTAACAAGAAAAATAAGAGCGTTAGAAAACTACTGTACATGAAGCACCTACTTTTATTGTAAAAATATATTAGTCTCTTACGTTTCAAAGAAGTTTGCTATCTTGTCACATCTAGGAGATGACATGAAATTCATATTACTTTCACTATATTCTATGAAGTCTTCAGT
>NC_051410.1:33847830-33848284 GCF_015228065.2 Penaeus monodon
GTTATCTATAGTGTATGAACTGTCTCTAGCTAAATGTCATAATCAAAACATTATTGTCAAACTTACATATGTGGTATAAAAGAAAAGAAAAGAAAATCAGACATTTTTCAGTCGTAATTGGTATACACTGTGAAAACAATATGATGTTGATTTACAATTCAGAAATAACAATTTGTATCAATAAGTTCACTAACCTTGTTCCTCGTTCTCTTCTACTTCCAAAGCGCGTGGAACGATTAGATCCCGAGCTCGTGTCTCCAGGCTTCTTCTGTTCACGCTCCAACTGTAAGAAAGAATGCACAAGAGCTGTACTTCAAATGAGGAAACACTGTCTGTTTTCCCTGTGTACAAGGGCTGGATGGATTTTTATTTCACTTGGCCATAAGCTTCATCACAGTAAAGCCCTCTGGCTCTCATGGCCTCTACACATTTTCCTCCTGTCTTGGTTTACCCT
>NC_051410.1:33848345-33848814 GCF_015228065.2 Penaeus monodon
TCACATGCATATACCATTTCAACTTGCTCAATTCCTTATCCCTTGCCATCAACATTGATAATCTTACCTTAATTGTTTCTAACATTCTTTTATCAGCCTGCTTCATTGGCCATTTCTCTGTGCCATACACCATTACTGACTAAATACAGTCTCCCTAGCCCACAGTTACACTTCTTTTCAGAACAGCATATACCACTTATTTCTAAAGTTGCTCTATGTCGTTGTTTTTTTCTACCAGTCACTAATACTTTGGGGTCCCAGTTCCATCTACCCTGTCTCCTAAGTAACAAACCCCCCCCCCCCCCTGCATGTTTAGTATCTCCTACCTTCACCTTTCTTAGATCTCCACCCTCACTTACTGGCACCAGATTTCTACTACATCACAGATACAAAGCTTTGATTCCTGAACATCTTTGTGAATCCAACTGCTGCACTATGTGAACCCAGATCAAAGTCAAAGTCCTTTTCA
>NC_051410.1:33848843-33849511 GCF_015228065.2 Penaeus monodon
TTCATAATACTATCTTGATAACTTTCAACCTCAGCCATTTGCTTCCAATAACTTATTTCCATTTCTTTAGTTGTAAGTTATAATTAGCCTTGTGGTACTTCCTACCATGAAGACTTTGTTTTGTGATTTACGAGTATGTTAAAATTATGATTTATATATAGATTTCCATTTACAGCAAGGTGGAAGTCTCAAACATTTCAGTGGAAAGTCCTTGCCATGTATATTGATGAATTTTTAAATTCTAACATAATATTTATTACTAATGGTATCACCAAGAAGAGGTAAAGAAATGCATAAATAAAAATGATACAAAATAAATTATATGTACATACAGCATTGTGAACTAAAAAGGATAAAGCCATACTTTTATGCTTCATATCACAATGTATGCTAACTTATTTTCAATTTACCTGTGCAAAGAATGCAGCTCTCTGTGAAACAGAGGACGGGGTGTCAGGCGTGGAGTCAAGGCTGGAGGTCATGGCACTGTTGAAGGCCTCTACCACTGGACGGTCCAAAAATGCTTCGTTGATGGCCTCGGCACTCTCCCCTGTCAATGCAGGTTCTGCCATCAAGCTGTAGGCTCCGTTTCGCCTGCTCTCTCTGAAAGGGTTGTTCGAGTCAGTAGCTATTGTGAAAGAAGTAGTACTAGTTGCAATATTTCTGTG
>NC_051410.1:33849570-33851834 GCF_015228065.2 Penaeus monodon
CGGATTCGCCATCGCGGTATTTACATATAACAAGAGAAAATAAAAACAAGGAACATTAGTCAGATCTTACCTTTCAGTCTCCGGTGTCCTGATGTTGTTTAGGAAGGCAGCTGTGACCTTGGGTCGTGCCCCTGGACTGCGAGTGGGCGTAGGGGATCTCGGAGCAGGAGGTCGAACTGGCTCCTGCCGAGCGGCCTCCATGCCCGCCACGCGTTCAGCCACACTCAGAGGTCGCTCTCCTGACCGGGCCACGGAGGCGTCTTCCCTTTTGGTGAGAGCCACGAGGGAAGGACTCACGGGCCGCATAGGGGTGCTGCTGGGAGAATCCGCCTCTACGTCACCTGGGCCTAGGGACCGTCGAGATCTCAGGATTGCGCCCAGTTCGCTGTCCATTTGGTCGAAGCGTGCAGGTGAGTGTGCGCCGCGCTTCTTTAAAATGCCGTGCGCAGGTGTGGCGGTGGGCGCGGGGGGAGAGCGCCCCCTCATTCTGATTGCAGATTCAGGGGCAGAATCACTTCTAACCCTGACACTAGGCAGGTCACCCTCTACATCTTCTCCATCCGACACATGCAGGCGCAAACGAACGCCATCTGTGGTGTCACGCCGCTTGAGAATTGGGCGCAACTCCCCTTCGCCTTCGCTGTCATATCTAGGCGACCTCTTAAGGATAGGATTGGGTGAGATGACGCCCTCGGAGCGGTCAAGGTCCTCTCTGCTCCGACCACCCTTCAGGATGGATCTGGGTCTGTCATCCAGCTCATCGTCGGTCGAAGATTTTTTCTTTAAGATCGGACGAGGTTCGAAATGTTCCAACTCCTCGGCGCTGCTCTTTTTCTTGAGGATGGGCCGAGGCTCACCCTCCTGCGCATCCAGACTAGAAGTGCGGGAGGATGTCTTACGCTTGAGGATGCCATGCGGCTCTGGGGTGGTGGGACGATCCGGCATCACATCCTCGCGGGAGGACCGTCGCTTCAGGATGGATTGCGGGTCCGGGGAATTTGTGCGCGGGGAATCCCCATCCAGGGAACAGCGGCGCGGCCTGCACCTGCCGCTGCCTCGGTGCTCGGGGCTCCTGAGGGGAGAAGTGTCGGATCCCTCGTCCTCTTCATCCTCGAGATGACGGTGCTGAAGGCCAAGTACTACTTCCTCTGGCGGCGGAGAGACACTTTCGTCCATGAAGGCAACATAATCCGGGGGCCCTGAAGGTCCAGCGGGGGCGCCAGGGATTCTCTCGCCCCCTGACGCCGCTTGGCTTTCTCTTTTTGTCTCCTTCTTCTTCACTTCCTTTTCATTAGCCATCCGCTTACTTTCTTTACCACGCCCTTCAGAGCCCCCGACCCAGTTTTTCTGGCCAGTGTCAGAAAGAACACCCGTGACGGCAGCTGGCGAAGGCTGAGACCTTTCGCTAGCCGCTTCCATGCCTGCGGCGCCCAGGTCTCGACGACGCGAAGTGCCCGGGGACTCCCTCCTGCCCGAGGACGTCACGGTGGTCAGGTACTGCTCGCACTCGTGGACCATCGTGTCAGCACTCTCGGGGGTGACGGCTGTGTCCTCCGACAGGCGGTCCGCTCGATCCATGGCATCCCTGGCACGTGCCGTGAGGGCCTCCAGCCTAGAACTCATAACCTCCGCGTTTGGCAGAGAGGGGGAAGCCAGGGGCGGCGACGAGGCTTCGCCACCCTCAGCGTCGGATGTACCCGTGGGAGTAGAGATGTCACCCGCTCTCCCCCCACTGTTGCTGTCGATCTTGAGGTTCATGTCGGACTTGGAGAGGCGGTCGCCCTTCTTGGGCTTCTGCTGCTCCCGGAAGAAGTCGCTCTTGGCCCCGGTCGCGGCGCCGTTCGTGGCTTCGTCCCGCTTCTCCCTTCGCGCTGCGAGGAAACAGGTGCCGGTGTCAGACGGCTTCCTAAGGGACGAACGAAGGGCCGCGGGTCGGAGTCCCTCAGGGGCGAGGGGCGGCTTGTCCAGCACTACGGAGGACGGGCGGGATGTGGGCGGGGTGCTGACCACGCCGGGGGACGCTAAGGACGTGTTGTCTTTGGGGCGGAGGACGTCGGGAATATCGGGTTTCCTCAGGGGCGCTAGCTTCGGAGGAACCTTCCGTGTGCTCAGACCCTCCTCGTTCTCCGAGGAAGCGCTCACCCGGCGCGTGCTCGAGGCGTCGCCGGTCGCGCTCGCACCGAAGAGAACCTGCTGGTGGGCGTGGCGGCCGTGGCGCGAGTCGAGGGTGGAGGGCGCGGACTGCGTTCCCTGAGGACTGCCCG
>NC_051410.1:33851974-33852288 GCF_015228065.2 Penaeus monodon
GGCGTGAGGCGCGACACCACATGTCGCACCACCTCGGGCGTCTTGAGGGGCTCGGCGGCCGCCACCGAGGGCAGACCTCCGCCCACCGGCGACAAGGGCGTTCGGCGCCGCCTCCGTCTGGGGGTGTCCTCTGGAATGGCGGAAGCAGCGTCAGCAAAAGGGAACTCGAGTTGAGCTTCAACAAAACAACAGAATATGTAAATTAACTACCTATAAGTGATAAACCTCAACAATACAACAAAATATTATTGCATGTATTTATATTACATATTATACAATTTATTCTCACGTATATGCATACATATGCAGGCAGG
>NC_051410.1:33852475-33852623 GCF_015228065.2 Penaeus monodon
CGGACAGATATAATTATTAATGGTAACCATGTTGTTTGCATTCATTAATATTTCTATTAATAATATTATCGCGTACATCATTCAGCAATCACTAAAATCTGGTTGAAATAATGTTTGAGTTGTTATGCGTCAACAGCAATCATCCCCC
>NC_051410.1:33852757-33852886 GCF_015228065.2 Penaeus monodon
ACACTTCAACCCCCCCCCACCCTCTTCTCACCCATTTAAATCTCCGTCACCTCTTTTTAAAAATCCCCTTCACCGCACACGAAAAGGCTACGCGACCGCCCGCCCACAATCCCAGCTTCGGCCTCGATC
>NC_051410.1:33852919-33853012 GCF_015228065.2 Penaeus monodon
AGGTCTCAGTCCCCGCGTGCTGCCATCTGTCGCGGGCGTTCGTGCGTAGATACGTCCGCGTCTAATATGCTCCTCCTCTCCCTCCCCTGCGGT
>NC_051410.1:33853537-33853644 GCF_015228065.2 Penaeus monodon
CTAATTTTTTTTTTCTTTTTAGTTTACGTAATTATAAGCTATTAACGGAAGACCTATTGCTGCACCCACTCACATTCCCTCCCGACACGCTTGACGTCATGATGTAT
>NC_051410.1:33853771-33854168 GCF_015228065.2 Penaeus monodon
ATTTTCTTTCTCCTCCTCTTCCTCCTAAATATCCAATTATTACGCTCGGTCGCCAAAATTACGTCATTCATACCTACGTCACAGACAAACCTCGTCACATCTTTTTTTTTAAGATCTGACGTCGAAGCGAAAGGCACATTCCAAGTTCACCTTTGCAGTCAAAATTATATGTTGTTTACTGTTTTCTACGGTGACTATTCTTCTCCGTCGACTAAGACGAAAAGCTGAGCACATGCTTATTCTTTTTTTAACATGAAGGGAATTAAAGACACAATAATGATAGACATTCATATTTCTGGACATGGAACATATGCTCATTAAATGAGTCAGTCGTACAGAATTATGTCTCCACTGCACCTCTAGGTGTTTGTTTTCCACATGTGCGTGAACGCGTGTT
>NC_051410.1:33854388-33854584 GCF_015228065.2 Penaeus monodon
GTGCTGGCGTATGTGCGCGCGCGTACGCCCGTTTATATATGCCCGCTTCTCGCTCTCTTTCCCTCACCGCCAGACATAAAAAGCCAGAAAGGAACACACACTACGGCTGTGTATGCAACATCCTCAGTGGACCCTTGTATTCACCCGGACATTCAATATTATCTTATACAAGTGTGTTACATGTCCGCTTCCCATC
>NC_051410.1:33854635-33854731 GCF_015228065.2 Penaeus monodon
TGTTTGTTTGTTTGCACACACACACTTCTTTTTTTTCAATTTCCGTCTTTCCATCTATCCCTCCCTATCTATCTAACTAGCTCCCCCCCCCCCCTC
>NC_051410.1:33854828-33854989 GCF_015228065.2 Penaeus monodon
GAGTGCAATCCTTGCCACTTCCCCGGGTTGCGGAGCTGTTGTAAAGGTTTACCAAGGATCGCGACAATAACACGGTGAATAGAGTCTCTTTATCGAATGTTGTCAATTTTTGTCTGTGCTGCCGTGGCCTCAATCTGCGTTCGAATTCTCGCACGGTGACT
>NC_051410.1:33855048-33855118 GCF_015228065.2 Penaeus monodon
TTTGTAGCTTTTGGAATCAGCTAGTTTGTAAAATGTACCAAAATATTCCACATTAAGATAAGCTTCCTAT
>NC_051410.1:33855179-33855658 GCF_015228065.2 Penaeus monodon
CACGCGTTTGAATCCCTTGCCGAGCGCCATCGAATTCACAGCGTTATTTTTGGGGTCCAGGCGATTTTTTTTTCTCCCTTCGTATTCACTCGAGACGACTTCGCTTCCGCATCAATACACGCAGTTACGGGTTTTATTTTTGTGAATAAACGTTTCTCATTCGTGAATTCCGTAACCTATAATCACAGTTATACAATAACGCCAATTTCGCACAAAATCTTCCAACTAAACTGAACAATATATTTAGCTGTAATTCTCGAGCCACAGATCAGTTAGCGAGACCTTGTCAACCAGCCACAACTTGACACCAAAAAAGACCTTTCATATCGTTTTCTTTTTCTTCCTCCTTCACGTCCATTACAGGAAGAGAGACGGAGTTTAAACAGAACACTAATGATCGGGTCCTTCATCAGCGCAGTGGCACTCCAACCTCGCTCTGGCATTTAGCGAGTTGCGTGAGGGCCAGTCTGAAGTCCGCT
>NC_051410.1:33855723-33855809 GCF_015228065.2 Penaeus monodon
CTAGGGTGTAGAAAGGGTATATGTGACGTGATGGGCGAAGGACGGAAGGAAGAGGAGACGAAGGGAGATACAGCACAACGAGAAGG
>NC_051410.1:33855946-33856077 GCF_015228065.2 Penaeus monodon
GTTACAAGAGCACATGCGACCCTCATCAATGCCGACTCTCTCGGCTTCCACATCCTAATATGCACAAACACCAACTCGAGTCAATAAATAAACAAACAATGCAACCAAATTGTATGCTCGTATCCCTTCCC
>NC_051410.1:33856272-33856514 GCF_015228065.2 Penaeus monodon
TCATATTCAGGAACAAAACTAGAGAAAAATGCTAATATGGACAAAAATATACATTCAAGTAGTGATGAATGCTTAGCGTGTACGAAAGCATATATGTAAGCTATTGAGGGAGAGGGAGAATGTGGGAGAGGGACTAGGAGGGAGAGAGTGAGAGTGGGAAGGACGTAGGAAGGGTAAGAGAAGGAAAGAGGGGGAAAAGAAGAGAGAAAGGGAGGGAAAAGGGAGGGTGGGGAAGAGGGTAG
>NC_051410.1:33856697-33857125 GCF_015228065.2 Penaeus monodon
TGGCGTAAAAGTACCCAGCACTTTTTTTTACAACGTTCTCTCTGTTTATAAGCATAACTGAGCAGTAAAAGAGATATACTGTCTACGGCCAGCCTTCCAAAGTATAAAATATGAGCACACTTTCGAAAGCTTTGAATCCGCACACGCACCGTATTTTATATCATGCCGAGAAGTAACCACGATTCACCACCCTAAATACTACACAATTAAGCCTTAAACTGCGCGCATCTCGAAGGTTATTTATTTTGCAATGCGGTAATATAGTTTTCATTCTTCGCTGAAAAAAGTAAAGGATGCGGAAATTCCTGACACCGCCAGACTTTATTGCAAAGAACGAGGGCCATAAATCACTACCGCACTCTATTCCAGACTTTATAAATCATATTCCAATATCAATATGCGCACCGAAAGAAAAAAATATTCTTCTC
>NC_051410.1:33857756-33857968 GCF_015228065.2 Penaeus monodon
AACTGGAGTCGCTGCAGGAACATCGTCCTGGAATAGGCGCAGCTGGTGGTCATGGCGGCGAGGAATCCTTCGCTCCGATGTGCTTTAGGAGGCCGAAGTGGGGGGAGGTGGGATGACGAGGCTGCCTCCTAGAGGACTCACACCACATGCAGGCGTCAGGTTCTGTTTTGCATTTTTCTATAGTTTTATGTACGATCTTCTCTTTGTGCGTA
>NC_051410.1:33857992-33858525 GCF_015228065.2 Penaeus monodon
GTCGTGACCTTCTTCTCTCGAATCGTTTTCCCTCGTTAACGGCGTTCTAGGGTCACGGCAAGGTCACGGATTCACGTGCCAATCCTGATCATCGAGTCTCGTCACGTTCCATCCGCCGAGACACGTGAAATCCGAACAAGAAGTCACGTGCGAGTAAAAAACACACAAACACGCGTGTCTCCTACTGTGCTGCATCCACGAACTTCACGTCACGTCACGTCAGCTCATGCCGGTGATTCATTAAGACATGTTCGCAGCTCGGTCGGCACGTCAGGATGTCTCAGTATCACTCACGACACTGCCTGGTGCCACACTGCTTGCGTACACGGGCTGGGGTCGCGTCGAGGAGCACTCTACCTGCACACGTTATCGGTCATAACCAGGCTGGATAACAGACAGACAAACACCAGTTAAATTCGCTGTTTGTACGGATCTCCAGACACAATAAACAAACAGATACATGCGTTCAGACTTTGCATAACAACTTGTGTCTTTTTGTCTTCCAACGATGCGTCTTATTAACATCATCATCA
>NC_051410.1:33858554-33858743 GCF_015228065.2 Penaeus monodon
AGATTTGCTCACATTATCTAACGTAACCACTATGACGTAATATAAACACCGTGACCGCTATGGCAACAAGATCACGTGATCATTACGGCATCTCCCTCGACCACGCCTAACCAGAGATTCATCACGCCTAAAGGGGAAACGCGAAGCAAAAACCAGGCGGAGGAAAAAGAAACAAGGGGATACGGAAAT
>NC_051410.1:33859102-33859205 GCF_015228065.2 Penaeus monodon
TAGGCAAAGAGACGACCGAGAAACAGGATGGAGTGCTCGTGCTCAGGATAATCCGTGCAACACATGAGTCTCCCCGATAGCAAGGGCTTTGGCATTGGCCTTG
>NC_051410.1:33859552-33859748 GCF_015228065.2 Penaeus monodon
TTTCTCGCTCACCTTCACGCCTCGTTGGTTCACGCGTAAACAAACATGTTTATATGTATTTCGGACACGTGTGGACATCTATGCGTCAGCGCAAAGGCTAATTAACTATTATGGAAGCTCATTCGTGTATTCAGACTGTTAAAAAGACATAATCAATTAAAACCACGCACGCACGCCCCAAATACTGTATACAAAA
>NC_051410.1:33859779-33860110 GCF_015228065.2 Penaeus monodon
ATAATTTACGATATGGCAAAAAATGATTCAGCACTAACTTTACATATGCCGTTCTTTGCCCATTTTCACACAATAATACAAGAGACAATTCGTCCCACCGTTACGCTTTTGTGTTCTCTATACCTCCTCCCCCTTTCCTCATCCTCCCCTCTTTATCCTCTCTCCCCTTCCTATCCCCCCTCGCCCCTATAAAATGGACGCTATCAAAAGTAGACCCACTGACCCAGTCCGCCCCCCCCCCCCCTCACTCCTGCCCATGCACCTGTCATAAATTAAGGTACTAATGCATCGCTATCTAACCATCATCCCTAACAATTCCCCACCCCCCCAA
>NC_051410.1:33860154-33860268 GCF_015228065.2 Penaeus monodon
ATCTATTTTCTTTGGCCATAATACGCAACGACATAAAAAACACCTGTAATAAACATCTCGCGGGCGCACTTGTTCCGCTTGGCGCCATCTGGCTTCGACCCACCTGTTGCTGTT
>NC_051410.1:33860309-33860422 GCF_015228065.2 Penaeus monodon
TTCATCTTACGGCAAAAGAAGATAAATCCCCAACAAGACGTCGGGATTATCTTGAGAGAAAAATCGCTGTCTTGCATAAGTCCGTGCGCTCTCTTGCTGCTCTCAGTTTCGTA
>NC_051410.1:33860492-33860679 GCF_015228065.2 Penaeus monodon
TTATCCTTACCCCACTCCCCTCCTCCCCATCCTCCACGTCCCTCCCTACCTCCCACCCACCTAACATGCCTTCCCAAATCCACGCCGCGCCCCGACCCGAACGAAGGGCGCAGATAGCGTACATGCAATTCCGACAAAGTGGCGCCCCGAAACCGGGGAGATCCGGAACGTAACGTACTTGGTGGGT
>NC_051410.1:33860779-33861051 GCF_015228065.2 Penaeus monodon
AACAACCCCAAAAACCCCCTAAACGTGTACACGTTTAAAAACCCCCCGGGAGCCACACCCCCCGGCCTTTGCCCCCAAAAATAAAAACTTTCCCTTTCTTCTATTTGCGGGATTCCCTTAACCTTTAAAAAAAACCCCGGGGAGGTTTCCCATCCCCTCTTTGGGTTGGCTCTATGTTTCCCCCCCCCTCCCCACCAATTCCCTTATCCATTTCTTCTTCCTTTTTCTGAAATTTCTTTAAATTTCCCGGGGGTCTTTTTTTTCCCCCCCCC
>NC_051410.1:33861682-33861908 GCF_015228065.2 Penaeus monodon
TCCTTCCCTCCCCCCTTTATACTCCATCTTTCTTAAACAATTCACTTTGTCCATCCATCCTTTTCAGCCAAATGGCTCCACTCTCCATCGCTCATAAATCACCTCCATCACGCGCAGGTTAATCCCGGATTACAGAGTGTGCCTCTTATTCTCCCTCACTTTCTTCTTCTTTCTTGCCCCTCTCGGGTCTGCCAATTCTATTTTTTCTATGGTCCCTTTAGTCTAC
>NC_051410.1:33862040-33862296 GCF_015228065.2 Penaeus monodon
AGTAGCTTCCAACCTCCTAAAGGCCCTGGATAACCGCCTACAAAAAAAAAAGGTTTTGTAACTGTTATTTTGCTCAGACAGTCACCCAACGGCGGATGACATTGAAAAAATATATTTGGCCAATCATGCCCCTCCGCCTTTTAATTCCTCTCTGTCTCGCCAACCTCCTTTTTCTTTTCTCTCTCGTTTACTTTATTTGCTTCTCATTTTTGTTCTGTGTCCATGCTCTTCCCCTCTCACCCTCCCCCCCCCCCCC
>NC_051410.1:33862365-33862671 GCF_015228065.2 Penaeus monodon
CTATCCCTATCTCTCTCCCCCGCTTTTTCCTTCCCATCATTTTTATTCCTCTTTCCCTATTTTTTTTTCACCTCCAACAATTCTCCCCCACGTTCTCAATCGCCCCTTTCCTTTCCTCCCTCTCCGCCGACGCCCGCCCGCGCCGCCTTGCCACTGGAGGTGAGAGAGGCCAAAGGGAGTCTGAAGGAGCGTCGGCCAGTATGACTTGTACACTCGAGGTCACCCCCCCCCCCCCCCATCTCTATCTCTGTTCCCTCCGCTTCTTTCCTACCTTCTCTGAGTCTTTTTCCATCACGGTATACGATA
>NC_051410.1:33862753-33863523 GCF_015228065.2 Penaeus monodon
ATATATATGCTTATGTATATATAACGAAGAACGAAGAGGCATCGCGTTTTGGAATATTCCGACGAAACGCGACGCACTGCTAAAGGTTCACATGAAGATGACCACTTGCAGCAGGATAATTGTGCTAATGATTGTTCCCTTCTAAACGTTCTCACGTTAGCGCAAAAACGAACAAAATGAAACTAGCAATTTAAAAGTAAATAGTTTTGAGTTACATGTACTAATAAAAAATCTGACAGCAAAACACTGGCTCAATACCGTGAGGCAGGATATCCCATTACTACTTACATCTATTATTCCTGCTCATCAAAATATCCAACGATTTAAAAAAAAAAGTTAAACGAACCCACAAAATAAAACCCAAGAGATTACATTTACCCATGAAACCGATAAAACACAATTTTTTTTTTACATTACCCTTCTCCTGTTGCACCCTCCCCCACCCTCACCACCCTCACTCCCAACCCGCTTAATGAAATTCATAAATAGAAACAAGGTTATGCTGCGACGTAAAGACGAGACATGACGTCATCGCTTGTCCCACGAGGCAAGGTAAGGTCACACTCGACCTTGATCCGATTCGCAGGAAAGGTCAGAGCCAGCTGTGTTCATTATGGAGGCACGCGGATGCACATGGACAAACACACGCACATATGTACGCATTTATCAAAAATCTCGTTCAGTCTTCTAAACGTTTAGCGTATATGTCAGTTATCCATAAACTGTATTTCGAAGTTTATGGATAGAATGTTAAATGATAATCATTGGGA
>NC_051410.1:33863589-33864159 GCF_015228065.2 Penaeus monodon
CATTCCCCATTTATTACCTTCCTTTTTTTCTTTCCTTCTCTAACTACCTCTTTATCCGTTTACCTATTTCCCAAGAAACAAGAATATCCAGAACAACGCAATCGAACAAAAAATACATATAAAGAGAGAATAAGAAGAAATCGAAAATGATCTCCCACCCCAAAAAAAAGGAAAAAAATATATATCGTGGAATGGATGAAACAGATACAAAAATGTCGAAAAAAGGCAGCCAGTCTAATATCGATTTCTTTCCTCTGACATTCGTCTGTGCGGATGGACGGGCGTGGGGAGGGTGAGGGGGCTGAGGGAGGCTAAGGGTGTGGGAGGATCCGGGAGGGTAAGGGTGAGGGAGGGTAAGGGTGAGGGAGGGTGAGGGAGGCTAAGGTGGGAGGATGAGGGAGGGTAAAGGTGAGGGAGGGTAAGGGTGAGGGAAGGTAAGTGTGAGGGAGGGTAAGGGTGTGGGAGAGTGAGGGAGGGTAAAGGTGAGGGAGAGGCGGGTGCGACAGGGTGGAAGAGAGGCCGAAGAAGGAAATATATGTTAATCAAGGGGAAATGCCAAGGTGGGAATTC
>NC_051410.1:33864368-33864828 GCF_015228065.2 Penaeus monodon
CAAAACCACAACAAAATCAGCTGCCCAATAGTACGCCTCCTACCCCCCCCCCCCCTCTCCCGCTCTGCCCCTGACCTGCGGCCATTAATAAAAGCAAGTTGGCCCCCGCCTGCCCATCCTCTCTCGCTGCCGAGCCTCGCCGCACGCAGGTCACTCCTCATCAGTCACTCCCATTACATCACGCAGGTATATCTTCTTTTGCCTGCCTGCTCCGTCGGCGGGCTCTCCCCCCACTCCCTGTTTTACGTTCCTCCCACTACCTGTGCGCGAGGTATCATGACTCTGTTAGGTAACCGCTATGTATAGGTCTAGCGTCATTCGGGAATGCATGCCGGTAGGCTCTTTGGCGGGCGTATTTGAACGGAAATATCGACTTTAATGTTATTTCTTCCTCCGCGTTTCTTTTCTCTCCGTGTTTTTTTTCTCTAGTCTCCTACACTATACCTGTCTTTCGCTTTCG
>NC_051410.1:33864899-33865490 GCF_015228065.2 Penaeus monodon
AAGTTCCACTAGCAATGCCTTCCCTTCCCTCCTCGTCTTTATCTTTATAACCATCAACAACGTCGGCACTTTCCACCAGGTAGCCAAATATCTTCTCCAGATGCTTCTTTTTTCCTTTACCACGTCTACCACACCACATCTACCATAACACACACAGCAAGTTTCTCACAGTATATACACATCTACCGCAATACACCTCACCTACCACACGGCAAAACCGTCGCTACCAAAATACACCCACCACATCTACCACAATAATCAAATCCTACCACACCACGTCTAGCACAGTACACAAACCCTATCACACAACACTGCATTTCCCATAATACACACACACTCACTTTTACCACAATAAACCCACCACACCTACCACAATACACCCACCACATCTACCGCAATGCATCTACCTCACCTATCACATCGCAATACACAATACACCCACAACCGCCACGCCTACCACACCACATCTACCACACTCCCTAACCCCCTGTGCCATCTGCCCTGCCACAACCTCTGCTGGAATGTTGCGTGCAAAGTAGTCGGGATCCCGTTTTATGCATGTGGTTCCCAGGTCAGTCTGTCTCCTTCAGC
>NC_051410.1:33865998-33866217 GCF_015228065.2 Penaeus monodon
CTTACCCACAGTGATACAAACGACAAATACGACGCAACGAGCCAGAGAGCGACCCTAACAGCGTCGTCCGCACGGGCGCATCGCACTAATAACATAAACGATAAAAAGAGCCATAATAATAAAAAGGAATTAGATCACAGCCGCCATCGGCCCCGTCGCTGCCAAAAGCGGGAAGAACCTCGAGTGTCACACCTGGCCCTCCTCGGGATGAGCCTGCGC
>NC_051410.1:33867037-33867173 GCF_015228065.2 Penaeus monodon
CCTCTCTATAACTGCATCATCCCATACTTAAAAAAACACTCACACGCTCCAAAACTGCATCCCATCAGCCACACTTTCATCACCCGGTCACACGTTACAGCTGCAACGTCTCTGTCACACGCAATACGCAACCGTA
>NC_051410.1:33867218-33867406 GCF_015228065.2 Penaeus monodon
ATCTACGCAACCCTTCCCTTCCAGCCATCCATTCTCTACGCCTCCTCACACGCTCGTATTAGTTTCACCGTCAACGCTTTCTACTTTTCTACCCTTTTATTTCTTTTTCTACGTTTCCTTTTTTTCCCACTCTACGACGGAAGGGTGCTGGCAATCCTCATCACCCGAGGATAAGGATGACACCCTTT
>NC_051410.1:33867431-33867531 GCF_015228065.2 Penaeus monodon
TTTCCTAATCCCGCCCATAAAACCCCAACTGATGTCCCTTGCACCCTCTTTGAGATGCCGGAAGTGGCAAGTGTTATGTAACTTTCATTGACGCTCTTCT
>NC_051410.1:33867564-33867742 GCF_015228065.2 Penaeus monodon
ATACCGACCCCCAATAGACGCGCATCTAAGGTGTGGGATATTTATGTAGGTCATCTCTGCTTCCTCCTTCATCACGTCCTACTTTATCTCCCATCTTCGTTACTACTACCATCTTAAATTTTAATACCCTCATCTCTCTTGTGGTCATTATTATCCATATTCTCAGACAGAGAATTGG
>NC_051410.1:33868127-33868233 GCF_015228065.2 Penaeus monodon
TAACATCACCGGTGACCTGGACTCATGGAATGTTACGAAAGTGACCAAATAGTCTTTCTCTTCCGTGATTTGTGAAGAGGTAGATGACGTTACTACATACTTCAAG
>NC_051410.1:33868326-33868658 GCF_015228065.2 Penaeus monodon
CCCACCCTCTCACGCCCCTACCCTCTCACCTGTCTCTCCTTCCTTTCCTCTCCTCCTATCTACATATCACTCATATTCATCTTCCACTCCCCTATTCCCTTTTCCTTGCTTCTTTCTTCCTCTCCTTGCTTCCCTGGCGGGATGAATTCCTTGACTTCATTAAGGGTAAAAGCTCTGCGGTGAGGCGAGCGAGCGGGACGGACGCTGGGGGAAGAAGGAAGCGGCATGGGAGGAGAGAGGGAGACGAAAAGTGCGACGGAGACGGAGAAGGAGGGGAACCAGGAGAAAGGAAGGAGGAAGGAGAGACGGAGAGGAGAGGGTATGGGAGGGAA
>NC_051410.1:33868919-33869289 GCF_015228065.2 Penaeus monodon
ATATATTCGTTCCAAAGAGTTACGGCGCAGGGAGGATGAAAAGCGAGGAAAAGAAAATAACGAAAAGATCAGAAAAGTGACGCAGAGGGCGGGAAAGGCAGCGAAAGGAGAGGCAGATAAAACAGATATACGAGACACACGAAGAAATAGTAGGAAGGAAAGACTGAAGCCAAAATAGGGGTAACACCTTCAAATAAAAGAAAGAGAGACAGCTGGACTAGACGATAACAGAAGGTAATGGAACAAAGACAATAAAAACATAATAACATAAAAGTGATGAAAAGGAGTCAACTAATAATAAAAAAGAGATGAAATGAACAATAAAATATGATAAAAAAAAGATATTCAACAATAAAAAATCTCGAAAAAA
>NC_051410.1:33869324-33869419 GCF_015228065.2 Penaeus monodon
CGAAAAGGAATACAGAACAAAGACGCGACAAAAAAAGAACACGAATAACACCCAAAGACCATCAACAACAAACCCTTGAATCAAAGAAAGACAAA
>NC_051410.1:33869701-33869845 GCF_015228065.2 Penaeus monodon
AACGCCGATCTGCCTCCCTCCATTCCTATCGCCGATTCTACTCCCTCAACCACCTGCCAGTCAGCGCTGCCTTTCTCTGCTGGAGGAGCGAGGGAAGGAGGACTGAGGGAGAATTAGCCAATATATATGTATCTATGTGGCCGC
>NC_051410.1:33870067-33870141 GCF_015228065.2 Penaeus monodon
CGTGCGCGTGTGCGCGTGAGAGAGACGTGTCCGTGTTTGTATTCTGGAAAAGACAGACAGACTAGAATAAGACG
>NC_051410.1:33870189-33870554 GCF_015228065.2 Penaeus monodon
TCGTCCGAGAGACACAAAACATCTCGCACATTCGCCGCCTCAAAAGTTATCGGGATCCAATACCAGGAGCAAAAAGGGTTAGGAAGCTTTTCACAGTATCGTCTGTAACTCAATTCTCTCGGGAGGGAAAAAAGATTAAGTGAATGAAAAGGGGAGCTCGTGTCTGTGCCCAAAACGTCCATGTGCGGGGATCTAAAAGCATGGACGCGCGCACATGCTTATTTCAGCTGGAGTGGACGCGGCTGGGAGCGTCCCTCGCGAAGGCAAACATGTAGGCATGCTATAATATCCTTACACCTCTTTTTTTGTCTGTTTATACACTGCTGTCTGTCCTTTATTTCAGATATTCTTCTACCTATCTGGAT
>NC_051410.1:33870696-33870799 GCF_015228065.2 Penaeus monodon
ACCGCCACCTCCCGGCACAGGACATCCTTGGCAGAGAGGAATTCACAAAACCACATTCCTTCAACCGCCATAATTTCGGCAGAAAGCGTGTATCAAAGCCCCT
>NC_051410.1:33870877-33871073 GCF_015228065.2 Penaeus monodon
GACGAAACAAATTCAGGAAAATCATATCGTAAACATCAACAAAACCAACACGTCTCCGGGCCCGTCCGTCCGCCCCCCTGACTCCCTTATTCTGGTTCCCGCTTTCCTTATCCTGATATCTGCCCCGCCCCTCGGCGTGCTCACTGCTCGGAGCTCTTCCTTGTGATTGTCCGGGTCGAAATTCTCGGTCGGCGCT
>NC_051410.1:33871406-33871525 GCF_015228065.2 Penaeus monodon
TCGCCTTTATTACATTTGATGAAGCCGATGAATAATCTGCTGCTGAGGATGAATAAGGAGATTACACTGACAAGAGGGACTAATGGGTCACTCAGAGAGATTACGCCAGAAGAGTGACC
>NC_051410.1:33871663-33871860 GCF_015228065.2 Penaeus monodon
TTGTTTTCCCCATTTATATCCATCTAATCACTTGCCTATTCATTTCTCCACCATTCTACATCACTCTTTAGTTCTTTTCAATATCCCTTCCCTCTCTTCTTCTCTAATTCTCCTATTCCCTTATTTGTCTCTGCCAGCGGAGAGGGCGTGGCTGAAAACACACGATAATATCCACTAGGAGGTCGCTGTGACGGCCC
>NC_051410.1:33872645-33872821 GCF_015228065.2 Penaeus monodon
TCCCATCCTCGTGTTTCCTGTTGTCAACATCCGGTGTTTTCCGGAACGCAACATCCACTTCCCCTATATCAGTTACCATACAGGACATGTCACGGCGTAAATAGTTAATGCGATATATATGTCAGTTAGACAGATAATCTGACAAGACAGATATCGTGATCTTAATCTATACCAAT
>NC_051410.1:33873582-33873703 GCF_015228065.2 Penaeus monodon
GTGGGATGGGTGATTGCATCAATGGCCGCCAACACGTCGAAGTAAATCGTCAAAATCAAATTAATTTCGACACCGTGAGAAGCAGTTCGTCAATTCTTACGCGCCTTTCACAGTATTTCTG
>NC_051410.1:33873862-33874008 GCF_015228065.2 Penaeus monodon
TTCCCTCGCAATCCAAGAACTCCTCAGACTACCACGGCCCATTAAGAGATAAGACTAAATGGCCCAAATATCAAAAGACTAACCAAAGAATCCTTCCAGCCGTCACGTACCCCCACCTTCCCCCACCCCATGCCCTTCCCATCATC
>NC_051410.1:33874156-33874391 GCF_015228065.2 Penaeus monodon
CCCTCGCCACACCACAAAGGAATGTGTCAAAAGCGCGGGAAAACTTCCACGTCGGTTGCAAAAATATTTCGCACGTGCGTCCGTTCTTGCAATTCTAACCTGATTTAACCGACGTTGTGCTTCCCTCGTCGTTGCATTTCCGCCATGCAAACGACTGTCTGGCCTCTTCCCTTTTTTTTTTCTTGTTTGGCTTAATGTTATCATTCTAGAATACACGATCAACAATGCAAAGCTC
>NC_051410.1:33874453-33874537 GCF_015228065.2 Penaeus monodon
AACTTTTACTATGATGAGTCAAAATATATGTACATTCTTTTTCTGTTTAACTTTCACGTTGACATTGAATGTGTTCACTTGCAG
>NC_051410.1:33875352-33876316 GCF_015228065.2 Penaeus monodon
CTTTCCCAATATGAATTTTCTCTTCCTACAACCGAAAGAATCCACCTCCGCTACTCCCCCCCTTATTTCCCCCACCCCCCTTCCCTACCTCGTCCCTCCAGCCGCCACAGTTATCATCAAACTCACTTTTGACACAACTTGTTTAAGGTAACACCACATTCCGAGACAGACTTGGGTCAGCTGAGCGTCAATCAAACGGTGGGCGTGCCTGGCCCGTGGGCGGTACTGGGGGTCTTTGGGTGTGGGTGGGGTAGGGGGAGGGGCAATGGTCGTCTACCTGTCCTCCTCCCCCGCCCCCGCCCTGTCCCCCTGCGGGCGTGACACTCGTAGCACAGGTTGTAGCTCGAGGCGAAACGACCTCGCTTGTGGCGGTACTTTCCCCTGCCAACGTGTACCTGCGTGCACGTCTTTGTCAGCTACATCTGTATACTCTTGTGTACACCTTTCCGAAGTTTATTTGTGCATCTCCAAGGGATAACTGCGGCTAAAATGCTTGCGTCCACGCATGTGTACGGCTGCCTCCTCCAAGCACGCACGTGTCTTCCGGGGTTACTGAACACAGCCCGTTTCAATGGCATTTAGGAATCACCTTTACTTCAGGCATAAAACATCGCGAACACGAAAACACTTCCCACTTTACTCATTTCCATCTGTCTTTCACTCGATTCACCGAAACCATAACAGTCAAACCTCACTCTCTCACTTCGCTGTCACAGGCGGCACACTTCCCTCGCCACGACAGGAATGAGGCAAGACATTAGTGGAAGAGACACAATCCACTTCTAAATGTCATTGGACAGAGCGCTACTGTAACGGCACATGCCTGAGCCTACGAACGCGCGCGCGAGTGGGTATTTCAGGTGTGCACACGAATACACGCAAGCTCGTTTAGAAATCCACGAACACTTATCACAATATGAGCGTGCGTCCAACCATTCCTCGTGGACGGAAAGTCATACGAAAT
>NC_051410.1:33876355-33876448 GCF_015228065.2 Penaeus monodon
CGTAGAGTGACTGTCCGCACTTGTTGCCCCACTGAGCTACTGCGTTATATCTGACTGACTGAGAACACCCGTCCCGGCTCGTCCCTGTGTGCG
>NC_051410.1:33877420-33877612 GCF_015228065.2 Penaeus monodon
TAGTTTCCCTCTTATACTGATCTATCCATAATAAGTGGTTTGTTTACGTTTTCTTTGCCCGATTACAGTCACGGAGCACTATTATTCCATGCGTGAAGCTCACACTCATTAAATGCATATAAAACAAATTCATAAAAACAGAATAAATTATGAATCGTTTGAAAATCGTTTATCGTGCTATAAAGAAATTAC
>NC_051410.1:33877694-33878059 GCF_015228065.2 Penaeus monodon
GGTGGGAGGGGGAGAAGGTGATGAAGAGGGGGAGAGGGAGGGGGTGAAAAGGCGGGGGAGGAGTGGTTAAAGAAGAGGGAGAGAGAGAGGGAGGGGGTGTAGAGGGGGAGAGGAAGAGGGAGGGGGAGAAGGTGAAGAGGAGGGGGAAAGGGAGGGGGTGAAAAAGCGGGGGAAAGGGAGGGGTGAAAAGGCGAGGGAGGGGGAGTGGGTGAAAAGGCGAGGGAGGGGGAGTGGGTGAAAAGGCGGGGGAGGGGGATGGGCGAAGAGGGGGGGAGGGGAAACGTTGAGGGCGGGCGATTAGGCCCTTCAAGTCCTTAACACATCATCCTCACAACTGATCATTATCGTGTGTTACCCTCCGCCCA
>NC_051410.1:33878406-33878791 GCF_015228065.2 Penaeus monodon
CCCACTCCCATATTGCTCTTCCACCGACATCAAAAATTCCCACTCCCACACCTCAACCTTTTTTAAAATCAATTTCGACAAAAACACTTAGTGGCAACTCCTCCCCCGCTGGCGTAGATAACAAATACAGGCACCGGCGCACGTACCCCCTCACCCCTACCCACGGCCGCCCCCCCTTACCCCACCTCAATACCCTGTCCTGTCCATGCTTAGGCCGGCCCCGCCCATACCCTCGCTCAGCATTCCATACGACGAACAGATCGCACGAAAATCCACAAGAGCAAAATTCAAAGTAACAACTACAACAATACAAAAGAAAAACGAGATAAATAGATATACAGAGTTAGATCATTCAATAAATAAATCAGTCAATAAAGAAATCCTC
>NC_051410.1:33878838-33878940 GCF_015228065.2 Penaeus monodon
ACTCCTCACGTATGTACACACGTCAACAAGAAAAAATAATAATACAAAAAAACAAACAAACCTAGGAATAGAGACGTCGCCCTTGTGGTTCCGCCCAGGCTC
>NC_051410.1:33879026-33879130 GCF_015228065.2 Penaeus monodon
GCAAGAAGGATAAAGGAGAGGCAGGGTAAAGGGGTAAAGGGGTACAAGGCTATGGTAAATGGGATGGTGAAGGGAGGATTGGCAGAGGATGTAGTGGATGCCTT
>NC_051410.1:33879412-33879803 GCF_015228065.2 Penaeus monodon
ACCCGTATGAGTCATAGCCACCTCGCCCTTGCGCTCACTCGCCCCCGCACGCTTAGTAACAATCTGCTTCCTTGTTGTTTGTTTAAGGAGGGGGCAGAAACCGGGAGGAGGGGAGGGAGGGGGGTGAGAGGATGTTGCTAGGATCACGAAGCTTAATAAAGAGTGTACATCTGCACGTCCAAACACCTGTCAAGCGTGTTTCGCAATTTTATAATCTCACTTATCACACCTGTCTCGTATCTGATTCTCCCACGCCCAGACGTCTTGTGAGGAAACGCCCACATTTGTACCTGCGTGTGCTTTCTGGCTGTTTCTCTCTTATGCATATTATCACTACGCATCGGGATTCTTTCATTTGTCATAAGTACTCCCTGCCTTCATTCTCTGTACG
>NC_051410.1:33879820-33879892 GCF_015228065.2 Penaeus monodon
CTCTCCCTTTTGTCATTTCTCTCTCCCCTCTCCGGTTTCCTTTCTTCTCTCCCCCAATTTCAACTTCCAACT
>NC_051410.1:33880059-33880656 GCF_015228065.2 Penaeus monodon
ATTGCAATCTAAAGTGCATCGCCGTCCCTCTTCTCACGCAGGTTTCGCCGTCTGCACATCTAGGTCGATCTCGAATACACCAAAAAACAAAAACAAAAATATACAAGGACCTTCGTGATAATCTTCTTCAGGACACATAAATAATCCTAAATAATCTAAAAACCCGTATTGAACCGCCAAGGTCACACTGCAAGGATACAGATAACGATGCACATATGACGCGTGCTCTCGGACAGACAGTCTGCATGGGACTGCAATGTGTCCTAGTTCCAAAGACGGATATAAAAATGGATCCTTTTCGCCCTTAAACTTGCTTCTGATCATACTCAACTAAACAATAAACAGAATCCTTCATAAGAACGGAGAACACAGCAACCATACATACGCAAAAAATACAAGAAGAATATAGGAGCCGCACCGAAAAATGTATTTCTGAGCACCTGCATTCCTCACAAGGGGGACGCGTAGAGCAGCTGCTAAACCCAATGCCATTTCCATAACAGGGCTAATGAAGAAAGGTACACTTGCGGCAGAAGTTCATGTTACGTGGGGGTGTCCGTGGGATATGTCGGTAGGGATACCATACATGCATATCCC
>NC_051410.1:33880809-33880966 GCF_015228065.2 Penaeus monodon
ATAGGTGTGTTACCAGTTGTCATGTCGTCATTTGCGTTCCGGGTATATGACAGCAATGACATGACACATTCCGCATCATTCTCACCCCCCATCACCATAACATGTGAGGTTTCAACGATTCTTTCTGGAAACCTCGCGCGCTGAAACGACTCAAATC
>NC_051410.1:33881057-33881211 GCF_015228065.2 Penaeus monodon
CACCTCCCCTTTTCATCGCTTTTTGGCCCATCTGTCACTCATTTCGGGGAATGTGAAAGAGAGAAAGGGGACGCGGGAGGAACAAGAACAAGGCAAAAGAGTGATGCCACAAAGGAAAAGCAAATAATCGATAAATGAAGGCGAAAGCAGATAA
>NC_051410.1:33881410-33881495 GCF_015228065.2 Penaeus monodon
GGGGAAACCCGGATTCTTTGCATGTCGGTTAAAACACATTAATCCCTCTGATAATTATATTCCGGAGAATGAATCCCGTCACGGA
>NC_051410.1:33881589-33881714 GCF_015228065.2 Penaeus monodon
CTGGCGCGCTGATGCTCCCACGTGGGAGAAAAAGTGACACGGGTTATCTCCCCTCCTTGCTTTTACTCCTCGCGGGTTTGCGCCTCGTGTCACTGGGGGCGTTTGTGCGCCGCCTCTCGTGCATG
>NC_051410.1:33881941-33882169 GCF_015228065.2 Penaeus monodon
AACATAATAGTGTATCTTCAGCTGCCGTGAAAGCAGAGACGCAGTTGAACACAACATTCGATAATTTTTTGCCTGCTTTGTATCATGCCACTGCCAGTTGCGTGTTTATCTGCAAGTACAGTGTGTTTATCTGCAACTGTTTTAATAAGTGTAGCTACAAAAATACGACTGAAATTACCACGGTTCATATCAGTTTAATGTCACTGGTATCACTGGCATATATTGAAG
>NC_051410.1:33882343-33882419 GCF_015228065.2 Penaeus monodon
CTATTCACACTCCCTAACAGAAATAGTAATACATTAATCACTCGTAATTGCTGTAGTAGTAGCAGTAATACTATCA
>NC_051410.1:33882445-33882610 GCF_015228065.2 Penaeus monodon
ATAAATCTAATCCTTCGCCCGTGTATTTCATCTTCCCTTCTTCCTCTCCCCGTCGTATCAATATCCGCTGACCTATTATGGAATAAGAGAGAGAGAAAAAAGCGAAGAGTGGCCATCCATTGACCTTTTCCCGCGATATCTTTGTTGATTGGGCCGTCTCAACCC
>NC_051410.1:33882956-33883472 GCF_015228065.2 Penaeus monodon
TTCTGGTGGAGGAAGAGTCGGTGTTTTAGGAATATTGTTACTTCTTTCCTTCTTTTTTGAATTTAATATAACAAAGCAATTCAAATGAGTCCACGTGATACCTCTCCGTTATTGTCTTTTTTAGTGTCAGCTTTGGAGGTGCTTCTCTCCTTTCACCCAAACAATAAAAACAAAACAAATAGTCGCAGAACATGATATATTTCGCTGGTCGAAATAGTCGGAGCGAAATCATGCATCAGTTTCTCATGAGCGGCGGGGAAAACGCCAATAATGTTTGAGCAAATAAGCAAGTGGCGCAAGACTGGCAGAAAAGCCGAATTTTTTCCCTCTTTTTCCAACATGCGTGAGTGCCAGGCAGGAGCATAATGCCGGGGAGTGCCAGCTGGGAGCATCACGCCCGTCAGGTAATGTGTGTGTGTGTGAGGGCACGCGATTCCTCTTTACTTAAGCGACCCCGCCCTCTCACCTGCACACCCACATATACAAACAAACGTGCTCAATAAACAAGTAAATTGT
>NC_051410.1:33883503-33883752 GCF_015228065.2 Penaeus monodon
TCCACATAGTCAGCTCCCATAAATCATATGACATTCACAAGGAAGAACATGATCTTCGATGAGCAACTTTGAGTTCCCAGAATTAAAATCATATCACGATTGATGAACGCACCGATGATGAAGCACTGCCACATGCATGTCGTTTAGAATTATCAAATATCAAATATATGGTCTCGTACATTTTCACTTATTTTCAGCTACAATACCTTCATAAAGTCTTCAAGTATTATTGATTGTAAAAAATAACAA
>NC_051410.1:33884110-33884318 GCF_015228065.2 Penaeus monodon
ATTTAAACTTCAGTTACCCATACCAACCATTCTCTATAAAGCAACTTAAAGAAAGAAAACGAAAACCCTTCCTAGACAACAGAAAACGAGAATTTGTTCACCAGTTGATCGTGAGTGAATAGCAATATTAATTTTAAAAATTGTACTTCACCTTCAGATGTTTTCTCTCAGAACCGGTGCTTACCTGAAAAAAAGAAAATAATAATCA
>NC_051410.1:33884871-33884948 GCF_015228065.2 Penaeus monodon
GTACAATTCAAAAGACTACAATTGCATATAACTAGCACACTCTTTCACCATAAAATCTTCCTGTTCACACTGCCAGC
>NC_051410.1:33885331-33885813 GCF_015228065.2 Penaeus monodon
GTACCGTTCTTTTACAACTGTGATGAGGCAATGTGACTAATGCTTCGTTCCGTACTATGCGCACGCGGACATTTTTTTCGAACATTCCAGACTCCATCAGGCGGATCGACACACGATTGTTACCGAATGTCAAAGTCGGGTCGTTCGGTGCATGCCGCCCGGCGCGCATGCAAGCGTGCATGCCACCTGATCGAAACCGAAGGGCGTCTTGACACACCTAAAGGCGACCAATGATCATGTTGCGCTTGCACTTAAGAACGATTCGTGAATCAGAAAATGACATTTAATGACTTTAAAGCACAGCCAACACTCGACACACCTTTCGCACGACCTTGGACGCACTCCTTGGCGAGACGCACGACCCTCGCGCCCATGGTGACCCACAAGTCATCCCAGGTCGACGAAGCCCCTGCTCACTCAACAGCTCTACGACAAGGAATGGATCGTTGATGGATGATGGGGATATGAATTCTCCGGCGAGC
>NC_051410.1:33885848-33885913 GCF_015228065.2 Penaeus monodon
CAGGCGACTTAAGCTCCTATAGGAATCGCGGTCACGCACTCAGCCACACAACCCTGATTGTCATA
>NC_051410.1:33886054-33886311 GCF_015228065.2 Penaeus monodon
CCTCAATGGCTACATTTTTTTATCATCTCATCTTTATCCCTTTTCTCTCTGTCATCTCACGTCTTCCACCTGGCATTTCCCTCTCCGTTTTCCCCAGTGCTTTCTGCTCCTCCTTTCGCCCTTTCCCTCTTCCCCCTACTTTACCTCATCCTGCCAAATCATTTCCCGACTCATACTCTAAATAAAAAAATCATATCAAACAAAACGCACAAATAAAACAATAAGAAAAAAGAACCAAACCTAAATGGGAAATACCA
>NC_051410.1:33886434-33886625 GCF_015228065.2 Penaeus monodon
ATCACACGCAGAAAAAGTGACGAGCGGAAGGCGGCGCAGTGACAGCGACGAGGAAAAGGAGGAGGAGAGGGGCAGGACATCAGGTTGTAAGGGACACCGCCTTCCCACAACCACAGCCTTGACCCGAGCTCGCGGCCGCCCCACCTTGGCTACTACACTCGCCATCGCTGCCGCAGTTGTAGTCGGAGGAG
>NC_051410.1:33887628-33887976 GCF_015228065.2 Penaeus monodon
AGAGGACGTAATTTAATAATCCCTCTTCGCTTCCTTAGCCGGAGCCAAGCCGCCCACGCACCGCACGCAAGGAAGAGTAAAATGCAAGGGAGAAAAACGGGGGGGAAACTGACATAAAGAGAAAGGTAAAGGAAAGAGACATAAGAAATTTAAAGAGCTAGAATAGAAAACAAAATGCAAGACACATAGGAAGAAAGACGATGAGATAAGGAGAGGAAAACAAAAGATATATATGTAAATACTTTATCTCTATTACATACAGCATCATCCTTCAAAGTCAACGTGTTGGGTGAAAGCGGACAGAAGCAAATGGGAAGACAGGGATTAATATCACTGGCAGAACGGAGA
>NC_051410.1:33888595-33888817 GCF_015228065.2 Penaeus monodon
GAGACCGAGGAAAGCCAAAACCCAGACTCAACCGACCTGCAATGTGGAGCTTGCAACAGCGCCACTCCCCCGCCCTCCCCCTTTCCCTTTCCTGCATAATATCCGCACTCCGTCACAGCAACACCCACCACGGGCTCCAACAGCGATTACACAGCAAACAAACAGGTCACAATCGTCAACAACAGCATCACTCTCAGGTTAATGAGATCAGAGTCCCGGATG
>NC_051410.1:33889149-33889507 GCF_015228065.2 Penaeus monodon
AGAGCCCCGCCAAACAGCTGGCTCAACACCTGTCACCTGTCCCCCCTCCCCTCCCCCTCCCAGCTGGCCTTCTTGGGCGCATCGCACCGCCAGTCACGCTCTTAATCCCTCTCGGAGTGATTGATACAGAGGCCGAACACCTAAAGGCCAGGTACATGATGGACTTCGCTCAGAGCTTCCTTTTTTTCAGGACTCAGTCGAGGTTTGTTACCAAAAGTTGGTACGCAGAGTGTGTGTGTTGAGATGCATTCGTATCTATACAGCTTTACATAGCTGTGTGTATTATACACTGGTATATGTTAGCACATGTAGGTATACTTGCGTGGATGCAAAGCAAGAACTCACATAAGCTTACAAG
>NC_051410.1:33889577-33890961 GCF_015228065.2 Penaeus monodon
CAGTGGCACACTGCGCGCTCACGAGTGAACATTTAAGTAACTCATAAGCAAGTATGTACACGCTCACACACACATAAAAATAAGTACATTACTTGAGGGACTGAATCGCCTGAGGTCTAACTTAACCTCCTTGTGTACACGGAAACACACATATTACTATAAGCGTTCATATTTACATCTAACTTTCATTAACCTACATTCAGCTATATACTTATGAAGATATACATTTACTGTATATCTATAAATTATTAATTATTCAACAGGACACAAGTCCACCTCTCCATAGTGTACATTATTTCAGAGATCTTGCCCTCGTGCTTTGGTTGCATAAAAACAAACCCAGGCATCTGCACAACTGCACATGCACCGGACCGAGCGCCGCCGCATGTAACCCGGGCCAGAACCGGTTCGCCAAGGCGCCGCATATCACGTGGAGTCGCAACGTTCCAGTCGCGAACTCCGCTCTTAATTAAGTGTTTTAAGAAAAAAAGAAAGATAAAAAGAGGATGCAAATCGAGGCATTTTGCATATACGGCAAGCGGAATGCTGTCGCGCTCTGCTCGGCGATAAAGATTCGGGAGATAACCGGCGCTGCCGCGGCTTGGGACGACAGTGGCATCGAAGTCAAGCCAGAAAAGCGTCCTAAACCAAAGTGGAAACACCAGTTACGGTGCCGGAAACTAAGTAACTCCACGGATAGATAGAAACAAAATCTCACAAAACTATTTTATTTGACACAATACCAGCCTTACAATTCCATTTGTCTAACTACTCAATAAAACCTTTACCAACTCACCGAAAGCGACGAGACTTCCAAAACAGGCAGGTCTGACAGATCAAGTGTAACTCCAGGAATTCCTTTTTTTAGTCCAAAAGCGGCTGTCAATCTCTCTACTCTTGCTCTCGAAGAGGATCTGATTGCACACAAACGTTTCCTTTCGGACGTAACACAGCACTGAGATTTCCCTTCCACTTACGCCTATGCACAAATCGCAGCGAGGCACAGGTAGCACCGACGCACCAGTGCCAACGGGAGTGTCAAATTGCCGTAGCTCCGCACACGAGGCTCAACCCAACACTACTTTCCTCCTGCCGCGGCGACCTCTCTCGCCCACCCCCGCCCACCGTGGAGGTAGGCGGGCGAGGAGGCCGGGTGGGCGGCGCTCGGGGGCGGGGGGAGTGGGAAGAGGAGGGGGAAGAGAGGAACACAGGTCAAGGCGTGAGGGGGAGGAAGGAGGTGATATGGGGGGGGAGGGGAGGTCGGCGGGCAAGGGTCGTGACCTACTCTCACTTTCACCTTCCTTGGCATAACACCAGTGGGTCTAAAAACCAAAGGAATCTCTAGCTCGTCTTTTTCTATTACGTGCCTGATAACCTTTATGCA
>NC_051410.1:33891035-33891224 GCF_015228065.2 Penaeus monodon
CTTTCATATCTATCGGTACTATAGTAACACCTACACGCTCGCGCCCCACGTATGACTCACATCGTAAACGCGCCCTCAGGCAGAGTGTGACATGACACCCGTCTGGCGTAACGACCCATTATATGTGTCAGGTTACGTTATACTTGATCAACCATTTACCTGTGTCATGTCATGGAGTGTAAAGGTCAC
>NC_051410.1:33891810-33892234 GCF_015228065.2 Penaeus monodon
GACTCATTCCATGCGCCATGCATGAAACAGGCAAGAGGTCAGAGGTCATGTGTCAAGGCGTCATGCAGCACACGAGAAGGTCAAGGTCGCGATATAGAGACGCAAATAAAAAAATCCAAGAGAAGAGGATGAAGGTTTCAAAAAATGTCGACAGGGGGGCCGGAAAGGAAAACAGGAGGAAAAAGATATATTTTTCACGTTCTTATTTTTTTTTTAAGGAGACGAACATGCACTTGACAAGCAGGTGATGGCTGATGACAGGCTGACAGGTTGGCGATGCTGTAGTCATTTATTAATTGAGGGGAATAATGAAGGTAAAATTATTCAGTGATTGAAAGGGTGGTGATAATTACTAAATATTTAGCAGGGTTGGTGATGATAATAATTTCATATCTAGAACATAACTATTAAGTAATTGGCAGGT
>NC_051410.1:33892313-33892434 GCF_015228065.2 Penaeus monodon
GCACACACAATACAGGAGATAGAATCCACGTGAAAAATGGGACCAGGATTACACAGAAAAAGTCGAAATAGATTTGAAAAGCAACAAGAGAAAGAGGTAAGTGAAAGAAGGTGGGGGAGGT
>NC_051410.1:33892583-33893299 GCF_015228065.2 Penaeus monodon
CGTAGCAGCTTACTTTACCACACATACACTATAGACATGTACATTCCTCAGAACATAATCAAATCAAAAGTCAGGAGTAAATAGGAACTCTGACCCGACCTCCCAGCAACCCCAATATGCTTAGGGACACGTAATATCCCCACTACATGCTTTATGGCGTTAATTCTATCAACTCTCTGCAACACTCACTACATGCTTTATGGCGTTAATTCTGTCAACTTTCTTCAACAGACAGTCTAGCAATTCCGTGCAACCTCTATACATCACGATCCACCACATATTTATCGAGGACTTGCCCAAGTTATCTTCCAACACATCATTCAGCAAATACTCGCAAATATTCCAAGCGAAATGACCCAGGCCGCGTTCGTTTCAGCGTGAGGGTCGAGGTCCGGCTGTGAAAGCGCGTGGACATGCTTCCTGTCCTCGGTTCCTGCTTGCGACAGTGACAGCGCTTGTCACTCCTATCCTGCGGCCCGAACTTCCAAATCAAGAGAGGTTCTACAACTTCCAAATCAAGGGAGGTTCTACAACTTCCAAATCAAGGGAGGTTCTACAACTTCCAAATCAAGGAAGGATCTACAACTTCCAAATCAAAAGTGGTTCTACAACTTCCAAATCAAGGAATGCTCAACAACTTCCAAATCAAGGGAAGCACTACAACTTCGTTTGCTTTCAGCTCTGAACAACCTAAGACCTGGGGAGGAGCTAAATAG
>NC_051410.1:33893521-33893618 GCF_015228065.2 Penaeus monodon
TATTAACATTAATGTGGCCCAGATTGGGACTGGAAGCATTGGCGGCCGTGAGGAAACAAAGCAAGGACGGCGAGCGAGGCTGGACTTGTTGCTTCTC
>NC_051410.1:33894103-33894318 GCF_015228065.2 Penaeus monodon
CTGCTGGCGAAACCCGCCCTCAACCCCACATTCCCCCGCGCGACCTGCTCTGTTACCACGTGACGACGAACGTTCAGAGAGA
Source organism: Penaeus monodon (assembly GCF_015228065.2). NCBI lineage: Eukaryota > Metazoa > Arthropoda > Malacostraca > Decapoda > Penaeidae > Penaeus > Penaeus monodon. The sequence goes on from NC_051410.1 coordinate 33,894,186, forward strand.
ACCGAAGAACCCGAAGGCACGATAACGTTCTGGGAGGTGACATACGGAGCCAGGTGGGCGTATGCCGCGACACACATCGACGGGGGCGGCGCGTCAGGCGCTCTCCTGCCCTGACTCGCATAGGGAGGTTTCA
>NC_051410.1:33894640-33894858 GCF_015228065.2 Penaeus monodon
ACCTACACACGTCCACACGAGATAGCCCTGATAAGCTGATCGCATAAAAACACGACTCAAGAGAATTCAATAAAAAAGAAGCCACCTGCCGCATTCTATCGCCGACGGGAAGCTCTCTGTAAGACTATCGCGCCTCGATTAGGAAACCCGTGTGATGTCAAAGGGAAATTACTAGGGAGAAAGGGGAGAGGGAGAGAAGGAAGAGAGGGGTGGATGGA
>NC_051410.1:33895006-33895143 GCF_015228065.2 Penaeus monodon
AGAGAGACAAAGGACAAAAAAAAAATTGTCTATATCAAACTAGCAGCCGAAACCAAACGAAGAGAAAGAACAAAAAAAAAGAACATATGAAACGACACAACCGCCAAAGACAGTCATTCACTTCTTGGACCCCTGTC
>NC_051410.1:33895347-33895576 GCF_015228065.2 Penaeus monodon
GACCTGACCAACGCCATCTGGTTGACATCCTCTCCGAGTCTTCGTCCTCAGATACTCCCTCTCTTCCTCCTTTATTGCTCGTTATCCCATTTCCGCCACTTCGTCCCTGCGGCCAATTTGTTTGTTCATTCACTAAACTCATTCACCGTATTCTCCTGGATGACTCACCAATCAATGACTTACGGTGAGTCATGGTAACCTTTCGAACAAGGGCGAGCAAAAGTACTAT
>NC_051410.1:33895896-33896301 GCF_015228065.2 Penaeus monodon
TCACATCCTTTAGCGGTAAGCCTAGCTCTCTCCCCGCTCCTTCCTTCACATCGGGCAGAAGGGCAGGTGCATCATGGCGACCTCCCCGCGCGCTGTACAGGGTCACTGCGTCATACGAGAGTGCAAGTAACACCGGGAGAAAGAGACGTAGGGACGGCGAGCGAAATAAAGAGAAGAACGGACGGAGAGGAAGAAAGTGCGAGGGAAAAAAGAGAGAGCAGCCAAGTCCTTCAACATGCCTCCTTACAAGGAACCGTTAAAGATAAATAATTAATGATGGCAGCGTGTGCGTATGTGTGCGTGTTTGTGACTGCAAGCGGGCACCTAATGAGATCTGTAAAGCCTTAGGCCGATTTTAAGTATGGAATGATTACATGGGTTTGTATGTTTCCAAATATACACTAA
>NC_051410.1:33896359-33896556 GCF_015228065.2 Penaeus monodon
GTGCTTATCTCTACGAATATTCATCATCACAGAGCAATGCATTCGCGTGCGCGAAGGTAAGAGGATAAGTAAGTATGCAGAGGTGCGCGCGTGTGTGATTTCTCCCCTATTGTGTGGAAAGAGCATATGTCGCCTAGGCCCCTCCCCCTCTCCCCTCCCTGGACGTGAGTGACAGGGTGCTTTATGCAAATCACGAC
>NC_051410.1:33896584-33896653 GCF_015228065.2 Penaeus monodon
CGTCACGAGGCGCATGCGAGGCACCTTGGCATCTATGAGCTGTTGCTGCCCTCTGCCCCTCACCCCCCT
>NC_051410.1:33896857-33897409 GCF_015228065.2 Penaeus monodon
GCCCTTTTATCTTTCATGATCATTCCTCCTATTTCTCGGTCTCTCTGTCTCTCTCTCCATCCTTCCTTAATTTCTCCCTTTCGCTCTCCTTTATTTCTTTCTAAACCCCCCCAATCCTCCCTAATTCTCTCTCTCCCTCCATCCTTGATTTCCCACATTCTCACTCTTCCTACATTCTCTCTCTTCTCCCTCCCTCCCTCCCTCCTATGCCAAAATTTCACTCGCCATCCAGCAACAGTCACGGTCGAACTGCCACGAAACAAAACAAGGCACTGTGACACCCGGCACAGCCTACTGCTCTTCCCCTCCTCCCGTGCCTCCACTTTTGGGTTATTCCACATTTTATCGCCCTTTTCCCTGTTTTCTTCGTCGTCCCATTTTCCGCTTCTCCTTTCAAATATCCTGTTCGTCTGGATTTCTTTGCCCTCTCATGTTTACTTTCTACTTCTCATAACTTTTCTTTTCATGGTGTATTCGTTTATCCTTCTTCCCTTTTTGTTTAATGGTTTGGATTAGCATTGCTATTCTTATTTTTGCCATTCAACTTCTCTA
>NC_051410.1:33897481-33897840 GCF_015228065.2 Penaeus monodon
ATTTTCATTCTCTCATTTCCTCTTTATTCTCACGTGAGACATAAACTCCGGGTCGTGGTATCTCCCTTCTCCTCTCCTCCACCCCTTCTCTTCTCCTCTCCTCTCCTCTTTTCATCTGCTCTTCCCTCACCCCCAGCCCTTCCCCCGGGTTGACTATCCTCGGACACAAGGACGGAGGAGATTGCAGCGATAATGATGCTAAAGAAAGAGGCAGATATAAAAATGCCAAGGATGAAGGCGAAGGCGACGCCGGGGAGAGATAGAGAGCGAATACTGATTCTCAAGTGGCGTGGGAATGTATTAGAGGGAGCGGTGATGCCGGCGAAGAAATAGGAAGGGGAGAAGGGTGGAAGGTAGGG
>NC_051410.1:33897971-33898101 GCF_015228065.2 Penaeus monodon
CAGAGACGGCTTGTCACGACAGAGGCGGAGGCGGCGGAGAGGTCAGACTTAACAGACGCGGCCAGCTGGGGTCACGGCGGGAGCGGCAGCCTCGTTCGGGTCACGGACGATGTCGAAGAAACACTCGTGA
>NC_051410.1:33898149-33898234 GCF_015228065.2 Penaeus monodon
TCCAGAGAGAAACTTGCAACAGTCTTGAAAACGCGACCTTGTTCGCTCGCTTGTGCAACAACCCATCTGTCTACGTTTCCTCCGC
>NC_051410.1:33898281-33898479 GCF_015228065.2 Penaeus monodon
CTTTACTCTTTCCATATGTCTTCCTCATTCATTTCCTTCTTTCCCCTCTTTCCCCATCTTCCCAAGAAGAACAAAATTGCAAATTACCAAATGGAAGGGAGATGAAACAGGAAAAAAACAATAAAGACTTAACTAGATAGCCAGTGTGGAGAACATTACCCGCGCTTGAGTGATCAATAGCCTCACTGAAGCACGGCC
>NC_051410.1:33898644-33899032 GCF_015228065.2 Penaeus monodon
CCCCATTAGGAGCGAATCCCGAAACAAAACAGGCCGCCATAAAAGAAGCGACCGGGTGAAATGGAACCAAATTACGGCGTCAGAATCGCAGCGTGTTGGCGGTCGAGGCGGAGGCGGCGGAGACGAGGCCGCTATTAACATGCGCCTCTCATCGACGCCCGCGCCGCCGCCCCCGATCGAGGCGGCAGGAAAAAATGCTGTTCGAGGAGGGAAATGTATGGCGCGCGCGGAGTTTTTCTGGCAGTGTATTAACACGGTCGACAGTTCTGCCATTCAGTGAAGATGGCACTGAGATCGCTGCATTATACAACACCCATCATTTTAGTAATTGCGCTAATTATGTTTATGTAATTATCAATATCACATTTCTCTTTCTATCGCATACTAT
>NC_051410.1:33899076-33899253 GCF_015228065.2 Penaeus monodon
GCTCCCCATGGAAGAAGAAGAAGAAAACGACAACACCGCAGATAACGATGACAAAAATCAAAGAAACAAATGAAAAACAACGGCAATTTTCACAAGACAGTAACAAAGACAGACGTAAAGGAAGAACAAGAGTAGCAACAACAATGACAAATAAATCAGTGGCTCGTGACCTCTTGA
>NC_051410.1:33899566-33899984 GCF_015228065.2 Penaeus monodon
TATGATTGCTGAGCCAGTATGTAACAAAAAAAGGTCCAATAAGAGGAGAGAAAGAGTCCGATAATTGGAAGACGAAAGAGAAAGAGAGAAAGTTAGACAAGAGAAAATAAGAAAAGGAAGACGATGAAAAGCGAACAGGCGATGAGGGATGATGAAACGGGAGAGAGAAAACCGACCTATGCCCGAGAGAAAACAAAGAAAAGAAGGAAATGGGAGAAAAAGAGAGGAAGACGAAGAAGGACAAGAACCAAGAAGAAGAAGTGAAAAAAACAGTATAAGACAGAGGAAGAAGACACTGAAAACGAGGAAGATGGGAAGGAAGAGACTCGAACGAGAAGAAGGGAAGGAAGGCGAGCCAACCCATGTCAGGTGTCATGCGCCCGCCGGAACTGCCCTCTCAAGTGGAACAAGGCTGCGC
>NC_051410.1:33900276-33900679 GCF_015228065.2 Penaeus monodon
ACAGAGAAACCGGAAGTGATATGGATACTCCAACAAACTGCAAGATGAAGAGAAAATGCAAGAAAACATGTAACGGAATACCTCACAGCTGTAGGGAAGGGGGGGGGGCGAATGCGCAGGGAAAAAAGTTATATACAGCTAAACGAGGAGAGAGAAAGAGGGAGATATAATGACTGCAGTTTATCCTACGGGAGATCACTCTAACCCCTACGGCGCTAGGGTGAAGTGTGACGCCCCCCTCCCCCCCACGCCCTCACCTCGGGGCTTCCTCCCCTCCTCCCCCGATCTCCTCGTTACTACCATCCCCCAAATTTACACAAGGACAAGGTCAGTGAAACGTCACTCGTGGAATTACTCACGAGCCTACAGCACTCGCGGAACCACACGCACGCATATAATTTCG
>NC_051410.1:33900877-33901264 GCF_015228065.2 Penaeus monodon
ACAAAGTAAAAATTGCCAAGTTCCGTTGTCACAACTGCAACGACCCCGCGCCATTCCATATAATGATAAGCATTTGTGATCCCGCAAAAAGCACAAGCGATCATGGCAGCGGAGCGAATGGATATACCAGCGACTATTAGCATTTAAAAAAAAATGACAAACGGAAAACAAACAAAGGGTGAAATGCAAAATAAAGAGAGGAGAGAGTGCACCAATAGTTAATTGAATTGAAAAATAAAAACTTCACAGTCAGCAACACCCACAAGGTCACTGCAATACAGATAGAAATTGTTTAAAAAAAAGGACGAACAATTAATTAATGGAAGTCAAAACACACCCACCGCCCACAACATCATTAAAATAAAACGCATGCCCTTTCGAGCATAC
>NC_051410.1:33901323-33902020 GCF_015228065.2 Penaeus monodon
TATATATAATATAAACCCGTCAACACAATCAGCGCGGAATCTCAGCGGTGTGTATGTGTGCGCGTGTCTGTACCGGAGATTTTTAAAGCCGAACCCATTGCGTCACGTCCATTGAACCCCCTTTCCTCCCCCTCCCGTCCCACGCTCCACGCCCCCTTCCTTTCTTTTACCCTTGTTCTCTCTTGTCTCTTATCTTCACCCTTTTATTTATACCTATTACTCTCCTCTCCTCTCCCTCCCTCTCTCCCTGGGTCTTTTCAACCTCCCTGTCTTTTATCTTTGTTCTCTCTTCACCCGTTTACTCGTTTCACCCTTTTCCCCTCGTTCTGTCACTTCCCACACCCTTTCACTCTCCCTTTCTTTAATCCTAGATCTCTCCTCCCTCTCACTCCCTTCGACCTTCACCCTCCTACTAACACCCTCATCCCACGCTCCCTCACCCTCCCTATCTTAACCCCCGCTCTCCCCCCCTTTTTTCTCCTCTCCCTCGCCCCCCTCTCCACCCTTATAACGACCTACTCCTGGAACGAGCGAAGTGCAAATATTTACACGCTTGTTGAAGTCCCTAATTGTTCTACAAGTGATTTCAATAAAGCGTCAACAGCGTGCTTATTGACGGTGATGTAATTAACTCTTCAAACCGACAGCGTTTCCAGGCAACCGCAACGACCATGAACAGACGCTATGACGAAAGCAA
>NC_051410.1:33902355-33903059 GCF_015228065.2 Penaeus monodon
CTCTGCCAGGAGGAGGTGACTCAGTGTAACTCGTGTTGACATCACATCTCGCACCCGATCAGCTGTTTCCACCACAACAAACGCCCCCACCGCACTTCGCTCCGCGCCACGCTCTCTTCAAGTCTCGCGTCCAAAAGCGCGTAAAACAATTCAAGCGTATATAGTTATTCCACGCAGATTTAAGCCAGAAGATCCAGCTGACGCAAACGCACACACGTTCACACGCAGGCGTACACGGAGGGGCACCTGTCTACCTGTCGGGGCTCACACGGACCCGCAGAGCAACGTTCACTTACCACTCAATGGCGCGGGTTCCCAACTTCCCCTTTTCAAACCTGTCTCCGAAACGGTTATTTTAATCAGGAATACTGATACGCCGAGCCTCGATCTCGCCGGAAAACAATTAATCTTCACTCGAGTGAGACGCAAAGAGAGGCCGATAAAGAGGAGGAAGAGATAAGTGGGCTGAAGGGCGTGAGAAACGAAAAGATAATAAAATGAACCGGAGGCCGCAGGCAACTCGGACTTTCACTCGACGTTCAGGAATGAACCACAAACTGCGCGAGGAAATTTTCAGAAATATTTGTTCATCTCGACGTGAATTTTGACACTACGCAACATGGTCATGAAAAGGAGGAGAGTGCCGCTGGCCTCTCTCTGATACTGTCTTTATCGTGTATATCTGTCTCTTAATAAGGAAAAGA
>NC_051410.1:33903230-33903477 GCF_015228065.2 Penaeus monodon
ACGCAAACAGTCAGACAGAGAAAGCCGCACAAGAAAGTCTCAGGAGGTCAAAGGAGGGAGCAAGGGAAGAGTCACAGGCTGACCCGTGATAATGTCTATTTGAAACCACCGAAGGTAAAACCTGCATTATGCATAAGCTCTCAAGGGAAGAGCGAGGTCGCGAAAAAAATAAGAAGGCAAATGAAGTTAGGTCAAGGAATAAGGTAAAGCAAAGAATAAAGTGAGAAAAGAGAGAGAGAAAAAAAAC
>NC_051410.1:33903590-33903655 GCF_015228065.2 Penaeus monodon
TGAAGACAAAGAAAGAGAGATAAACACGCAAAGAAAAACAGAAAGAAAGAGTAAGAGACAGACAG
>NC_051410.1:33903769-33903972 GCF_015228065.2 Penaeus monodon
AGACAAGGATGATACATAAAAGAAAAGAAAATAATCGAGGAAAAGAAAAGGAATGAGGTAGGAGAAGGTGCAGACGGAGGACACAGAGAATGAATAAATGGCCGTGAATGGGGCACGTCAGCATGAAGGCAGAACACCCACTGCCACTGAATTATAAAACCGGCTCTCTTCATCTCGTTACGATGCTTGCCGTGAGCATTGTG
>NC_051410.1:33904492-33905171 GCF_015228065.2 Penaeus monodon
CCTCCTCCTTCCTGTTTTTATTCGTCAAAGCAGAAACGAAATTATTCTTAAACACTTCCTCAGCATCCTTGGCATAAGAAACCCGACACGCCTTGAGCTTTGGTTATTCAAGCAAGCTCTGTAACCTCAAAAATGCGACTTGTCGATACAGCATTCAGAGCACATCACTCATTGACATAAACTGCATTGCAGAACGAAAAAAATAAGAGAAAAAACACTCTCACTTTCCATTCCCGAGACAACCTTGAGAATGCAAACAACCCGAATGCCCCTAAAAGGTAATTGCTTCTTCCGCTCTGCTCACTCGAAAGAAATTCAAACCGTAAAATACACGCCAGAATAAATGTTCCGCCCACAACGCTGCAGTCACCGCTCCTAACGCGGACCCGACTTCCGTTTTCAGTAGTGAGTCGAAAAGAAAACGGAATTTCGTCAGTTTCAGGGTATACTTTTCTAAGATTACAAAAGTCACGCCTATGGAATAGGGAGAAAATAACTAAAGAAACAAAATAACGAAGGGGATAATTGGAATAATATGAGAAAATTTGAAGAGATGGGAAAGAACATAAAGATGAATAAAAATAGAAGTAAAAGAGAAAGTAACTTAGATTGCCTGCCCATAATATCAACAGAGAATAGAGGAGACAGACTCCATCTAGCCGCAGGCCAGGGTTTGTAA
>NC_051410.1:33905348-33905491 GCF_015228065.2 Penaeus monodon
TTCGACACGTGTACACCCACGTGGTTCTCAGGGTCCGCCCACCTCACACGTGATCTCTACCACTAGTGGTCGCCCACGTCTAATCGCTCACTGTGTGCTCCCACACCCACTCTTTCTATTTCCTCTTTCTCCCCCCCCCTATG
>NC_051410.1:33905672-33906090 GCF_015228065.2 Penaeus monodon
AATTTCTCTCACTTTGCTCCTTCAACGCCTACTCTTCCTCTAGGCTTCTCGTTTTCCGTCGCTTTTTCATCCGTTCTCTCCAGCGCTCCCCCTCGCCTGCACCTCCGCGTGTTCTCGTCCTGACTCTCTTTAGAATCCGTCATTGATCAAGAAACATCTACGCTTTCCTCCCCCTTCACCCTAGAACTGCTCCTGCCTCTTTCTCTTCTCCTTGTCCTAGATTTCTTATTATATCACATTCTTTTCTTCTCTTTCTCTCCTCTTAGCCATTTCTTGGTCCGTCTATCTGCATCATCTGTCTCCCTAATCGCCCTGCCGTCTATTCGTCTTTCTGTGTTTTGGTTTCACTCTTTCTCGTTCCTTGTTCTTGTTCTCTTGGTGTTTCTACTACACTTATCTCGCAATCCACTTTCCTGTT
>NC_051410.1:33906149-33906327 GCF_015228065.2 Penaeus monodon
GTTCCCTCGCCCGATTTCCTCTCTACCTCTCCCTCTCCCTCTCCGTCTGTATTCATTAACCCACCCCCTTCCCTCCCCCTGGCCACCAGTCTGATCTCCCCCTGTCTTGGATTCCTCTCCCTGTCCCTTCTCCCTATTCATTTCGAGCTCCATATTTAAGCTTCCTTTGCCTTATACA
>NC_051410.1:33906368-33906583 GCF_015228065.2 Penaeus monodon
TTTTATCTTAATTTTGCCGTCTCTCCTATTCGTTTCTTTTCCTTTTCTTTCTACCAATCATTCTCTTCTGTCTCCTATCCTTCTCTCTTACTCGTTTCTTTCTCTCCCTTCCTACCCCCATCTTTCCTTCTCTTTTATTCAGGCCTCCTTCTTTCCCTGCCCTTCTCTTTCTCCTTTTCTCCTCTCCCTCCTTATTTCTCCCTTTCTTACCCACG
>NC_051410.1:33906754-33906878 GCF_015228065.2 Penaeus monodon
TTTGCCCATGCCTCCTCCCTCATGGCCTCGGCAGAAAGGCTGAATTATCTCCAATTACCGGGAAATCTGAAGACCTGCGTCAGGAAATTACTTGAAACGCCAGGGAGGGAGACGCATAGGGCGC
>NC_051410.1:33907364-33907569 GCF_015228065.2 Penaeus monodon
AGCGGGTATAAGGAATATACTGAGAAGGGAGAGGGGAATAAGAGAAAAGGTAATAGATTAGAATATACAAATAAAAAGAAACGTAGAAACAGAGGGGAAGGGAGCATGGGAAAAGGAGAAAAAAAAGAGGGAGAGGCGGAGATAGACAAATAATTGCTGTTCGAAGAAAGGACAGAATCACGTGAAGGATAACAAGGAGAATGAA
>NC_051410.1:33907644-33908149 GCF_015228065.2 Penaeus monodon
ACTGCGTTGGTAGCGGCTCCCGGGCCCCCCCATAAGGGCGACAACGGGGAGGCACGGCATGTAATCTTGGCCCTTGGTGGCGGGTCGTGACGGCGGCGGAGGCAGATGCAGCGCGAATATTGGCAATATCCTGAGACAAGAGAAGTTGCACACTCCGCACTCGGCCTCCGCCCTCGGCCTCGGCACTCAGCCTCCGTTCTTGGTCTCCGCCCTCGGTCTTCGCACTCGGTCTTGCTCACTCGACTTGCGCCCTCAGTCTCGTCACTCGGCTTCCGCCTTCGGTACTCGGTATCTGCCCTCAACCTCCACCCTCGGTTTCTAACCTCCGCCTCAGCACATTCTGCGCATGCTCGGTTTCCACCCTCGGTCTCCACCCTCGGTCTTGCTTACCCGACCTCCACCCTCGGATTCCGGCCTCGGTCTCGCTCACTCGGCCTCCAACCTCAGCCTCCGCCCTCGGCCTCCTCCCTGAGCCTCCATCGTCGGTCTCCTCACGGGGGAATGA
>NC_051410.1:33908649-33908912 GCF_015228065.2 Penaeus monodon
CGCGCTCAAAATTCTCACACATACACAACGCACATACACACCATGGTCCAGATACGTCAAGAAATGGCTCTGGCACAAACTGTACAGTTCGTGCGCCATGATCTGCCAGTTCTGTCAAAGTGGCACAAGAGAGCATGGCCATCTACGTCTTCGCTTTCTTTTTTCTTTATCCTCTTCTTTCACTTCTTTTTTTTCCATCTATCTCTACCTGCACCTCTTATAACACACACACGCGTACCCACCCACACACGACCCAACCCCCC
>NC_051410.1:33909057-33909179 GCF_015228065.2 Penaeus monodon
GGGTCTCGTACTCACCATTGGAGTCGCTGGGGTGCGTGAGCGGGAAGGGATCCGCCGTCGCCTCCTCGGTGGTTGAGCGGTTGAGATTGGACTTGCGTTTGTGCGATTTGTCTCTCTCCTCG
>NC_051410.1:33909222-33909653 GCF_015228065.2 Penaeus monodon
TCAGGGTCGAGTCCGCGGAGTCGCCGCCCACGCCCACGCCCGCGCGCGCATCGCCCTGGTAGGCGGAAGGAAGGAAGAGAGGCGTTAGTCAGAAGGAATGGAACGGGACGGGCGAATTGCACGTGGAAAATTAAAGCAAATGGTAGTGATTAAATTAAAGGAAAATTAAATGTAAGAAAAAACGAAAATTTCTGGTAAAATTATATTGTCATTCAATAATCAACATTAAAGCGTGAGAAGAAAATAATGAGATGCAGCAACGTACTTAAAAAAAAGTGACTTTCCCATAAATTACAGAAATACATGAAAAAATATAGAGAAAAAACCAACCTGCGTTGACCCCAAACTTTACCCTAACTTTTCCAAAGATCATGAAAGTCAACAGATAATTAGAAAAGTAGTGAAAAAGATTCGGCTTTTCGACCATTCTA
>NC_051410.1:33910376-33910554 GCF_015228065.2 Penaeus monodon
CACATACCTGGTCTGGTGGACGTTTCGGAGGCGGCAAGTCCGGGGGTGCCTCTCCACGCCCGCGTTCTCCCACGCCCTCTGCAACAAGAGCAAAACCGTTGATAATTCCGTACACATAATTAGTACACATACCTGCAAGCTTTGACAATCACTCATGAAAGGTAAAAGAAAAAGCACA
>NC_051410.1:33910781-33911408 GCF_015228065.2 Penaeus monodon
AAAAATAATCACACGCTTTCGCTGGCTTCTATGAAACGAATTAAAGTTCAGGGATCAAGAATTACTGAACAATTGTGCAACATAAAATCACCACCAACATTCTCAGCAATCTAATAATATGCTTAAAAATGTAAAGAAAAGAAAAAATAGCAGACGTTCCTCATCGCCACTCATAAACGACCGGCAATGTCATTTACATAACTCTACGCGCCCGACCCAGAACATTTCACTTACTCGGTGTTTCAGTCGACGATCATTTTCTCTTTTTTCTAATTTCTGCTCCGACAATTCAATCGAAAAATTCTATACGAACCCAACCCATAACATTTCATTACCTTTTCGCTGCACTCGTCTCTCCTCAGATTCTATCTCTCCCTCGCCAATAGAAGGCAGTTTTGAGTCCGAGACTGCCAAGGGGCTTTCAAAGGAAGTTGAGACGGCTCTGCTGGTTGCCAATTACCCTGTGATATTTTCATAATCCCATTACCCGTAAAATGCCGAATATAATTTAAGAAAAGAATGATGGAATCTGCTTGATGGACAAATATCAATACTTCTCTTGAAGTTGGTTTTGTTTATTGCTACTACTAATGATAAAAAAACAATTTATCAGCAACAACGAAATGC
>NC_051410.1:33911501-33911812 GCF_015228065.2 Penaeus monodon
TGGTTTAAAAATAATATTAAATGATCCTATCACCAACAATATAATTACCATATCCCTTTTATATAATGATTATCGTTTATCTTCCTCCTTATCATCATAAAATCAAAACTACAAACATTAACGACAAACAATAAAGCTATATCAAAGCTATATAATCATAAGCAGTTCTAATCAAGAAGCATCAACGCTAATAAAAAATAAACATAACGAAAACTAAAATATAATTCAACCGCCTTTATTTCGTCTATTTTCCCTTCACGAATAAGCAATCGCCCGCCTCCACCTCTATCCCCGAGGTAAATCATCGTTTC
>NC_051410.1:33912322-33913805 GCF_015228065.2 Penaeus monodon
CTACCTCATATACCAATTTACCAATGCAACAAAAGCTACCACAGTAACAATATACCTGCAAACAAAGAAAGGCTACACTAACGTCGTACATAAGAGCTATATTGCGTGCATCTTTCATCGTAATTCGGCTTTATTGACCTAGCAATGTCTGGCCGGAGCGTAAGGTGTAACACACAAGCTCTATCATAAACTGTTCCTTAAGGATACACTTGCGAACTATAATAACAATCATTACCGCTAACAATACGTTCTAAGAGCAGATAATTAAATGTTTACTTTGCCACTGTCGCTTACAATTACACATAACAAAGGGCATCTCAGAAGAAAACTTAGACCAAGTAAGCTTCTTTCAAAAATATTAAGTTTCTGGTACGAACGCTCCGCAATGAGACTATGTGAATCGTAGTAAACCGCTGCAACCTATAAAGAAAGATTCGTCAAAGAGGAAATCAAAATCGAGAGGTCGCACAAAGAAACACTGAAAGCCCTAGACGCATGCACAAACGCCGTCCTGAATACATCGAAGCGACCAGACCTCCTGACTGAAAGCAAACCTCCCGGCCGAGAGCAAACTTTAAAAGTACAGCTCCCAGGTAAGGCGAGCGCATCTGTTCGATCCCATCAGGCAATCTCTCGTCGCTTCCGGCCCGAGCGGGCGACCGAGAGGCAGCCCTTCCCCGTCGGCTGGCGACTCACCGTAGCCCAGGACAGTCCTGAACATGATCTTGACCATGTTGCCGGTGTGGTGGAACCAGCCGTGAACCTGCTGATGGGCCGAGCACAGTCTTGACCCGAGGTTGAGGGCCGTCACGGAGGGGGGGCGGGGGTCGGGGGATGGGGGAGGCGAAGGGCGGACGGTCGGGGGCGTGTGGGTGGGCGTGGCGGTGTCCCTCACCACGTGGATGGTGGAGCTTCGAGGGGCGGGGAAAGGGCACGGGCGAAAGTAGTCGTTAGGGGCGTGTTCCTGCGCGACGCGTCACAACCGTCTCTGATCGCTCGGCCGATGGGGGTCTTCATACCCAGCGGGGGGGGGGGGGCACGGAGGGGAGGGCGCTGAAGGAGGGAACGAATTCGAGGCAACGAGTCCCTCGGAAGGCGACTTATAGACTGGGTCTCAGCGATGGAGCGAGTCAGGTCATCGGGCGTGCGTGGGCGTGCACGGTGGGCGGAGTGGGTGTCTCAAGGGCGCAGTGAGTGGGCGGGAGACGAGAGGCACACCAGGCGTGGCATGCATGGGCGGAGCAAGCAGGCAGGCGTGAATGGGTGGGCGTGTACCACCTCCCGAGTATTAACGTAGGCGCGTGGGCGTGCGATAGGCAGGGCCGACGGGAGGAGACAGCGAGAGTGGAGTGGGAGGGAGGAGGAGGAGGAGCAGGAAGGGGCTTCCTCCGGAGGGGAGAGATGGAGGGGGAGGGAGGGAAGGGGGTGAGGGCGGAGGGAGGGCCTGGCGTATTGATCACGAGAAAGCTTAGCCACTTGTTGG
>NC_051410.1:33913962-33914029 GCF_015228065.2 Penaeus monodon
CAACAGCCGAGCGTGCGAGCCCCCTCCTCCGGCACTCTCTCCTCCCCTTTTGGCAGTCGCGTCACAC
>NC_051410.1:33914105-33914433 GCF_015228065.2 Penaeus monodon
ATCGAGTCCTGTTTCCCCGCCGAAAGCAACAAACGGACTTCGCTCCTCCACCAACACCGAAGAATCAACTTGGCAACTGTCTTATCACTTTCCTTCCTTTTTTCTCTTTCCTGTCCGCCCTGTGTATCTCACCTCATCACTCGGCTCCACAAGAAACACGCGCGGGATGGCACGCACGCACGCACACGGGAAAGCACAAGTTCGTGGAATAAAGTGCGACAGCGGACGCGCAAGCGAGTATATTCCGGGAAAAACACAGGGATACACACGCGCCACTTCTAATTTAAACTTAGACTTGCGTTCACACAGGTCGTGCGTTGGTGCTGCG
>NC_051410.1:33914466-33914624 GCF_015228065.2 Penaeus monodon
AGTCTGAACAAGTGTGTGTAGGCGGAGCGTGTGCTGATGCTGCCCCCCGCCGCGGCAACACAATGTACACTGTGCGGGGCTGCCGGGCGGACCTCTCCTCCGCCGCCGTCTGTCCTGTTGGCGGTGTTGATGCCGGGGACCTGCAGGCTCTCCTGGCT
>NC_051410.1:33914672-33915247 GCF_015228065.2 Penaeus monodon
GGGCTGCCACGTGGTCCTCGCGTCAAGTCACGCACTCCCAAATCGCCAACCGCAAAACACCATAGCGAACGCGCCCGCGGCCAATGCAATCGCCGCCTCGGGCACCCGGACGCGCAACTCTTTCAGGCGGCGCGAGATAAAAGCCGGCTCTCAAGAGCACTTTGTTTCGGGGCCGCACTCAGCGAGCCGGTCTTGCCCGCTGCAGTCCTAGCGACGGACTGCAGCGTCCTCTCTCCCTCTTTTCAGCTCCCGCACCCCCCTCTCCTCCCGTGTGCGCCGATTCCTGCACCATCACGCAACCAGGTCATGGCTATCAGGCGGTCGGAGGGTCATCGCCAGGCACACAGTTCTCTCGTATCCCTCTCCAGCATCTCTGCATTTACCCTGGCGATCCCTCCGGCCGTCCAATCTCGCCCTCACGCCTCGCCCTCTCCACCCTGCATCGCCCTGCTTCCCCTCCTCCTCTCCCTACTCACCCTCGCAGGAACAGGAAAACCCAGACTCGTCAAGAATTATTCCTGGCACGGTCGGCGCCGTAGACAAACGGTGACCTTCCTGGTGCCCCTGCTTTATTC
>NC_051410.1:33915313-33915526 GCF_015228065.2 Penaeus monodon
TATCTTAACACCTTCAACTTTGTTAGGAAACTCCCCCCCCCCAGCAAGCTCGGCTGAACATTTCCTGTTATATTTTAAGAAGTAATTTTTCCGCGGTCTCTGTTGAGGGGGAAGGGATTAGCAGAGGAGAGACCTGACAGCCGTGAAAAGAAAGAGGGGAAACGTTTTCATCTCCTCTTCGCTTTTTGGTGTTTTCCAGCTCTGAAAATAAGA
>NC_051410.1:33915683-33915760 GCF_015228065.2 Penaeus monodon
AGGGAAGGAGAAAAGGAAGCGTCAAAATTCAAGTAAAAAAAATCGGATATATTTCTTTGTCTTTTTAAAGGGCAAGT
>NC_051410.1:33916836-33917186 GCF_015228065.2 Penaeus monodon
TACTAATAACAACACGACTGAAATCGCAATACTCCTCTGCCATTACAAACATAATTAATACCAACACCAGCGCGAGCGACGACAAACCAAAAAAGTCAACCCAAACAACCCGATTCTGGTTGCCTTCCTTCGCTCAGTTTCCGCGCCTCCTTTTCGGCGTTCATTTCCAAAATACCTTTTCACGTTTCGCGCGGGAATGAACGATCCCTTTAAAGTTGAACTCGAAGCCACGGCACGGAAATCCCGGCACGAAATCTCGGCTCCTCTATTTAGTGACAAACTTTTGCGACTTTATTCGTGGCGTTTTGTTTATTGCGGGGGAGGTTGGGGGAGGGAGGGAGAATGGAGGA
>NC_051410.1:33917522-33917912 GCF_015228065.2 Penaeus monodon
CAAAGAACGCACTCCCACCGACGCACATACGACCCCTCCGCGCAAACCCCGACACCCAGATAAACAGCCCGCCCAACAGCAGCCCCAACACACACGGCGAGGACCCATCCAGGCAGGCAGTCAAAGAGCTCCCAGCTGACCTAACGCAAGACTAAAGACTTTGGGCAAAGGCCTTCCTCGCAGCCATCCACTAAACAGGCGCTGCATTTCGACAATGCTGCGAGACACAAAGCACTCGCTCGCAACGGGAAGGCGGAGAGGGCGCGAGAGGATGGCCAAACACACAGACGCGGATACGCAGTTCTTCGTATAAAATTGGGTCGAGGCGGAGATATATATTCGTAATGGAAAATGTGTTGACCAAAACTATGAAATGGCTAACAGCAGTTG
>NC_051410.1:33918155-33918259 GCF_015228065.2 Penaeus monodon
ACAGTTACTAACGCTGCTACTACTAAAACTAATAATAAACAGATTTGTGGAACATCAAGTCTCTGTCTTGAAGTAAATATGACGTGAAATTGCAAGGCAGACGG
>NC_051410.1:33918380-33918478 GCF_015228065.2 Penaeus monodon
AACGGTGTCTGAAGGAGGTAATGAACGTGAAAAGAGAACAAAGAAATAGCAGGAGTTTGTCATACTCCTACACTCACACACTACAGGCACGCCCATAA
>NC_051410.1:33919095-33919275 GCF_015228065.2 Penaeus monodon
CCCACGCGACGCCCCCTATTCTCGCCCCCCTCCCACCCCCTATTTGCCCCCCTCACCCCCCCTCCCCACCTCCGCCCCCGCGCCCTAAGCCCTCCGACACTGATGTTCTGAATGGATCAAAATGGCTCTTGGGCGCCGGGGGTGGAATCGACACTGCGCGGGTGTGGGCGTTGGTGGAGG
>NC_051410.1:33919596-33920137 GCF_015228065.2 Penaeus monodon
AAAATGAAGAGGAAGAAGCAGAGAATAAAATAAAAGAGGAGGAGAAAGAGGAGGGAAGCAAAGAAGAGAGAAGAATGAAACAAGTGAGGAGGAAGACGAGGAATTGAGAACAGAAAATGGAAGAGGAGAAAGATGAGGAGGACGAGTCAAGGTAGAAATGAAAATAAAGAAAAGGGAGAAGATGAGGATGAAGAGGACTGGAAAATGTCCGATAAATAATGTAAGGCAAAGACAAAGGAGATGAGAAAAACACTAGCAGTGTAAACGAAGAAGAGACAAGATAAATATGACGAGGAATGACAGAGACGGAAAAGCAAACGCGAAGAAAAGTACAAACGGAGAGTTTTAAAGCCTGGAGCAATAACATTTTATTTCAAAATCTGAAGACAATATATGAAAAATAAACCGAAAGAGGAATTATAAATCTGAAACCGGAATGAAGTAGCGAATGTGAGAAAAACTAATCCAGTCAAAAAAAAAAAAAAAACGAGGGGAAACTCAACCAAACCAGAGAAGACTAATCGTCATAAATACTATGGCT
>NC_051410.1:33920279-33920350 GCF_015228065.2 Penaeus monodon
TCTTCTCTTATACCACCTTCATCCTCCAACTCGCAGGGACAGGGAACCCCAACATCGAACTCTCCATCATC
>NC_051410.1:33920388-33921233 GCF_015228065.2 Penaeus monodon
CACCGAGAAAAGTAGAACACCCACCCATAGCATCAATTTCCCCCGGCCACTGTTCCCCCCCCCCCATCTCTCCTCTCCCTCCTTTCCTAAGCCCCCCTCTCCCCCTACATCTCTGCCCCATTTTCATTCACTCTTTTTCGGCACACTCCCCTGGCCTCCTTCTCCCACCCCCCTTCCTTCCCCCTAACTCCTCTCCCCCTGCCATACCCTCCCTCACCCTTCCTCCCTCCCTTCTTTTCCTTTCCTCTATCATCCCTTTCGTTCCTTCCTCCTTCTCCCTTTCTTCCCCTCCCTCCCGCCCACTAACACCCCCTCCCTTCCTCCTGCTTCCCCTCCCTCCTCTCCCTCTACAAATATCCCTACCTCTCCTTCTCCTTCTCACTATCCCTCCCTCCCTCACCCCTTCCTCCTTTCCTCCCTTCCCCTGCCTTCACCCCTTCCTCCTCCCCTCCCTCCTCTCCTCCATCTTCCTCCTCCCCTCCCTCCTCTCCTCCCTCTTCTCCTTCCTCTCCTCCCTCTTCCTCCCTCTTCCTCCTCTCCTCCCTCCTCTCCTCCCTCGACCCCATACGCCCTGACTCACAGTGCTCACCCCGAGACCCACAAAGCCAAAGAAACAAAGGGCGAAGACCACGAATGACCCACAAAACGTGCTGAGAATATCGTTGAAATCAAAGTCGATGTAAGACTTGTTTCTGATTTCGATTTTGGTTAAAATAAGATGGCGTCGACATGAAAATATCAAGGGATTTATTATAGCGAAGGGAAGGATTAATGTTAGTACTAGCGTGTAACTTATTCATTACATTATCAAAATAATCGTAAAAAAATCAATAAGTCAAGTAGGC
>NC_051410.1:33921625-33921696 GCF_015228065.2 Penaeus monodon
CCATAAAAGAACAACTAACTTTCCATAACAAAGAACGTACCTGTGTCTTTCAGTTCTTGCACGGGGTTCGC
>NC_051410.1:33921782-33922346 GCF_015228065.2 Penaeus monodon
CGGCGTTGGGCGACGCGAGCGCGGCCTGGCGGAGCCGCGAGGCACGCGTCGTCCTGACGGAGGCGCCGGCGGCGACAACGTCCTCCGACGAAGAGCCCAGCACGCCGCGACGACCTCCGCCGCCACGACCCTCCAAGGACGACCCGTTCTCGTGCGGCCTAAGGAGACGACAGAAGTTTCAACACTATTCTCACAAGTAACATTCCTGACACGTGAAATACGTCTTAAACTTTGTGTTATTCATTAGGAGAGACCGCATGAGAAAGCACATTCCTGAGCCATACAAACTTGAATAATTCAGACTTTATACGAGAAATACGCGACTGAAAAAGACCCTATTCATCACATGGAAGAAGGAAGAACAATGTCCCGCCCACAGCCGAGTCCGCCCACCTCTTGGCGTCCTGAGAAGACAGGTCGTTGGTGGAGGAGTCGTTGGTGTCACGACCCCCCCGCCGTCTCCTCCTGTAGGCGCGGTAGGACGACTCCTCGCCCGTGCCGCTCTCCTCCGAGGACGACCACTCCGCCGTGCCATACCTGTTCAAGGGGGGGGGGGGGAGGTGA
>NC_051410.1:33922374-33922620 GCF_015228065.2 Penaeus monodon
CTGCGTCTGACTGGCTGTGATAGACGGGCTGACCGGGAAATATCTATAGGGAGCGAACGTGTATGTATAATAAGCATCAGGGTCTATAAAAACACGTCGCGGAGACATTGTAAAGGTAAACATCTCAGCTAAAATCAAACACCCTTCTCCCTCGCCCCCTCACCTCGCCGCGATCTGCTTCCTCCTTTCATCCTTGTATCTCTGGATCCGCTCCCTCCTCTCCAGCTCCGCGCGCTCCGGGTCGTC
>NC_051410.1:33925883-33926446 GCF_015228065.2 Penaeus monodon
CATCGTTTCTTACCTTAATCTCTTTTCGGGGGAGAGCGACAGCCTCGCATATTCTTTATCGAAGCTTCTCTCCCTCCTCTCTCCTTCCCTCTTCGCTTTCTCCGGGCTCTTCCTCTTCACCCGTTCTTCACTCCTCCTTTTCTCTCTCTCCTCGCTCCTTCTCCTCTCCTTTTCCTCGCTTCTCCGCTTTTCGCGATCTGTGCTCTTTCTCCTCTCTCTCTCTTCGCCGCTCTTCTTCCTCTCCCTCTTCTCCTCCTCATTCGGCGCTCTCCTTTCCCGCTCGAGCGATTTCCTCTTCTCCTTCTCTCTCTCACTCCTTCTCTTCTCTCTCTCTCCGATCCTCAGCCTTTCATACTCGAGTTTCTTGTCCTTCTTCTCCCTCTCCTTCAATTTATCACTGCCGTGGCTCGTCCCCTTCGCTCTCTCTCCGTCTCTCCTCCTTTCCTTCTCCTTGTGTTTCTCTCCTTCGCTCTTTCGCCTCTCTTTCTGCTTCCCTTGGTCGCTCTTTCTCGTCTCCGTCACAAGTGAGCCTCCTGTGGAAAGGAAAGGGAGAAGGAATCAAC
>NC_051410.1:33926828-33926959 GCF_015228065.2 Penaeus monodon
ACGCAAATAAACGGCCTAATTTACTTCAAACACACGCATTAAAAATTAAACAAACATAATTAAACAAATTGATTTCGCTCAACAATAAAAAAAAAAAAACACTTTAAACCCAAAACAAACCTATTTCACTG
>NC_051410.1:33926984-33927202 GCF_015228065.2 Penaeus monodon
TCTATTACGCTAAAAAAAAATTGATAAAACAGGAAAAACTTTACGGTCTTTAAACCCGCCTCACTTAATCTTCAAAAAGATTGAAATTAGCCGTTTAATGATGCTCCTCCGCGTGCGCATGTCCGCGAGAGGCCGCTAATGATCGGCGTTCAGCCCAGGTGATTAAAATTCCAATCAGCGAGAAAATATAATCAAACTGGATTCATTATCAGCCAGGT
>NC_051410.1:33927528-33927880 GCF_015228065.2 Penaeus monodon
GTAACGGCCCAAACATTAACAAATCACACGCATACTGATGCTCACTTTTTTTTTTAATACAAATCCTGCGCGCGCTCCTGCCTGCGTCCGTACACGAGCACGAACGTAGAAGCTGTGCAACTCGCCTCCGGATGCGATCGTAATCAAGCGTGGGAGGCCGAGACACGCAGACAAGCCGGAAACGGATATGATATTGTCTCACTCCGGAGATCATATCGAGAATCAAAATCCCCAGGGCTCCAAAACCTCTCCTTTTTTTACCCTGATTTTCTTTGTATTCTTTGTCTCTGAATATCAATTTTTGGTGCATATTGATGCGTCTCTGTTCCTTTCAATCCTGGTTTTATTGATT
>NC_051410.1:33928068-33928641 GCF_015228065.2 Penaeus monodon
TTACAAGCACCTTCTTATTTTCAATGATGACAAACGGAAATAGCAGTGAGAGGAAATGCAAGACATCCAGCAAATCCAGTTAAGTAACGGTCATAAAGTATTAAGCACCCAAAACAATAAACGAAAATCTAATTAAGTTGACCCTTTAAAGATTCCATCTCCACCCCTGCCGTACGTCCGTTTTCTATGAACCGCCACGCGTTATACTGATATTGATAACACTCTCTCTAAGAGTAAAATTCACCACGGACACGCTTCATCAACCCTAATGAATAAAACCGTAAATAACCCACGAGTGAATGCACCTCAGAATAGTTCCAATAACATAAAGCAAGTCTATAAAGGGCAAACAATGCTTGGGGCAACAGGCAAAAAATACGCAACATATCTGTACATTCACATCAGGGACGGAGAGTCAGGAATGCGCTCGGCCTTACACAGAACAAGTGACCTTCCATTCGGCGGAGTTACATCATGTAAATTCCGATAATGTCCATTTACGGCACAAAAGAGAGACAAGACATTCACATGTGTATACTACGAAGGCTTATGATACGAATGTAACTGAAACAC
>NC_051410.1:33929104-33929363 GCF_015228065.2 Penaeus monodon
TGTGACACCCTTGGGCACAGACGGTTATATATCGTAGACAGTTATAGTCACATTGGATTTACGCTCATAGAAATAGCTTTGGAAATAGACACATATCTGAACTACAATCATTATGCTGTAGTATGTGATATGTGGATATAGTTATGGTTATGGTCATCGTTTATTGGGATTAGCCTCTGTTAGGTATGCTTAGAGAGCAATGTGGTTTGCAGGCCCAATCAATTGCGTTAGGGACTGGAACGATTTTTCATGTGCAGTA
>NC_051410.1:33929840-33930451 GCF_015228065.2 Penaeus monodon
GTGATCTAATGCATCAGCCGTCTGATTCATCTTCAAAGAGCCAATCCATATAAGCTAAACTTGAGCAAAAAGCAATATAGTGAATCAAGAGGTCTTTACGGGACACGTGTCTGGGTAAGGGATAGGGAGATAGAGAACGGGGGGGAGGGGACAGAAAAGGAAGGGAGGGGGATAGAGAAGAGACGGAGGGGGACAGAGAAGAGAGGGAGGGGATAGAAAGAGAGGGAGAGGGATAGAGAAGAGAGGGATGGGGATAGAGAGGAGAGGGACAGGGAAGGGAGGGGGATAGAGAAGAGAGAGAGGGGTGGGATAGGGAAGGAAGGGAGTGGGATAAAGGGAGGGAGGGGGATAGAAGAGGGGAGAGGGGGAGTAAGGGCGCTGAGGGAATAAAGGGAGGCAGGGAAAGAAGGGGAGGGATGTGACTGGGAAGGGGAAAGGAGCGAGGAGAATGAGGGGAGACCGAGCGAGGTTGGAAGAGAGGAGGTGGGGGGAAAGAAGTGAGAGAACTAAAAGCATGGATGAAAACTAGATAGGACAACATAAGAAAAAATAAGTGAAAAAGGAAGGGAAATAATTAAGGCAAAGCTAAGAAGGTAAAAAAAAAAAATTGC
>NC_051410.1:33930553-33930925 GCF_015228065.2 Penaeus monodon
TCAGTGCAAAGGTCACTGACTTATGGCAATGCGTCTGAGGCTCTGACTCGGAGAGCGATTAGGTCGCGGACAAGATCCAGGCAAGGGCGGGGGGGGGGGGGGTCATCTCGCTAAAAGGACATGAATTCGATCGCTTTTCTCTTTCTTTTTCCCTCTTATACTGTTTTCGTTGATATACATAACAGTATTAGAATCTTAATCCTCGATCTTGTTATCATTGCATTATCATCATCCTCATCCCGATCAACACTATCATTTATCATCATACATTAAATACGGTTACCATGCTTATAATAACCACAGTCTCTTGCACACCACTCTATCCTGCAATACTCCCAAACACACCGCCCGCCTTACGCGTGAACGCACTCT
>NC_051410.1:33930980-33931089 GCF_015228065.2 Penaeus monodon
ATACCTGCACATCACGCCCATTGAGTTCCGAGCTCGCACCCCGCGGCTCCCGTGACCTGCTGTGTCAGCGTTAAATCAATGTCACGCAGCCAGTGCAGGATCTAACTCG
>NC_051410.1:33931363-33931713 GCF_015228065.2 Penaeus monodon
TCGTTTCCAATCACCATATATTTTCCTTCTCCCCTTCCTCTGCATCTCCCCCATCTCTTTCCTTTCCAGTTCCCCTTCCTTCCCTTTTCCCTCTCCCACTCCCCTCCTACTTATGTCTTTCTCCTCATTCTCCTCCCCTCCTATTTATCTCCCACTCCCTCATCCAGTATCTTATTTCCTCCTTCCTCGCCCCTTCCCCTCCTCCTCTCCCTCTGCCTCCTTTATCCTTCCTCCTCTCCCACTCCTTTCTCACCCTCATGTACCTTTCCCCTCCTCCTCTCTCTCCTACTGACTCTGACCCGGAATTGACTGCAATCTTGAAATACCTCAACTGCTGTCACTTCGGAGAA
>NC_051410.1:33932139-33932529 GCF_015228065.2 Penaeus monodon
CATCATTCAAACCCCTTTAACTCGTCTCGATACAGACTGGGTTCCCCTCTCCCCCCCCCCTACTCACCAACCCCTAAACCCCCTCCCCCTCCTCCTCCCCCCACTTACCAACCCCTAAACCCCCTCTCCACTTCCCCTGCTCCTCCCCCCCCCACTCCCCAACCTTTCTCGCCTATCCCCTCCCCCTCCCCTCCCCCCTTCAGTCGGCTCGAACCTCCGGCTTCTCAACCCCTCCTCTACCCCCTTACCCCCACCCCCCCTGCCTCTCCAACCCCATTCCGCCTTCCTCCCACATACCTCGTAGTCAAGGTATAAGTGACGGTTATAATGTTACTGGTATTTACGATATCGATGGAAATAAAATGAGAACAAAATACGAACTTCTTTTGG
>NC_051410.1:33932733-33932884 GCF_015228065.2 Penaeus monodon
AAATCCGTTTTCAACGAATTTAACACACGAGCAAACGCATGTCCTGACCCCGCCCTCCGCCCCGCGCGACACAGATCACCCAGGATACCGACCGCAAGGTGCTCCGGCCAAACGAGGTCATATCGAGTTACGTGACCTTGTAGCTCATCGC
>NC_051410.1:33933343-33933415 GCF_015228065.2 Penaeus monodon
CTTTCTCGTGTTTGTTTGTCAACATTCCCAGCTCGATTCTGTCTTCTCTGTGGGTTTGGGTGGATACCTGTA
>NC_051410.1:33934105-33934991 GCF_015228065.2 Penaeus monodon
TCCGTGAGTGGGACGAGGTGAAAGAGCCCTCAATATTACTGCCAAGGTCAAAGGCCACATATAGACGCGCTCTGTACCTTACTGAAGGAACCTTTTTTTAAAACCTCGGTACTGAGAAACGCCATTGCGAGTGACCACTTGATGGGGGGGAGGGGGTAGAGAGAGGGAGAGGGATGGAGGAGGAAGAGGGGATAGGGGAGGAGAGGGTCGAAGGGGGGAAGGGGTAGGGGGAAGAGAGGGAGAAGGAGGAGGGGGAGAGGGCGAAGGGGGAAGAGAGGAAAAGGGGGGGAAGGGGGAGATGCCTAAGTGGCAGAGACAGGGACGGTGGGGGGGGGGGGGATTTGAGTTATAGGTTCACCTGAATCGTTTATTTATTTATCTTTTCAATCTCTTTATTATTGCGGGTTGTTTTCCATCAGCTGCTTGCTCTCAAAAGCAATTTAAAAGTGCTTTACGCCATGCCGCTGCACAAGCTCCGGTAATTTTAGACTATTAATGGCCGGCTAACTTGGCTAGTTACGCTGCAGCTATTTGGACTGGACAGGAATTTTCTTGCTCTTAAACTGCCGAATTCATGCTATTTGAAGTGGCAAAAGTTTTCCTAAGGTGCTGTAAAAGCCCACTTTATTTCGCGTCGTAACTCTCGGAATGGCCTGGCGAATTCTCCGACCTGTAACACACCATATGCCTCGCGCCGAGTGACCTGTAAAGCGCCCCTAAAAACCCCGAAAGGATGTATAAGGAATGTCCCACCCCCTGCAGGACACGCCCCGGCATATCCTTACTGCCATCACCGTGACCAGTTCGATCACGCTGACGTCATTCGGCCGATAAGTGTGTGAACAATTATGCGGGTCTTTTCAGGGCCGTCGCTGTCTGGTGCTGT
>NC_051410.1:33935599-33935815 GCF_015228065.2 Penaeus monodon
CGTATATCTCACACAATGGAGTACCTTCGCGTTTCTGTGATTTTCATAACAAATGGAGTGTATGGCAACACAAAAGAAGGGTCCTGATGCCCCTAACAATGGCACCGAGGTTCTCTCTCTTCCCTTCCCTGCAGGCAGCCCGCCCACTATTTTTTCCTTCAACTCCTTGCATCCTACTTATCCTCTGATACTTCCTTTATTCCGCATCCTCCCTGC
>NC_051410.1:33936209-33936359 GCF_015228065.2 Penaeus monodon
CTACGCCGTGCATCGGACCGCCTGCTGCTACAAGGGATGCTGTCCTCATCTTCAACTCCCTGTTAAGTGGGTCAGGCAACGGAAAGTCCGAAGTGTTGGCGTCCTGCAACATCGTCTCATTGTAACTGTCTTCGAGTGCCTTTTCTGGGT
>NC_051410.1:33936606-33936702 GCF_015228065.2 Penaeus monodon
GACGTCGAAGACACTCACGCACAAGCCTCCACACAGAGACAAATTCACGAGAGCAAAACACAAACACAAATGACGCAATATGTCCCTCACGTCTGT
>NC_051410.1:33936748-33936818 GCF_015228065.2 Penaeus monodon
GGCACCCAGACCCCCGACATACCGCATACATTAAGATGATGAAACCGAGTCTTGAACACCCCCCCCCCCC
>NC_051410.1:33936980-33937275 GCF_015228065.2 Penaeus monodon
GTGCTGTTAATCACCGACGTAATATTTCGTCATCGTTACTTAACATGTCAGATCATTTAAGTTATTTTCTCTCTTCCTAGCTTATTATCCTATCTCGTCTTGCGTTCCTTTCCTGCCCTGCTCTGTGCTCTGCTTCATCATGGCTTGTCACATCCTGCCCTGCACTGCATCCTCTTCTCTTCTATCCTTCTTTTTTTATTGTAAATTTCAGTCTCTAACACAGACTACATAACATTCTTGCATTACGCGCCAGTATCCTACATTTAACAATTCAATATCCTAGCTCTCTTTCGCT
>NC_051410.1:33937782-33937946 GCF_015228065.2 Penaeus monodon
ACACGTGCGAAAAGACACTCACCATTATCAGCGTGATGTCGCTTCGTCAACTCCACCTCATCGTCCCGCTCCCCTGAAAAATACACAAAAATAATCGTCACTCACACGTACGGACATTCTAGAGACGAGCAGTCGGTGAATTAGAACAGAAATAATACTGGCAT
>NC_051410.1:33938092-33938676 GCF_015228065.2 Penaeus monodon
TAGCAGAACACAAACACTTATAAAACAATGAAGTGTAACGATATACGAAAAATAAATAAAACGAACAGACCACAAGCACTTATAAAACAATAAAGTGTACCGATATATAAATAAATATACTCGAACACACCGAAAGGCACTTATAAAGCAATAAAGTGTACCGATATACAACAAATAAACAAATGGAACTGAAACACCAACCACTTAATTAACCAACAAAAAACACATGAATCCTCCACAACATGCAAAAGAGACAAAACTCACAACAACAACAACGAAAAACACGGACCTTTTAACAATACAGATGTTAAAGGTCGCATAGAGGAATAAACAATGAGACACACGGGGAAGCAGTAACACGCGAAAATATAATGAGATTTGTGTCACTCACGTCATCGGAGAAAGAGGAGGAAAATGACAACAGGAGGAAAATGACAACAGGAGGAAAATGACAAGAATAGTGGGGATACTGTGAGGTAAACATTCGCGTGGAGGGAAGCCAAAGGCAACTGTCTTTGAGCCGGCGGGAAGACACGTTGGAAATCACGTCGGAAATACTTATAAACAATAGAGGGCGCGTTTGA
>NC_051410.1:33939220-33939677 GCF_015228065.2 Penaeus monodon
AAAAGAGCTCAAGAGGCAAAAATGGAAGACACACGGTGGGAAAACGGAACCGGGAAGTATCCGGGCGCATCGTGGGCGTGGCAATGAAAGAGCGAGTAAGTTCGTGGGCGGCGGGTATGGTCGCTCGTCTAAAATTGGCCGTGAGTGGCGGGGAAGTTGATAGGGCACGTGGCCGGGCCTGCAAGTGCCAATAACAGTGCCACCGAGGCATACACACCGGGCACTGCTGTTTACCCTTCAAGATGTCAACAGCGAGGGCGCGGCACCCACTGCGCCCTACGAGGAAGCCCGATATAGCATTCGATCCTTTAAACACTTTACTTTACCTCGAATCTAATGGGTAACTTATACTTGCTCTGAACAGTCACGAAGAATCTGCCACTGACACTTACAATTCCGAGATGGCGACATTAGCATACAAATGTCGTACGTAATTAAAGTTTAACTCAACTGGAAC
>NC_051410.1:33939891-33940042 GCF_015228065.2 Penaeus monodon
AGTGAATGCATGTTAATAGGATTCTGGTTATACACGCCTTGTATGTGTCTCGTGCACCAGGATCCGCACTCAATTTTTTTTTTTCGTGCAACTCTCCGGATCAAGTCGTTCATATCCGCATGGCAAGGTTACATCCCGCACTAACGTCATC
>NC_051410.1:33940110-33940308 GCF_015228065.2 Penaeus monodon
AGAGGGGGGTGTGCGCATTAATCTAATATGTACTAAATGTCAGCGATATTTTCAGAGACCTTTGAGATTTACAATAACGGAAACGCCAAAGACGCAAATCTAAACAAAGAGAAAGGCGAAGGAGAAAAACTCAAAAATTAGAAGAATAACAAACACAAAAAGATCATTCCACCGAAACTCAACTCATTCCAAATTCCT
>NC_051410.1:33940355-33940588 GCF_015228065.2 Penaeus monodon
TCTTTGTGCATCACTTCCTTAATCCCCTCTTCCGCTCACTCCCTTCTTCTCCTATCCCCCCCCCACCTTCTCCCATTTCTAAGATCAAAGCCTATGAAGATTACGGTCAGCATCCCCGCAACCCTCGCCCAGCGCCCCGTCTCCCCGTCAGTCCTCGGGGCTTATCAGTTACTCATTTAATTAATCTCCTGACTAATTGGCTTCTATGTTAACGGCTAAGCGGCTGGTCTTCT
>NC_051410.1:33941218-33941567 GCF_015228065.2 Penaeus monodon
CCATACTATCTTCAAAGGAGAGTGCCAGAGGTCCTCACGCCATATCAATGCCAGGCCTGAATGCCACACGGAGCTCCCGATGGTGCCACGGAAGCCCCTCTCCTCTCGCCGGTGCCCAAATACCCTCCCCTTCCCCCCCCCACTCACCACAGCCGCTAGCTACACGGCCACAATTACCACGGTACACACAGCAACCACTGCCACAGCTTACGACTTAATCCTCGACCCTCTAGGCCACACGGTGTCGCCTACCAATTCCCCCCTGCTACGATATGCCAAACCCCCTGCCCCCCTCCCTCACGGCTTTGCCCTCCTCGAGTGCCACGTATCATGGCTCTTCCCCCCCCCC
>NC_051410.1:33941618-33941753 GCF_015228065.2 Penaeus monodon
ATTCCTTCTCGCTCCCTCTCTCTGCCTGTCTTTATAGTTATGTATCTGTCCCTTTCTCTGTTTGTGTGTCTGCTTGCCTGTATGTATGCATGCATGTCTCTTTCTTCCTTCTTTCTTTCTGCCTGTCTATCTTTT
>NC_051410.1:33941818-33942423 GCF_015228065.2 Penaeus monodon
TTAGTGCCACACCAGAGCCGCAGGAACGATGATGCCACGAGAGGTTTCCGGCACTTGGTGGGACGTCGTTGCCAGATGGTGCCTCTCCAGGGCTTCCGGTCATGTTGGAGATAAAGCGATGGGGGGGAAAGAAGAGATAAAAACGGCAAAATGAAAAGCTATAGGAAAGAATGAGATAATAAATATAAAAGAAAAACGAAAAAAAAAGCAAAATTATATTAATATAGAAAAAAAAACGAAAAATGAACAAAGCGAAGACTGTTATCGTTATCTCATCTCCTTAAGAAAAAATGATACTAAGCAGTACGAATACAGTGTATAAAAAAAAACGTAAATAGAATATAGCAATAAAAGAGAGACTTAAAGACGAGGCATAAAAACGCCATTGTGTCTCAACTGTGGGACAACTTCACATAAAAAACTTGAGACAAAACTTCGGGCGACTTTTATAGTATTCAAATGTTCTGCGTCTCACAACACCATGACTCTCGCTCCCACTGCCTCTTGTTTGTTAGCGGTGTACTACCTACCTGGTACTCTCTTCTACTTCAACATTACACTATCATTATCATCATTATCTGTAATGCCATCATGGTATATACAAA
>NC_051410.1:33942732-33942996 GCF_015228065.2 Penaeus monodon
TTTAAGAACAGTCACGCAGGTGAATGTAAGAACCAGAGTAAAGACGAGGGGGGGGGCAGTAATCGGGGGCAGATGGAGAGGGGGAGGGAGAGGGGAGGAGGGAGAGGGGGAGGGAGAGGGGAGGAGGGAGAGGGGGAGGGGGCGACAGATGGTCCTTCACTCAAACTGGACGTAATGGTAATTGTCTGATGACGTCATCAGTGAGACATGTAAACCGTGTCCTCACCTCAAACCCCCCTTCCTGAAACCCCCCTTCCTCATAAC
>NC_051410.1:33943364-33943964 GCF_015228065.2 Penaeus monodon
CCCATACAACCAAGCAAACAAAAAACATAAAGAAAAGATAACAAAGGAACAAATCACACAGACTCGAGAGCCAGCACAATAGCGAGACACACACACACAAAATAAATAAATAAACAAAAACCAGAAAAGAACGAAAACAGAAGCAAAACGAAAGAGAAAGAAAGACAGACAGCAGAGGTAAATCCCCCGTGACGTCACACCCCCCCGCGCTCCCTGAGTCACGTAACTTCAGCCGTTAACGGACGTCGGAAGAGCCACAGACGTGTCCAAGTGCTGTTCGCGCTCAGCTGCCAGCATCTAAATACCAATTTAAAATAATCATCTCACGCCACGCTGATCATACCAATCCCTAACGCGAACGAGTCTACGTGTAATTGCCATGCCGGTTTCTTCACATTAAATGGTTTAGATTTCCTATTTTTTCCTGTAATTTTAACTTCCTTCACGTTTCCTTCCTATTCTATTTTCTATCATTTTTATGTTATCCACCCTCTTCGCATTCCTCTGCTTCTTTCCTCCCGTCCCCCGCATCCCTTCATATTAATATCAGATAGAAAGAGGATTAGGCGAGGTGTATACATAAGCCTCAAAGGCTTCGCT
>NC_051410.1:33944352-33944419 GCF_015228065.2 Penaeus monodon
ACCATGAAATAAGGTCTGGGCTTAATAAGAGCATGAATTAAGGCACAGTACATGCGGGTGGCGGCGG
>NC_051410.1:33945136-33945317 GCF_015228065.2 Penaeus monodon
TACGCACACCTGCTTGCTACTATCGGCAACAGTTCACTTCCGGTTCGTCGCGATCCCAGACGAGGTTCATAATAATCCTTTAATTTCCTAGATAATCGTTCGCTTCGATAAATTCAAAAACTTAATAAAATATCCAAGCGCAAGAGTAATAATACAGAAGATTAAATAAATTAGATAATAT
>NC_051410.1:33945406-33945523 GCF_015228065.2 Penaeus monodon
TTATACGAGAGCACAAATACGAAAGAATAACCAAGAGCACCAGCGATAAATAAGGGAAGAAGAGGATATGTCGAGGATAATGAGATGCCGCCAATGCAAGGACCCGGATGTGAAGCT
>NC_051410.1:33945699-33945980 GCF_015228065.2 Penaeus monodon
TGACATAATACAGATTGTGCTTTCAGTCGTGTCCTTGCTTGCTTTATCGCTCCGCACACATATCTGTTCGCTGATCCCTTTCATTCGTTCTACTTCATTTGTTTCGTTGCTTTTACATCCTTTTTCTATTTATTTTTTCTTATTCCAATTCCCTTTCGGCATTTTCGTCTCCTCCGAATCCTTTGCTTGTCTTACCTTCCTTTCTTCTCTCTGTTATCTATTGTCTCGTTTTCGCAATGCTTTGGAAACTCAGTGCCAGGTGTAGGAGACGTAACAGGAAC
>NC_051410.1:33946478-33946788 GCF_015228065.2 Penaeus monodon
ACTAGAGGAGAAAGATTCGTCAACAATAACGAACAACAAGAAAAAGGCGTCAAGCAGGAGGTCAAGGAAAGGGGCAAGCAAGTGAAAGGGAGCAAGAGGGAGCAAGAAACAGGTACGGAGGAGGGGAAAGGGGGAGGAGGGGAAAGGGGGAGGAGGGGAAAGGGGGAGGAGAGGAAGGGGAAACTCGGGTGCCTGCAGCGGCCCGGAGGAATGTTTACCCGTTAGCGTCTCGGGGAAGCGCTCTAATTGCCACGTGTGTGCGTGTGGGAGTGTCGGCACGCAGGTGTGGGGGGTGAAGTATACCATGGGT
>NC_051410.1:33947207-33948664 GCF_015228065.2 Penaeus monodon
CTAAGCGTGTATTTGGCAATCGGAGTTCCCCAAACTCGAAGGATTCCCCAGGCGTTCCTGGGGAGTTCCTTGGAAAGAAGAACACGTATTAAAGGAGACTCTCAAAGAAAATGGGGGATGAACTTTCCTTGTAAACTGGACATGGCTTACTATTGTGAAAGCGTATAAAACATAGATACACACGAACGATACTGCTTCAAACACCCACCCACATCCACCCATCCACCTTCCACCCCACCACACATCAACCCTCTCCCTCAAACCCACCCACCCATCTACCCACACACCCCGTCTCCTCCACCTCCTCCCCCGCACACACCCATCCACCCATCCTCCCCCCACCCCTCCCTTTCACCCATCCTCCCCCCACCCCTCCCTTTCACCCATCCTCCTCCCACCCCTCCCTTTCACCCATCCTCCCCCCACCCCTCCCATCAACTCTCTCCCCCACATCCACCCAACAACCCTCCCCCCCACACATCCACCCATCCCCCCTCCGCCCCCACACCCTCCTCTCGCCTATCCCCCCCACCCCCCACATTCCCAACTACACGAGACAAAGCCCTGACTGACACGAAGCAAGCACGGACCGCAAAGCCTCACTCCTGCCAACGTCCAAAGCACTCGATTTCTGCGTCCCGTGGATTCCTCACCATGACTAACAGTCCCCCAAGAGAGACTGCACACTGCCATTGTCTCAGTTGCATATCGCTGCAAGGTTTCTTTTTCTTTTCTTTTAATCTCGCGCGCGTATTTTGATCGGCGCTTACGCACCTGCTCCGCCGCGCCGCTCCCTTCCGTGCCGGACATTCCGCGGATAAAAAGAAAGAAGGAAAGAAAGAAGGAATAGCGGGAAAAAATCGGATAAAGAAGAGGGAAAATGGAAGCGGAGCAAAAAACAGGAAAAAAAACTAAAATGAAAATAGAGGAAAAAAGGCAAAAAAAACAACACCAAAATAAATATATAAATAAATAAATAAAATAAACAAAAGAAGACATAAGTAAGACAATAAATAGGACTATAGAAAAAAATAAAGTTCAGAGAAAAAAAGAAGAAGAAAAAAAATAGAACGAACTAGCCAAAAAAATTGAATTAAAGCCAATGAACCGCGTTAATGAAACTTTTACTGCTGGGAATTGAAAACACTTTTTTTTACACGTAAAACAAGAATGTAATGCAACCCGCCATTACGCCCTCCCTGTTCTATAATGACTCGATGTTTATTATCATCATACCTTTAGCTTCTTTATCCTCTTTGTCTTACTCTCATTTCATTTCTCTCACTCTTCCATTTATCTATCAGCTGTTTATATCATAATTCAATCATTACTTATTTCACGTTTACACCAAGTAGGTCTGTTTGTGACGCGCATACACATGGTCTAACAGCAAAAACATACAGAAATGTGAGAAGTTGTGAATGCAGATAAGAAATCAAGATGCATTAAGATTCACT
>NC_051410.1:33949075-33949187 GCF_015228065.2 Penaeus monodon
CTCTCGGGCGCCGGCGCAGATGTCACTAATGACTTCGTTGACGTGATGAGCGCCGGGACAGGGCAGGGGAGTGCCGAATTCGCTAACATTTACGAAGGAATATCAAAGATCA
>NC_051410.1:33950184-33950398 GCF_015228065.2 Penaeus monodon
GCAAAGCCTCCAAAGCAGAGAGCGACCAAGGCCACCTCGCTCGGGCACAGAAGGCGGAGCATTAATGCAGCCAATATCTGAATTAGCGAGCCTAGGGGACTGCGGGGGGGAGGAGGGGGGCGTGGAATCCGTTTAGGCTTTGCAAGTTAACGGTTCGAGTTCAAAGAAAAGGCCACACGAGGCTTCGGTGCCTTAATTAATTTGCCGATATTGG
>NC_051410.1:33950572-33950644 GCF_015228065.2 Penaeus monodon
CCTGTTTAAAAGTCAACAACACAAAAGTATCATTTTACTCCCTGCCCGATTGCGTCAGAGGAACTGATATTA
>NC_051410.1:33951117-33951288 GCF_015228065.2 Penaeus monodon
AGGGTGGAAAACGTAGCATTTATCACCCTCAAATCGGGAAGGAGTCAAGTGTCAAGCCCTGACACGCACACCTGCTTCTGCTCAGCCTCGTGACTCAGGCATTCCTGGCTGTTGTTCTTGTGAGGGCGATCTGCCGTACCAACAGCATTCATTACCTTTCCTCCTCTGTAT
>NC_051410.1:33951635-33951826 GCF_015228065.2 Penaeus monodon
GTCAACAAACATTCCGACCAAGCTACAGAGTTGAAAGGCACCTTCACAAAAAAAATAACCCCAAGCTAAAATAGCAATGATAAAATAACGAAAATACCGATACCAGGAACTATTATAAAAGTAATGATAGTGAAGGCAACAGCAATAAAAACAGACACACCGTTACGCAATGTGTGGGAGAAAAACATATA
>NC_051410.1:33952190-33952472 GCF_015228065.2 Penaeus monodon
TCCCACCACCTTCACCAGTTTCCTCCTAAGACACCAGGACTCAAGTATCTCCAAGTCAACAGCGCGAGAGATCACTAAACCTGGGGGACTCGCAGTGCATTCGCCCACACAGGATGAGAAGGGGAGGATGTGGCAGCAGGCAGACAGACGCGAGTCGCATGACGCTACACTTTAACGTAAACTTTGTCTCTATAACGCTGTGTTGGCGGCCATGTATAATGCAGGGGATTCGTATGAACACATATTCATTTCACGAGTTCATGCCAGCGGCAGCGGCACGAT
>NC_051410.1:33952757-33952821 GCF_015228065.2 Penaeus monodon
TTTGATCTAAAGATGATATCTGTCGTGATGCGAGGTTGTGAGCATAACCGTCTATCTCTTTTAA
>NC_051410.1:33952998-33953127 GCF_015228065.2 Penaeus monodon
CCTAATTCCTTTGAACAGCATAAAACTGATAAACGATATAATTTGTCAACGGCAAATAAACTACCTTCCTGAGCAATCTATTTTCATATTTATCCCCATCTACCTCATTTCTCCTCGTCCCCCTCCCCG
>NC_051410.1:33953197-33953986 GCF_015228065.2 Penaeus monodon
GTGCAACTTTAAACCCCAAAAAAGATGAAAACAGAAAAAGCGTATTGAAAGTTCCTTTAAAGAAATACGAACTAACCTTCTTTCGCCATCACATTAGCCAACTTTCCCATCTCTAATCCTCGAACCTCACGCGAACGGAGAAGTCAAGTCAAACAGAGCGAAATTCAGTGGGAAAAAATAAACAGATAATAACTGATAAATAACCCGACAAAAGAAACCGAAAACCAAACTAATCGATCCGACATCCACGAACAGCGAAGAGAAATAACGAGGCCAAACAAAGCGAGAAAGAGAAATCGATTCCGCATTTGGGCATAATATCGCACATTATCATGTCACCGCGACATGCACTGGACTTGGCAAATTAACCTCCTGCCCTTTGCCGTAAGCGAGTTCCATTCCATTATCGTTATTTATCGAGGCGTGTGCGACTTCCTTGTCTATGCATTTATATACATATCTTCTTCCGTGTAATATATTCTTGTGTTCACAATTAACAGAAAGAAATGTAATCTAAAAAATCCTTTAGTAAATATGTTTCTTAATAAAAGTTAGTGGCTTCGCCGTTTCCAAAGCTTTATTCGCCTACGCTTCTCAAATCTCGCCACCTATCACGCATCCCACATTATCTCATCATTTATCACATATTCTCCGTTCTCAATTATCTTGTTTCCTGCATTATCGGCCCATCGTGAGCACCCAAGACATCGGCTCGACAGGAAGAAAAGGAAACCTATCAGGCGCTTCTTCCTCTCACTCACTTTCAAGGAACCGGGATAATCCTGGCCC
>NC_051410.1:33954070-33954208 GCF_015228065.2 Penaeus monodon
TCCATGCTTTGTCTCCTTACCTCCCAAGGTGGATACGCACAAGGCAGCATCTTTATAGATCTTTCCAAACCTATCGATCTACGTGGTCAATATTGTCGGCTTCTCTCGCGCACATGGGAAGTTTATTGCGTGGTGACC
>NC_051410.1:33954385-33954665 GCF_015228065.2 Penaeus monodon
ATAATGCCACAAAAAAAGCTAGCCCACGGAGAACGGAGAGAAAAAGAATAAAACGGAAGGAAAGACCAGCGCAAGGCAGACGAGGACAGCGTGGGAGGCCCGAGCATGACCGAGCCTCATCAAGAGTGACGGGAAGAGGAAGGTTCGCGTGGCTCCGAGAATCAGTACACGTCCCGAGGCCTACCTGAAGCTGCTCCCTGCCTAGGCCTAAATCACCATACCGTTCCCCTGCCGCCAACATGGACGTCGGCTGAGTGCAAACTATGATTGAGCACTTTGA
>NC_051410.1:33955131-33955264 GCF_015228065.2 Penaeus monodon
CAGCGCCGCCACGCCCTCACTAAAATAGCTCCGTATCGCCTATCCTCCTTCCATTCCTCCTCCATCGCTTTTATTTCCTTTTTTCCCATTCCCTCATTCTGTCATTCAGACACGCCACTCACGTCATTTTATA
>NC_051410.1:33955363-33956103 GCF_015228065.2 Penaeus monodon
CACCATCTTTCTCCGCCGCTCTCTCCTCCTTCCCTAAGCCACGCCTCTACCTCTTTCTACAGCCTCTTACGCCTCTCCCTCGTCCCTCCCTCTGCCAGGTCGCTCACTCTTACCTCTCGTCTGCCACGCCCCTCCCTCTTCCCTCCCCTCTGACATGCCTCTCCCCCTCGCTCCCCTCTGCCACGCCTCTCTCAATTACTCCCCTCTGCCACCTTCTCCCTCTTCCTCCCTCTGCGTGCCTCTCCCATTTACTCTCGTTTGCCACGCCTCTCCTTCTTCCCTCCTTCTGCCACGCCTCTCCCTCCTGCCACGCCTCTCTCTCTCTTCCCTCCCTTCCGCCACGCCTCTCCCTCTTCCCTCCCTTCCGCCACGCCTCTCCCTCTTCTCTCTCTCTCTCCGCCACGCCTCTCCCACCTTCCCCTTCGGTATCTCCCTCCAGCCCCTCGAGAGCGCCTCCCTTTCCGTCTCCGTCCTCCCCCCCCCCCCTCGCCCCCATCAGCCACTTCGATCTCGATATCCCTCGCTATCCCGACCTCCCTCCTCCCCCACCCCATCCCGCCCCTCCCGATTTCCCCTTACATCCCTTCCCTTTGAACGTCCCCTTAAATCAGCCGCGTTCCCCTTGCTTCCCCTAACAGCCTTTCCCTTAAACGCCTTTCCCCTCCTTCCCCTCCGTCGCCACCTTCGTTTTCGTGCTCTCTGGCGATGCTCAGGCGATGTTTTACTTGTTCGTTTGGCTT
>NC_051410.1:33956439-33956859 GCF_015228065.2 Penaeus monodon
TTCTAATTCTCTCAGCCTTTGATATATATTCCCTAAACGCGCCTCCCATTTCCGCCCTCGCTCTCCGCCTCCCTCTCGATTCTTGTCTCCGCTTCTCTCCTCCTTTGAAGTTTTCCTTTAACTGGATAGCAGCCAGGAGCGTGACGACCATGCGGGACGGAGGCGACAACGACTCTGTCTTGGGAACCATCTGTGTCTCTGAGTCCATCTCCTCATAACCCTTCCCTTACCCCTTAACCATTCACCCTGAACACTCCTCCCTTCACCTTCCCTATCTGACCCTTAACCGGCCCCTCCCTTCGAGCCAGCAGAACGCCCCGTTATCCAGCCAAGACAAACCATAACCCTCCGCCACTTCAGATCAGAAGCCGCCGATACCCTCCCCCTTTCCTTCTTCAATCTCGACTCCCTTGGCTTTCT
>NC_051410.1:33956906-33957304 GCF_015228065.2 Penaeus monodon
GTATCTCCCTTGACCCCAAACACTAAACCCATAGTCTGGATCTTCCTTAAACCTAAACCAGACTCTTAACTTTTTTTTTGTTCGTCTTTCCGCGTGGTTTGACGTAGTTTAGTTATGCCCGAAATAACTACGTTCTTTTAATTTTTCTCCCTTAGTTTACGTCTGCTTGTGTTTCATCTTCTGCCTTAATGAAACATGGCTCGTTCCTTCGCTCTTTCTTAACTGTCTTGTCTTCTCGACAACAATTCGTACTTATTTTTCTTTCATTTGCTTCACCACGTTTCGATTTCACCGCTTCCTTGTAAGCCTACTGATTAATCCATTTCTGTCATCACCTTTGCCTCTTCCTTATTCTCCTTCAACCCTCGTTTTCTCTTTCACCATTTACTCTTCCTTCA
>NC_051410.1:33957364-33957456 GCF_015228065.2 Penaeus monodon
GCCACGTATCCTACAATACCCAACGAGAGCGGTGCCCAAGCAAGGTGTGAAACCGGCCAGCCTCGGGACCAGCTCCCGGTACCGGTCCTGTC
>NC_051410.1:33957503-33958187 GCF_015228065.2 Penaeus monodon
TTGTCACAGTCTGGAACATGTTAACACAACCACAGACACGAACCCGCTTTATATTGAATGCTTTTACACATGGATGTTCAAGGATGCACATACACGCATGGATGCACGTACGCACCTATCCCGTGTGCTTCTGCGTTTGCGTTCGTGTTCGTATGTGTGAATCAACAAATGCCGGATGTTGATCCAAAACGAACACGGACCTTGAACACGACCACTGCTTGGTGACTGATGCCACCGCCATTGTTTACAAACCGGCCCTCCCATCCTCCCCACCGCCTTGGCAGCTGGCACCCTGTCCCTTCAGCGTGCCTCCTCCCTCCACCTTAGTAACCTCAGCACGTCGCGACAAACAACTCCCGCTGCAACGTAGGCCTAGCCGCTTTCTCTCCGTGACAGGTCTTGCAACTCTCCCCTTGCAACTTTTCCTCATGCCAAGCTTAATAAGAGTCAATAATCCCTTGATCACCAACAATATATCCACACCAACTGCGGCTCAGGCATACGGCAGGCGGGTGGGTCCCAGTGCCACCCGCGAGGCTCTGGCCCGGCAACTCGCGCTGGCATTTAGGTCTAGCCAACTGGTCTCGAGGAGTGGAGAGGGAGAAAGGAGGCGAGGCTGCAGACGCGCTCAGAGCTCACATTCAGAAGCTGCGGCAAATGGCGACCTCGCTGACCCGACGAGGA
>NC_051410.1:33959555-33960017 GCF_015228065.2 Penaeus monodon
ACTAGCTGGTCCCATGGCACGAGCCGTGTGCCGGAAAGCAGGCGAGCGGCGGCGCGGGCGACCGCGCGTCGGGCGGCCTACCTCGGCCGAGAGCCTCCCGTCAGCACAACCTCCTTTGCTCCGCTGTTGTTCCTGAGCGCGTGGCGGCCGCCGGCAACTCTCCCCATTAGGAATTCCGCGGACGAGAACTTCGGGCTAACAAAGTTTTCGTACGCGCGCGGCCGGGCTGTACCTGTCACCCCTTCTCGTCCCTCGCTCTTCCCGTCGCCATACACACCCCTTGCCCTCCTCCCGCTCCCTCCCCTTCCTCCGGGCCAATTCTTGCAAATGCTCTCGGCCAGGCAGGGGGCGAGTGTCACCTGTTCAGAGGAACGATATCGAACGAAACAATACGAAATCCCGCCTCGCCGCAGACAACTCGCAGGGCCCACATGGGGGACGCGGCCGTACTGGCTGCCGCGG
>NC_051410.1:33960083-33960587 GCF_015228065.2 Penaeus monodon
GTCTGACCAGTTATCTTTCTACCGACTCAATCTTCCGCGCAGACAAGCATATTCAAGCATTCAGCCAATCATAATTCCTTATTGCACAAATATACAAGCATAAAATAAAATATTCGAACAAAAAACAAGTAAAACGACAAGGGAAATATGAATAAGACTATACGTACAAACACACCGCACAACTGCTGAATGAAACGTTATTTCCGTTACAAAGCTCTGTATCGCCGATGGCGGCTACAGACCGCTGTGTAATCGCGTCTTCACCACTGCGCTCCCTCTCCTTCCCCCTTTCACCACAAATCCCCAATCACATCCCTGCCAACGCCCCTGTCACACTGCTGACCTGCCGGACGATGAGCATACACACTCTGCACGGCCTTTGTGCCCCAATCACGGGAGGCTCGCGGATTTATCTCAGATCGGAAACCACCGTTAACAGGTCAGAAAGCCGAGAGGATGTTTGTACATGTGAAGGCCTCATCACCATGATCTAAATAAAGACCT
>NC_051410.1:33960670-33961126 GCF_015228065.2 Penaeus monodon
AATACACAAGCTATATACCCTGCGCACACTACGTACACACAAGCACAGAGTCATTTACAGACCGACAGAAGTCCCAAGCAGTAGTAAAGAGCGGAGTGTTGCGAAGGATAATAACTGTGGCCGCATAGACGATGACTTCACGAAATGATACAAGGGGAGGGGGAGGGGGCAGGGGGTGATGACGGGGTCCAGATCCTACAATACCTCACCCCCTGGACACCCATAACCCCCCCCCCCCTTCCACCCTGCTGACACACTTCCTAGCCCCCCTCCTCCCTGCCCCCCTTCCCGTAGACAGGTAGCGTGCACGTGTTTGTCATCTAACATACACATATGCACATACGCGTAGGTACACAGCAAATATGTGAATACGAAGGTGTCATGTTTACACAAACAGAGAAGGAGCTGAAGATAGAGGGGGGTGGAAGACAGAGCAAGGAAGAACGAAGGTTGGAA
>NC_051410.1:33961233-33961983 GCF_015228065.2 Penaeus monodon
ATGCATGAGGCAACCGACAGCGACTTTTTTTTCGTAAATTGATGTTGATTCTCTCGACTGAAAGTTTAACACACGCGTATCCACATATGTAGGTATGCCCATGCAATTATATCTATTTACATCTCTCCCTCAATAAAAATATGCATGAGTGCGCCCACGTAAATGTGTCTACCTTTATCTGTGAACTTTTGCTTGTGTACGTGTGTACGTGTTGTGCGTGTGAGTGCACGCCCGCGAGTGTATATGTATCATGGCCTGCGTCACACCTGCACCTGTAAGTAGCTCTCCCCCTCCTGCCCGTCGCCTTACCTGTCCTTTGGCGATCCTCAGAACAACCAGCGCCGCGCAAACAAAGATATCATTCCACAGTAGTCGTCGGGATTAGTCGTGCTGTCACTTCCCCGGTTATCAATCCTGTCATGAGCCCCCTGCACTGCCGCACCACTGTTAAAACACTCAGCAAAGCACTCGAGGGCGAGACACAGCTCCTCCGCCTTTCGCACACCACGCCGATCACCGCCACAGGACCACTACAGGTACGCCGTGTGGAGAACGGAGACGGTCGTCGTATGTAGGCGCGGCGGCACACCTCCACACAGATACGCACACACGCACACGAGAGTCAAGCCCCCGCACTGTAACCACCGGAACGCGCTCCCCCACACTGCTCTCTCGCCCACGGTCGGGGACACACTGAGCTCAGCTGCTTACGGCTCCCGCCCGGCCCTGGGACCCCAAACGCGACTCGTA
>NC_051410.1:33962373-33962468 GCF_015228065.2 Penaeus monodon
CTCATCCACCCAGACTCAACCTCATCCACCCACAGAGTCATCCACCTCACTCCACCAGTCACTCCAGCAAGGCAGGTGACCAGCCCTAATGTGGA
>NC_051410.1:33962720-33963550 GCF_015228065.2 Penaeus monodon
CTGAGCCTATGCTAATGGGTCAAGTTCGCCCTATGCATACGCCTCCCTTTCCCTGTCTTGATGTTGCAACAAAGGAAATAACTGCGACGAAACATTAGAAGAAAATAGAAAAAAAAGCAAATACAAGAAAAAAAGCAACAACAGTAACAGTAACAAGGGTACAAAAACATCAACAATAACAAGAAAACACGAGAAGACGAAAGAACAACAAAAACAATAAATCTAACAAGACAGGTAGGCAATACAACCAATAGTAAAAACAAAACAGAACAAAAAATAAACAGGAGAGAGGCAACCAAACAAGTA
Source organism: Penaeus monodon (assembly GCF_015228065.2). Classification (NCBI taxonomy): domain Eukaryota; kingdom Metazoa; phylum Arthropoda; class Malacostraca; order Decapoda; family Penaeidae; genus Penaeus; species Penaeus monodon. The sequence goes on from NC_051410.1 coordinate 33,963,027, forward strand.
AACGTACACAAACAAAAACACGATACAAAAAAAAGAAAAAAAACAACACGAATAAAAAATAAAAAATACAGTAACAACAAAAAAATAATAACAATCACAACAAACACCACCAACAGCGAGAAAAAGCGACAAAAACAACAGTAGCAACACCAACAACAGCTTGAGAAATCGAGCCAAGACGCCCCCTCGCGGCACGACCAGCCAGCCAGGACGAGCGGTTCTGCGACTCCTTGGGAGCAAGGGAGAGAGTCACTGGGTGCGTGGGTGGGCGTGTGGGCGTGCAGGTTACGTGATGAGGGCGTGATGAGGTGGCATAAGGGAGGAGCCTTATCGTGAGGCCAGGTGGACAGGTGTGAGAAGGCGTAATGAGAAAGGTGAGAAACCGTCGCCGGGAATCACTCCGTGACTCACCCTGTGGTGGGAAAGGCGCGTGCAGGCGCGGAGGCGGTTGAGGAGGAGATCTGGGAAGAGATAAAACGAAGGGGATGGGAGAGAGAGAGGGAAAGGGAGAGGGAGAGGGGGAG
>NC_051410.1:33963904-33964150 GCF_015228065.2 Penaeus monodon
AGTGCAGGCAAAGCGTGCGTGGACAGCATGTTGATGCAGATACTTAAAAACAAAGTAGCCTTTAAAGCATGCATGAAAGGAGAACCTCCTTGCATGCAACTTACCAAACAACATTGTACAGACCAGCATGCCTGACTGCCTCCTCTCATTCACAACACACTTTAGACATACCTGACATACTTCAAGCCTATCGGGTAAAAACACGAATGATTACCTTCGTTTTGCAGTCCCCGAGTTCCCCGGCCA
>NC_051410.1:33964807-33965123 GCF_015228065.2 Penaeus monodon
CAACGCCAACGTCAGGAGGGATAAGTCCAGTGTCAGCACTAGCAATCAATACTTTGTTTTGAGACAAGACACTCAAAGACAGTTAGCGAACCACTCAGCCCCACCTGTCTGTCTGTAAGTTACATCCAGTCACATACCTCATCCTTTAACAGTGGGAAGGGAAGGGGGAAGAAAGGGGGAGGAGGGAAGGCGGAGGAGGAGGGAAGGGAAGGGAAGGAGGAGGGAAGGAAGGAGGAGGGAAGGGGAAGGGAAGGGGGAGGGAAGGGGAGAGAAGGAAGGGAAGGGGAGGAGAAAGACGGATGGGAGGGAGGAGGAA
>NC_051410.1:33965696-33966056 GCF_015228065.2 Penaeus monodon
AACGATTCGGAAAAAGGGTGAAGGATAAGACATAGAGGAAGGGGAGAGGAAGGGGGGAAGTGAAGGGAAGGGGGGGGAGAGGAAGCGAAGGAGAGGGGAAAGGGGATGGGGAGGAGGGAAGAGGAAGGTGGAAGGGGAGGGGGAAGAGGAAGGAGAGGAGGGAAGGTGAAAGGGGAAAGGGAGTGAAGGGGAGGGGAAAGGGAGTGAAGGGGAGGGGAAGGGGAGTGACGGGGAGGGGGAGGGACGTGAAGGGGGAGGAGGAATCCCCGGGGCGGGCCACTCCTTAGACGCCGCGGTGCCCCATGACGCACTTCCGTCCTTACCCTTTTTACCTGTGCGCGCCAACACTTGGGCAGATTT
>NC_051410.1:33967024-33967459 GCF_015228065.2 Penaeus monodon
TTATCACCGCAACAGCAGCAGCGGTGCACCCGCGAAGGCCACAGTGCCAAGAGGGGCCACCAGAGAGAGGGCGAAGAGGGGGAAGTAGGAATAAAAAGGGGAAGAAAGAGAACCCAAAAACGAGAGATATATAGGAGGTCCGAGGTATGGGAGGCGAGACCGGTGAAGGTCGGGAAGGGCCTCGCATACCACGGCGCCCACACACTCCTGCCGCCTCGCCCAGCACACCCTGCCAGATCCTGCCAGCACTTGCCAGCCCCTGCCAACCCCCGCCAGCACTTGCCAACCCCTGCCAGCCTCCCTGCCAGCACTTACCAGCCCTGCCAACCCCTGCCAACGCCTCCAACCCCCGCCAGCCCCCGCCACCCTCCCCTGCCTTATAACGAGGCCTCCTTTGATACGATCTCCACCGGGCTCATCGCCCTAATCAACAAC
>NC_051410.1:33968137-33968321 GCF_015228065.2 Penaeus monodon
CACGACGAAATGACAATAAACGATCTCAGTAAAGAACAACGATTAACATCCCTCGTTATGTTACACTCTGCTGGCGAAGGAGAGACGAAAAAATTACCATGAATTTAAATAGAAAGGCGTAAACAGGGGAAATAAGATACTGCGAGATACAGAGCGAGGGAAAACAGATAAAAGAGAGAAAAGA
>NC_051410.1:33968569-33968647 GCF_015228065.2 Penaeus monodon
AAAAATGGGTTATGTCACACACTGGCGACGACACTAAACACACGCGGGGGTAACACTAGCCAGATTTGCACCTCGAAC
>NC_051410.1:33969755-33969943 GCF_015228065.2 Penaeus monodon
AGCGCAAAAAAGCTGGAGCGTATATCATACTCACACGCATGTTGCAACACCACCGCCTCACATTAAGATTCAAGACATTTATGACGTAAACACTGCAATCACACTCTCCACCATAACAGAGAAAATGACGGTAGGATAATAATCATGAGATGGAGGCAGGGAATTGCTGAGTAAAATAAAATGTCAAG
>NC_051410.1:33970025-33970165 GCF_015228065.2 Penaeus monodon
TTAAAGACGGATTCATGCTGCACGAAAAAGCACGGCAGCAAAAGTGACGAAATATGTGATGACGATAGAACTAATAGTAAGAATGGAAATAATTACAAATAAGCACTGAGGAAATGTGTGACGTGGCAACGAAGATGAAT
>NC_051410.1:33970486-33970991 GCF_015228065.2 Penaeus monodon
TAACGAGATTAACCACAGCAAATGGAATTAAGAAAGATATCCTGAATGAAAATATGAGGCCATTTAGAATGAAAACACGAACCACGGTAAAGCTAGATAAGTACCCAGTAGAACAAACAAACAACGAAATAATGAAAACCAAATGCAGTCAGATTTTAGAACAAAAGCCTACAAACAAACAAACACACGCGTCTCACTTGGCTTTATGACTAAGAAAAAAAAAAATAAAGTAAATGCAAAGAATAATTACGACTCGTCACAAAATCGGATGCGCAATAAAAGGAAAAGGAAGATCAGAAATAAAGAAAAAAAAATCCCGTTCAGTAACCTATGACGTCACAGCCCTTGCCACATCGGACGTCGTAGGATGGGGTAAGGGGGGGAGGGGGGATTGGGGAGGGAGGATCTGACCTACAAAAATTGCAACAGATCGATGGTGTTGGGGGAGGCAGTCCAATTTGGGAACTGCAAACAAAATAACAGCAACACATAAGCAACTACAATA
>NC_051410.1:33971211-33971491 GCF_015228065.2 Penaeus monodon
TCTGAAGAAGAATGTGTATGCGAAGGCTAAACATTTTAAAAGATCAATAATTTAAAACAAAAGCTAGACCTTGCTCTAAAAACAACAGCAAAAGTGAGGGATTGCAGACCTCGCATGACAGACAGCTACTGACCGTCACGCGAGCAAGAAAGGATGACAAACGAGGTTGTGTAAGGTCAGACAAGGTCAGACGAAAGGTCAAACAGGAAAACTTGCAAGTAGACAACTTACATGCGCAACTGCACACTGGTAAACAAACGCGCACTGACACAAACAAACG
>NC_051410.1:33971559-33972426 GCF_015228065.2 Penaeus monodon
ATAAAGTCTCCCTTGTGCAACCGTATAATGAAACTCCTTCACAAACTGTTTGTTTCGAATACGCCCGAATCGTACGCAGCGCCGGGGCCACGAATCCGCAAATACGCACTTGACGACGTCCGCGCAGCAGCAGCATCGCGAAAAAAATACACTAGTACACTAATGCTATTCAAGGAGTCATTGCTAATTTTAACCATTCGTCCGCTATATCACATTTTTTTTTACTGGGTGTGAAGATTGATGTTTGAAGATCGTTCACGGCTTCGTTTAGTACTCCATCTACGCAAAGGGACCTTGTGATGAACAGTGACCCTGGCAACCCCGCCCCGTGAACATCTGATAAACGAACAATCCGAAAATCAAGCACCGGAGCGGCCATCCCCGCGTGAACCGGATCGCCCACGCCCTCCTCGGCAGCGACATCTGTCTTCCGTCATCTCTAATTATGGAAATTCGTGTAGAGGTTTTGCGGTAATATTTAAAGCGAATTTCCCACGCTCGCCTCCCTCTCGGCTCGACAGGTCGCCCCAAAGGCAAGAATATAATAACAGAACTGCAGAACAGAGGGACTATTTACTCCGCCCAGACGTCACTCGGGTCCTCGTGCCTCCAAGTCCCCGGGCAAGGCAAGTGATTGATCATCTGCAACCGGCGAGAACGAGAACGTGCAGCCGAAATATCAGGCGGGATGGACATTTCCAGGTGAAATTTGCTTCAAATAATTCAACACGTGTTAAAGCCACGCTGAATTTTAATTAGAGAATCGATTCACATGTTTTCATCCCTAGTAAAGGCGGCCGCACACTCACTGCTACACAGGGAACAGCAAGCTGCCAGTCCGATGAACACAGACAGACAGACAGACAG
>NC_051410.1:33972475-33972569 GCF_015228065.2 Penaeus monodon
TTGATACAACTCTCCCTTCTACTCTTTTTCTGTTTCTTTGTTTCCTTTTCCAAGAATAATTAAGGAACAATTAGTATCCCCATGAATGACAGGC
>NC_051410.1:33972604-33972690 GCF_015228065.2 Penaeus monodon
AGCGCCAGAGAGAAGCAAGGCATGCAACAACCCATCAACCAAGCGCCCGAACCTGGATATTTAGGTTAGAATTGCCTCATCACACG
>NC_051410.1:33972739-33972826 GCF_015228065.2 Penaeus monodon
GTCTAAGGGTTGCCCGCTCGCCTATCGTGACCAATATAGTTCTGTCCGGGTCCAATGTACCTCTATCAGCCACCCCCGCGCACAAGC
>NC_051410.1:33973706-33973837 GCF_015228065.2 Penaeus monodon
CATCCTTTGAAGTCAATATAAGGAAAAAGGAACAGAAATATCACTGTGTCGAGTTTTATTGCTCAGATCACGTTTCGGCTGCATTCCCCTCGCTGTCCCCACGATCCTCCTCCTCCTCCTTCTCCTCTTTC
>NC_051410.1:33974371-33974612 GCF_015228065.2 Penaeus monodon
ATATCTTCCCTTCCCTACCCTCTTCCTCACCCTTTTTTCCTTTCCCTTTAGTATCATATTATCTCATATTATCTTTATTATCTTCTTTCTCACTCCCGTCTTCCCTCTTTCTTATCGGCATTTCTACCCTCTCCCTTTTAGCACTTCCTATCTTACCCCTTCCTTCCCTCTCTTCTTTTTCTCTTCCTTGTTTCTAGCGCCATCTTCCTTTTTTTCTCTTCTTATTCTTATCTTTCTCGTG
>NC_051410.1:33974987-33975199 GCF_015228065.2 Penaeus monodon
CCAAACCACTCGTCCCTTCTATTCCTCCCCATCATCCACTTTCCTCCTTTTGCACCAAACCCTCTCAGCCTCTCAGCACCGCGTTCTATGGCCTCCCCATCTGCCTGCCGTAAGTGTTACTCCCATTATTTCCCTGTTAAGAACCACCTGTCACGCTTACCTGACCCAGTTTTCTCGTTATGCTCGACCTTTTGCAGCTACGCATTTTAGAC
>NC_051410.1:33975317-33975484 GCF_015228065.2 Penaeus monodon
ACCAGCCTGTCAATTCCCCTCCTAAAATCTATCATGCTTAACTTTTCATTTATCGAGTAGTTATTGCCACCAGCCTGCTAAGTGTCCAATGATTATCTCCACTAACTTATTCTTCATTGACAATCAGTTACCAAAGCCTAGTAAAATCTCAACTGCATCTTCGCTAT
>NC_051410.1:33975739-33976088 GCF_015228065.2 Penaeus monodon
TTCCATAGTTGCTTCACCTGGCGTACTTACCTACCTCCAAGTACCTTCAAGTCGACACTTACCTCAACTACCGAGCGCATTTACCCAAACCCAACAGTCGGCAAAACTCCTTCCCTTTAGCCATGGCTCTTACCCAAAAGTATTCCTCCTTACCTCCATTCCTTACCTATCTACGACGTGTCTGCTTGACGCAACTTCTTTCCCTCCCTCTCCCTTCCCCTCGACATCGACCTTCCTACATGCTCGACCGCTTTCTTCTCCCTTTGCTTCTCCCTCCTGTCGACGGGCTCCGGAACGCCAGACGCGTATCGACACGTTCCTGACACGTTCCGTCACTTAGGGGAGATTG
>NC_051410.1:33976392-33976923 GCF_015228065.2 Penaeus monodon
GAAGAAATGAGGTAAAATTTAAGTAGATAACAACGGAGAAGAGTGAAAGAAGGTGGAAGAAGAAAGAGAAAAACAAAAATGAATGACCATGGAAGTAAAGCAGAGAATGCCGAAGAAAAACATTTACACAGCAAGCAAAAGAATGAGCAGAGGAGGAAAGGATACCTTGTTGAAAAGAAAAACAAATCGAAGAAAAAGTGGAAGGACAAGCCACTCAACGAATGAAAAAAAAACGCGAGCGAAAAAGACCGGAAAAAATACAAACAGGACAAAAAACACCCACGGAAAATCCCGCACTTACCAATAAGAACCCTCCCTTCTCTCTGCCCCTCCCTCTCACTCCCTTCTCTCTGCCCCTACCCTCCGATCCCTCCCCTTCCCTCCCTTCTCTTTACTTCTACCCTCCGGTCCTTGCTTCTACCCTCCCCTTCCCTCCCTTCTTCGCCCCCCCCCCCCTCCATCCTTTCTCCATGCCCCTACTCTCCGGTCCCTCTCCCCTCCCTCTCTTATCTATGCCCCCCTACCCTAAGA
>NC_051410.1:33976977-33978803 GCF_015228065.2 Penaeus monodon
ACTCATCTACGGCCCCGGCAACACAACATCCGAAAATTCCTCGCGATCCTCAACAGTCTCACCTGCTAATTGTGCGGATACCGTGTTTTATTCCCCCGCGGGTGTGGTCGGCCGTCCCCGGCGCGCCCGAGCGAGCCGAAGGGGGGAGGTGGGTACCAAATGCCAACTCAGTCAGTACGTCCGGCTGTCGTGGCATTGCAAAACGAAACGCACTCTTTCTCCGACATAATACACTGAAGATCGTTGTGGGAAGTTAGATGAGTAAGTGATAATTTCCTTTCTGTTGTAATATGATAAATCTAAGCGAGACACGATCGTTTTTTCTTTTATTATTTTCTTTAAATGAATCTTATCCGCTATTATTCCCTCTTACTTAATCAACAGGAAAGGCCCAAATACCATGCAACTGCAACGGATACACGACCTCTGCAACTTTTATGACTGCAACGAATTCCACGTGCTATTCCCTCTTGCTCATAACCATGCAAGAAATTGAACTAGCAACGACACGCGATAAGACAGCAAAGCTCTTTAATGAGACGTGTAGCGGGAGAGGGCGGCGAGTCAATGCACCTCCGACAGGACTCAGAACGCCTGACCCGAATCTGAAGGTTAGCGCTAAGGCCACGTTGTTACAGCGCTACAAACCCGCTAACTTTTTTATGCTAATGCGCAAACCACATTTCCACAGTAAACAAATCCGCAATGAAATTTTCCGTAGCAAGAATGCCGTCTCGCCTAAAGCGTAGTTGTCCGAGAGCTTAAACGGCAAAGCTCGACGACCCCGTTAAGCTGACACCGAACCTCACTTTTGAGAATGAAGCGGATCCAGACAGAAGTCTACGGCCATTGCACTCCTTCATTGGTGTTATCTACGACTCGTGGAAGGAGTTAGATATGTAACGTTCGCATTTTAACACTTAAATAAATAATAACATTTAAACATTCGTTATGAAACTTAATAGAAACTTCTACAATAAAGAATATATATATATATAATTACATACTTCTTGAACATCACAACATAAAACTACAACTATCATGAACAGCACAACATAAATCAATGATTATCATGAACACAACATAAAAAACTACAAATATCAAGAACAAAACATAAAACTACAAATATCAAGAACAAAACACAAAACTACAATGCTGACAAATACCACCACCATCTCAAACCAGCATTTCCCTTTTTACTCATCGTCTTCCCTTACAGCGGACGGCGGGGCAATCAATCCGGGCCTCCTGTGCATCACACTCACCTGCGAACAAAGAAACGATTGGAAAGATTAGTCATGATACAAAATACGGTTCGGGAGTTTCTAGCTAGTCCAGTTCACCATCGAGATGTAAGAGCGGCCTTGGCAACCGCTGTGGCTGAATGATTAAGCTATCCATTCAATATGTCTCAAGCGTCGTGGCATATAAAGCTAAACTCTGGAAAAACAAAGACTAAAAACAAACAAGGAATTGCACAAACACACACACAGACGGCCATGAAGAGATGAGTGTTAAAATAGTAGGTCAGGATGGCGTGGGCGGGATGGGCGTCCCGCAAGGAGGAACAAGGAGGTGTTGTTGGCAGGGCGGGCTGTCGGAGGCGAAGTTTCCCTCTCCTGGGCCTCTCCCCTGCCAACAGCAGATCCTCTTCCAGCACATGCCATCACCTCCGCGTTACTACAGTGACCATCATAACTACTAAAAATAATGACAATAATTCTAATACCATTACCCTCACTCTGCTCTTATCTGTACACACCAACAGCATTTACAAAACCGTACATAAACCATGATAAAAGAATTCGTCTTCATTCGTCGACGCC
>NC_051410.1:33979051-33981474 GCF_015228065.2 Penaeus monodon
AAACTATCATAACACTAAATCTATAATGCTAATATAAAAGACGCTCACTACAAAAAATATACAAGTAAGATATTTTAATTCTCTTGTGCTCCCGCCCCCTTTCTCTTATCAGTGCTGTAACAAGATGAATCTACTGTTCACCGTAGGATGGAGGAGCACGGTACAAGGAAAGCACCCGAATATCAGAGGGGGCACGAAGACCCGTTGCCAAGTCATAGCTTATGCGTAGGTTGCATAATGGTTGTAAACAATAGTGCTACCTGCCAATCTTTAGTGGCAGTCATTGTAACTAGAAACACCCCACAACAATTCTCTACATTTTCAAAACAATGTGTCAGATTACTGTATGGACTCAAATGGGATTTCTCCCTTGGTAAGATCGCACTAGCCAGACAAGAGAGATCAGATACGTGATATTGAAAAGTGGCAAAATAGGATATGGTACCAACTGGCCCTGTGGGCACTGCTAGGATATTTAATGAATAAATAATTTACGGGTTACATAGTTTATGAATAAATAATTTACGGGCTACATATTTAATGAATAAACAATTTACGGTCTATGGCACTTTAAGAGGGATATCGCCGTAAAAGAAGTAGTGTAATCTCGTAATAATAACTATGATATAATAAAGCATGTAGTATGTACAGGTTTAATGCATTATGCAACATGTACAGGATGTAGCTTCCGAGATAGCGCCAAAGTCGTCTCCACAGACAGGAAAAGTAATGTATGTCCCACAGTCTGCATTTCCACATACTTTATCTTACAAAATGTCCATCTGATGGCTTAAAGAATTCTGGCACATACTGTCCTGTCCAGCCTGGATGTTGTTTCTGATATCAATAAATGGCATATGTGGCGGAATTCCTTTAAAATGCAAACCCTTACAAAATACAAACCCTGCGTATGAAAACTTTATGTTTTATATCACCAGTCATTTATCCTCTTTCATAAATAATCACTAGTTCAGATACTCAACATTTCATAGTATAACCGAAGATCGCAATGGCTGAGCCAACTATAACAAAATAAGATTAGCGCCTATCATATAATTAACTACGTATTCTTGCTATGGGGATAATAAATACATGTCTCGGGTATCCTAATTCCTCTCCAAGTTACAGCAACACAAGCATTAAGATGCAGTTAAGCAACAGATTCAAAGCCAGTGCAAGCCAGTGATGACCAAGTCGACTGAATCTCGTTTTATCAAACACAGACGGATAAAAAAGAGACTGAGATAAAAGGGAGAGCGTTGCCGAAAATATCAACAGCATTTATAGTCTAACATGAAACGATAACAGACAAACCAAAACTGTGAAACATAACTAGTAAAGACGCAAACATCAAGGGCAAAATGACAGACAAATACTTTCGAAATTTTACTGAACAAAGGAATCACGTATCAAATATCTATATAAAAAATAAAATTAATAAGAGACCAACAATGATGAATTGCATATATCACTTGCAAAGCATTTCCTCCGCCTCAAAAGTTTACACGATTGAGTTTAAAGACGATCACGAACTGTGTCTGCGTGCGTTCCTGTGCGTGCGTGGTCGGGAATACCAATGGAATCTCCTCATTCATTCACACTCGAGAAATGTGAAGATGAAAGTCACCAAAGATAAGGATTTACACAAGAAACCGATGTTTTGGAGTCACGTCCAAGACTAACACCTTACACATCTTCTACTGACATCTGCAATAAATGGATGTTAAATTTCAACAAACTACATTCAAACACACGTAACTGTTGCCCGGGAAGTCGAGTCTAAAAATAAACATTAACGATAACTTCTGGACCTCACTACATCCGGTTACGGAACATAAATAATTCAGAATGGCTTCCCTTTAACGATCTAAAACATTTATTTCCTAAAAATAAATAATCAAGCTTTTAACAAATAAATATCTACTTAATTTACACGTTATGAATAAAAGGCCGGATAAAATATATACCATAAATAGAGAAGTTACTCATACATATCGTTTTCTATGAGTCTTTCTTACCATATCGTTTTCCTTGATCATTTCACGTATAACTCTAGTATTTTGAAGCACAGGACGTTAACGCTTGGTATTTTCAACAGATACAACTGCGCCACGCTACCTTCTAAATACAACATTCAGTAACACTTTCTTTCTTTAAAGCAATTACCAGAGTAATCCTGACCTTCCTAAGGATCTAAAAAGTGTTTATCACGGCGTAGATAATGTCACTTTGTTTTTCTGTGTGTGATATTCAATATCCGGGTAATCTAGGTCACCTACGCAATCACATCTTTACTGCTCTGCCTAGTTATATCTAGAAGTGAGAATACGACTAGAGACAAGATGCAATAAGAAATGAGAAAAAAATGTTCATATCTTGTTCAGATCATAGCCTTGATATTCTATACATATACGTACGTATGT
>NC_051410.1:33981870-33982142 GCF_015228065.2 Penaeus monodon
TAATTGAGACTGTGAGACAGCGAGAAAGAGAATGAATGAAAGGATGAATGCAACAACAAAAAAGAGAGAAAGAGAGGGAGGGAGGGGGGGTGTCGGAGGTCACAGAGTACAGACATTTATAAGCCTTGCGCCAATCGTACAGGAATGGCCCTTGTAAACCTGTATTGTCCAAAACTCTCATTTAAACTAATTATTTCATTATGATTTAATCTATTGTCTTCTCATCGTCGTGAGAATTACGTCACATTTTTTCACTTTACGAAAACAATTGA
>NC_051410.1:33982595-33982670 GCF_015228065.2 Penaeus monodon
ACCGACGCACTTGGTTACTGCCTGCAGGCCGATCAGCACGTAAGGTGGCTGTCTACACTAATAAATGCATACACA
>NC_051410.1:33983043-33983199 GCF_015228065.2 Penaeus monodon
TGAGGGAAGCGACTTCCTGCTATTATTATGCATTATTCCAGTCACCATTCTCGTATTCTTCTTCTGTGCCTTTCTACTTGCGCTTGCTTATCTACGCTTCTTATCTTCTGCTTTTCAACTTTTTCTTTTTCTCTGACTCTGTACCACCTTCTCCAT
>NC_051410.1:33983482-33983571 GCF_015228065.2 Penaeus monodon
GGCCCTTTCAACAAGCAGTTACATTCACCCCTGGTTATTCTTATCTCAGATTAAGAGTTGATTGCAGTTTATCACTCAAAGCCGCCGTC
>NC_051410.1:33984367-33984456 GCF_015228065.2 Penaeus monodon
GCTTTCTCTCATCCTACTCCCCACTCCTTTCCCAGGAATTTAGCTCTCCTCTCCGCGATTCCGCCGCTCTCGCAGACGATCAAGGACGC
>NC_051410.1:33984788-33985010 GCF_015228065.2 Penaeus monodon
GCCAAGGGGCGGTTGAACTGGCCTTCGCCCCGACACGCGCACGGCGGAAGAGAAGCGGGCCGGGCCGGAGTCCGCCTCGTAAACGGGTGGTGGGAAGGGAGATAAGAAAAGTGGAGGAGGAGGAAAAGAAAGAGAAGATTGTACGAGTGTTTTCTGACAAAGAATGTTCGAAAGATTTACCCTTGCGTGTAGGCGTTTGTCCGCGTTTCTTTTCTGAATGAT
>NC_051410.1:33985275-33985792 GCF_015228065.2 Penaeus monodon
TCAAGGTTAATAAGATATAATTATATGACTTCCGGGTTAAGCAAACATTAGGCTGTGGTAGCGGCAGTGTCGGCAGGTGACATACCGTAAGTTTACATCCCCCCCTTTCTTCCCTGCAGTTTCTCCTAACATTTCCATTTCCATTTTTTCTCCCTTATTCCCTCCTTGCAGTTTTCTTCATCTTGTTTACGCACTTGCCGCAATGGCTAAAACTTACGACCCCGACAGCCAAGAACATGACTCACGCCTCAAAATTATCGGTGACAGGAAGGGAAGCCAACGGCCGAACTCCTGAAAACTATTCTCGTAGCGTTTCACTCAATCCTGTTATCGCCATCTTTATCGCGTTCCATCCATCTTTATCGTTTCTCCTTCGCAGAACACACTCGCGCAAAAACACAACAAAACACGACAAAGACACAATAACCGCAAAGAGACAACGACCCGCAAGCGAGTCATCGCGCAAGAATACAACAAAACAAAAATGTAACAACCGCAAAGAGACAAGCCATCGCGC
>NC_051410.1:33986081-33986239 GCF_015228065.2 Penaeus monodon
CGAGTGCGCCCCTTAGGCTTCATCCTGACCACCACCTCCGCCGCTGGGTGAGGTCACTGACATCACCCAGGCCGCCGAGGTGATGTCATTCCTCCACTAAGCCCACCGCGCAACGTAGGTGTGGTGTCATCACATCCTTAGTTAATCCTAACCACGAT
>NC_051410.1:33986377-33986775 GCF_015228065.2 Penaeus monodon
ATCTGGTACACTCATCACTCGCACGGTGTGGTGATGTGATGTTTTCGCCTCCTGGATAGAAACCTAAAGATCTAGTCGCTACGCATTTGTATCTAGGGGGAAAAAAAGAAAAATGCGCTAATAGGTCGCGCTTGTTCCGTCGGATGGACATCGCTCTGAATAAACTTTTGAGTTATGTTAAGTTCATCAAAAACATGGCTTCGATAACATTTTCTCGGGTTCTTTCATCTTACTATTAATTGCACATTAATCACAGGAATATTGATCCTTTAATATTACAGAGAAAACGTTGGACCTTCACTAAGAAATCTTCACGAAATTCTCACTATAAGATGACGATAATTTATGACATGATAACTAAAAAGAGTTAATGGTAAAGAGACGCAGGAGAGGGTCGA
>NC_051410.1:33986851-33987300 GCF_015228065.2 Penaeus monodon
CATCACTTGAGTGCTTCTTCATAATTCACCTGAGTTACGACCAAGAAAAATACCTTCATTTAATAAATGGCGTTTCCCATACTTCCTACACAGATACTCTTGCATCACACATACCGACCCCTAGAAAATAAATACACTTGCGACCCTAATGTACTTTCGTCAATATTATTCTCGGCCAATTGTTTGCGAAGACAAAACTCCAACTCGGACAGACCATACGCTAAAGAACACACACACACACAAAAAAAAAAAAAAAATGAAACCAAATAAAAATAGATTAAAAAAAGTAGAAAACATGGCTCATGAGAGAAACCGACCAGGAAAAGGAGCACAAGCGGCACCTGTAAGGAGGCCTCGTAAGTGGCATAAATAATGGAAAAACGAAGACAATAGCGCGACAGAGGAAGCGTCTTCGGGTGGGAGACGGGATGACGCGCTAAGCGTAGAGA
>NC_051410.1:33987382-33988167 GCF_015228065.2 Penaeus monodon
GTGGCACATTACAAATGGAAAGAAGGAAAATAACAAACTAGAAAATGAAGATCAATATTACATCAGAAAAAAAATATAAAGGAATACCAAACCACACACACACATAAAAAAAGAAAAACGAGTGATAAACCTCAAAACAGAAGAAAGGTAATGATACAACACATACAACACAAAATATGTAGCAAAATCAAAATCACAAACTAATTACCAAAAGAAAGTTAACAAAAAAGCACAAAAAAATAAAGAATAGAGGCGACCAAAGGAAGGACAGGACGCGAGGGAGAAAAGAACAAGGTCACAGCATCCCGCCTGCAGAGTGACGCAGGTGAGGCTGCTCTGTGTCACAGGTAAGTGGATGACGAGTAAATAAAAATGCTAACGAAAATAACAATATTAAATATGATAAGAACAACAGTATTCGTAAAACCTTTCATAAAACAGGAGTAGCAAATTGTTATGTTAACAAATATAATAACGCCAAGAACAGACTTATCTGAAAAAAGAAAAACTCATAATAAGCTATTTTTTTTCTTTCGTGAATCATACATCAAGTTAAAATATCCAAGTCACACGGGTCAAATGTCAAGGAATTCCACATACGTCGGGACGCATTACCACCCTCTATCATCACCACTCCTTCATCCTCCCACCCCCACCCCCACCCACCCGATACACGCCCACCGACGCCCACATCCTCTGAGGACGATTTCGTGATGGGCGGCGCGGCGACAGCGAGTTTCCGTCCGCCGGCGCACGTTCCCTCGGCGACGTATCCTTCTCTGGCG
>NC_051410.1:33988464-33988641 GCF_015228065.2 Penaeus monodon
GCCGGGTTGTGGCTTGAGGCTGAGGTTACCTCCCCCCTCCTTCCCCTCGCCCCCGTTTGGCCCTCTCCCCCCGGCCTTCCCCTTGGACACGGTACACTGCCGGGTCACGTGATACTGTAGTACTCGCTCCGTCCACGTGAGAGTCACCGTACTTGTCTGGCGTGCGCAGGACACTCG
>NC_051410.1:33988676-33990484 GCF_015228065.2 Penaeus monodon
GACCTCCATGAATAAACATACGCACATTTCTGCGACAAGCACAGGAAATGTCGTAAGCGATCAACGCTTTTTAAGGTCGGTTCATTATGACCACATAAACGCATGGTGTCCTCAGGTGCTGTGGCAAGATCCTGAATTTGGACGCAATCATCCCGTTTTTTTATTGTTTTTCTCTCATTCTCTTTTTATAATACTTCGTTACTTCATGTACGAAGAAAAAAATATGTTTAAAGATAAGTAATAGTAAAAAATAAAAGTCGACAGATTAGTGAACAAACTAAGACATAAAGCAAATGCCTTCTAAATCTATATAGAAAGCCAGAAGCATCTTTATGAGAACACGAAAGCACACATAAATCTAAAAGGCCTCATAATATCATGTAAGGTTCGAAAAAGTCTTAAGATTGAAGCCCTACGAGTAAAGAAAAGGCGTAAAAAGCATATGCATTAAAAATCATTTTACCATCACAGCCGTTCAAGGATGCATAAATGACAGGTTGTTAACAAAGGGAACAATAGTACATACAATGACTAGCGCGATGCCCGATACAAAAACCGCAAGAAAAAAATCCAAGCGCAGCTGACAAAGAAATCCAAGATGGCCGAGCAGTCTGCCCGATCTGCGTAATGCGTAATGGATACGGATATCCAGACGTTTATTTAGCAGCATTAAACAAGACAATTTACTCTGTCAGAGCGCGAATATCACACAAAGCCCGGGCGCCTCAAGCACACAAACGAGCGGCTCGAGAGCAAGCACAAGGCTCGGGTCCCACAAGACCGACCTGGAGGAATAGATGACGGACTCTTGGCGATGGTCCTGGAGGCGGGGATGGACCTTGGCCGCCTCTTCGCCGCCCCGGTGTCTGGGGGCCTGGCCGTAGAGGCGAAGGGGGGCGTGGCAGAAGTGGCAGTGGGAAGCGTGGCTGTGGCGGCTGGGGGGGTCCTGGCTGGTCTCCCTTTCGGGACCCCACTCACCCCACGCGCCGCGGCCGCGCCACCGGAGACGTTGCTCGTCTTTTTCTTCGTGGTGTCCGCGACGACCTTCTTCGGGGCAGTCGCTGTTCCCCACGCCCGTCCCGCGACGCCCTTGCTGCCGCTCTCCTCATGGCTGGGGGGAATTCTCCCACGGGAATGCGTGGTCCTTCTTCGTTCTCCGACTCCTTCTGAAGGCGCAGATGTCTTTTTGACAGGAGGGGTGACGCTGGCTCTCCTGGGCGAGGGAGTGACAGAAGTCTTATTAGCAGGAGTGGGGCGGGCCCTCCCCTGGGGGGTAGGGCGCGGAGGCGGGGTCGAGGACGATTTCTTCTTGTCGCGTTCTGGAAGGTTCCTTCTGGTGCTGCCTGAAGCGGTTCTCTCTGTAGCGCCTGGAGTGACCCTAGTGCTAGTTCCTGACGAAGGCAAAGAACGCGACGGAGCGGTGGCGGCGGCGGAGGGCGCGACCGGGCCGACTTTCTTTCTTCTGGAGGAGGTCGCACACGCTCCTCCTTTTCCCTGGTTTCTTTTCTTCCCTTTCTCTCCGTCTTCTCTTCCGCAATCGACAGTTGCTACTGCTTGTCCTTCCTCTCTCCCGCATTTTTCTCCACCTTTTGTTCCTTCCTCTCTCCCTCCTTCTCCTCCCTCTCCATCGCCTCCTTCTCCAGCCAAGGGTAAACTGATGATATCATCCTGCGCCCTCCTGTCTCCCCCGCAGGAGGAAGGGGAGGAGAGGGACGGGGAGGCGGCGGAGGACCCCGGGGTGCTGGCGGTATTGCTGTTCCCCCCCACGCCCACCTCCACACCCCCCTTCCCCGTGCTGCTGATGATAA
>NC_051410.1:33990518-33990881 GCF_015228065.2 Penaeus monodon
ATGTTTCCTTTCCACGCCCATCGTGAGAATGCGGGCGTCGCCTGGAGCCGCTGAAGGAGGAACAGGAAGGTGGACGACCTGGCGTGCGTTCAGACGTCGGCCGCTGCTGTCCGGCGCGGGGTGAAGAACGGACAGTAAGTGACGGCAAATCGCTCGCCCACGCGCTTGCTTATCGTGCAAACGTTCGCTTCGCTCGAGTCCATCGCCTGGACGCCCCGTGAATACGTGTGCGCTGCAAGACGGGCCCGTGTGCGTCCCTTGCTACCTCGCCGCCGTCCCTGCAACACCGTCGCCGTCGCAGAGAGGTAACGTGAGATAGGCCTCGAGTCCTCCTGTTACCACCTGCGCCTGTGGTAACGCCTT
>NC_051410.1:33991128-33991258 GCF_015228065.2 Penaeus monodon
CCTTAATCTATTCAAATACACTTAATGTAAAATGAAAGTTTTTTTTCTTCCAGCTGAAGAGTTATTACGGGTTCCCCTTACACACTTGGCGAACTTGGGCGTCTGACGTTTTTATGCCCCGGTGGCTGTC
>NC_051410.1:33991801-33992476 GCF_015228065.2 Penaeus monodon
CATTTGAGATATTTCTACATGTTTGCTTAAATGTGTGTTTATATAACAGATTTATTTTATTATATTTGCGTTTGCTGAGCAATAACACGTTTTTCCTTTATATACGTGACCCTGCGCCTGGAAGCAGGTATTTGCATATCTCCGTGTTTGTGCATATGTATGTGGTGTGTATACGAGTGTGTAAGTTATATAAAAAGAATGATTTATGTGACCCAGACACCTGTTGAACACACACGTGTATGACATCGTTTGTTCCTGTGAGAAGAAACGAATTATAAACTTGAAAATATTTTATTTACTCCAAAATTTAACGGTTTCTTTTAATTGTTAACAAAATACCCTGCATGTTTATATTTGTTTTCATTGTGTCGTGTTATATATTTTGTATTCCGTCAAGCGAGTAATGTATGCGTTTAAGAGCTTGACATATATTAACTTGGACAACAACAATACATAATTAAAACAGCGCCTGTCTTTGTCTTAATTACATCGAAAACAATAGACAAGGAAGGTCCCTTAATGGCACGTAATATGAAAAAAGACTACTTTGCCTTTTGTCTTTTCATTATGTTTTGATTATATTATTGTCATTTAAATTACAACAGTAATCTAGTCAGCACTTATGAGCCCATCCACCCGCACCGCAGCGACCTCCACCTTCGCCACAGCCACCGC
>NC_051410.1:33992523-33992859 GCF_015228065.2 Penaeus monodon
CGCCAGCATGATAACCCTCTGCGTGGAGCGTGTTGGCTCAGTGTTTGTTGTGTGAGTGTCGGGTAAGGAGTGTGGTGAGCGCGGGAGCGGAGCATACGTGTGTGGGGCCTGTGTGCGCGGATGGATGTGTGTGTTTGTGTACGGACGGTGTTACACACACGCACATGCAAATTCGTCCGTCATGGTGTGCGAAGGAAAGCGGGTTGACCAGGGGGATTCCGAGAGAAACAAACGCATATGTCACAATGAAGGCGTGTTTGTGTGCGCAAATCTAAACGGGACAAGGAATGTGCGTGTTGTTTCCGCACACACGCAAGACACTGTGACCTCGCGCGC
>NC_051410.1:33992962-33993408 GCF_015228065.2 Penaeus monodon
AAATGTGTTTTGCCAAGTGTGTTTAGATCGGCCAAGGTACTGGTTGTTTCTGCCGTTACAGAGAGCTTCCAGAAAACGGCTCCTGTGATAAAGATAATAAATTAATAAGAAAATAAATAGATGAATAATAAAAAAATCAACGCACATAAATGAAACATTGCCAGAACATGATATTGCATCAAATACGAGTGAACACCCGCCTGAGCTTGCCAAGATGAATGTCGTGGAAAACTTGATAAAAATCCTTGGAAGGGAAGTCAACTAGAGGGAAAGAAATCTGTGCGCTGCAAGCCCGTGTACCGCCGGGCATTTCTGGGTAAAGAGGACAGAAGGTAAAAGGGGTTAGAAAGCAGAATGGAAAATGGGAAAGAATAGATGGAACGAAGGTGGAAATAACGTGTTTCGGGAGATGAGAGGGAAGAAACAGGAAAGACAGGTAGAATGTG
>NC_051410.1:33993725-33994058 GCF_015228065.2 Penaeus monodon
TGTACGGCGGCAAGAATCAGCGTAGCGGTGGAACCTGTCGAGAGTGCAGGTCCGGGGCATCAACCGCACCAGGGCATGGCGTGGAGGGCGCCCGACCGTGATGGAGGGGGCATAGAATGGGGCATCCACAGGGCCGAAGGGAACGAGGTACGAACGACATAGGGGCATAAACAAGGATGAGGCACACCGAGGCATTGAGCGAGCATCATACGCGGCGATAGAAGGAAGCATCATATCATCCAGTGGCCTTGGGGCATGTGGGCATCAAGGCATTCTTTGCACTGTGAGAGGAGAGAGACCAGCACAAGCGACGCAGGACGAGGGGTTTTATAA
>NC_051410.1:33994400-33994644 GCF_015228065.2 Penaeus monodon
AAGAGAGTATAAAAAAGAAAGGGAAATGGGTAAGGAAGTAAGATAGAGAAAAAAATAAAACAGGAGGATAGGGAAGGAAAGAGGCAGAAAAGAAAGAGAATTAAAGCATTAGGGAGAAACGAAAGAGGAATAGGGAGAGAAGGAAAAGAGAGAAGTATTAGGGCATCATGTACGACTTTCTTCCTCATTTTCCTCCTCCATCTCGCGATATCACGACTCGGGGCATGGCCAGTCAGACAACAGG
>NC_051410.1:33994713-33994800 GCF_015228065.2 Penaeus monodon
CTAATGTTTGGAAGAAGAGAAACAGGAAATGGCAGAAAGAACGAGAGGGAGGGATTAAACAAAAGCATGCAGGAGGGATTAGAAGAA
>NC_051410.1:33994861-33994939 GCF_015228065.2 Penaeus monodon
AAAGTAAAAGAAAATGAAAGGTAGTTAGAAAGAAAGGCAAGGAAGAACCATAGTGAAAGAAATACTCTCCCCCCCCCC
>NC_051410.1:33995168-33995295 GCF_015228065.2 Penaeus monodon
CGTAATCGTAGAGGCCGGCGTCACCCACCCTCGTAACCTCGCCACGCAACACGGGCGACAGGAACTTGCAATCTCGGACTGGCCAGAGGCTCTCCACCAGGGCGCGCGCGCGAGTGTGTATGTGGGT
>NC_051410.1:33995939-33996048 GCF_015228065.2 Penaeus monodon
TGATGACCGCAAGTGATGAATTCAGAGGGAAGAAATGCGGCGGTCACGTTGATGACGTCATCACGCGGAGGAATCAGCGGCTCTTCCGGCGGGCACGTGACTAGTACGG
>NC_051410.1:33997354-33997714 GCF_015228065.2 Penaeus monodon
CCACTTCCCACACTGCTTACACCCACCCTATTTCCGTGGAGGCAGAGATCACTGTTGATTAACAGTCAAATATTAATAACATTCACTTGAAGGAGTAAAAATATTGAATAGGCAAACAGTGAGCATAAAGGAGAGTCGAAGAAGAGAGAACAAAGAAGGCCTGTCGAAGATAGAGTCTGTTCTTTATCTTCTTTGTTCCTTTCGTCTTGTTCTCCTGTCTTTTCTCCCCTGTTCTCCTGTTCCACACAAACGCTAAATGTTTGTGTTTGTGTTTGGAAGAAAATGTTGGAAATCAACTGGTGTGACGCGCAGTGGCTCCTAAGTGGTCACCTTTAGGTACCTAGTAGAAGGGTGTGAGTG
>NC_051410.1:33997955-33998303 GCF_015228065.2 Penaeus monodon
CGCAAGTCGTTCAGCAAACTTGACATTTCGTCTCAAGTTCTCGCCTCAACTTCTAAGACTTTCATTTTCTTCTTTTTCACTTTTCTCTCCATCCACCTGTCTTGTTGCCTTGTTTATCACAATTATTTTCTTCGTTTTCTGATTCACCCTTTCCACCTTTTTACTATATTTGTTAAATTTATGTATTTACGCTTCTTTTATCAACTCCCCATTCTAATAATTGCATCAGTTCATCATAATCATAATAATTCCAATACTTTTTATCAATTTACCATTTAAGTTGTCATTTTAAGCACCATTAACAAATCATTATTCGAATAATCATTCCAATAATTGCATCACTTAACT
>NC_051410.1:33998332-33998419 GCF_015228065.2 Penaeus monodon
AAGCCAGTCACAGAGCAGGCATAGGAGAAACCGGGAATAAGAAGAAACCGGGAATAAGGAGAAACCGGGAATAAGGAGAAACCGGGA
>NC_051410.1:33998888-33999095 GCF_015228065.2 Penaeus monodon
CCAGACTCCGGCCGAAATCCAATTAAGACCAAACTCTCCAGGCCGGACCGGAAGTCACGAAGACACCTGTCGGGGCAGGCGAGAAGCAGGATCACAGGTAACATCACACCGGCCTAATGCGTTCGCCGTTTTGCACCCGTTATCTAGGTATCCGTGCGACTTGTGTGCGTCTAAAAGGCTGAAAAAGGTTGATGTTGAATTAGGTTT
>NC_051410.1:33999224-33999360 GCF_015228065.2 Penaeus monodon
TTTGTAAGAGGATGGGTGGGTGAATGTTTATGTGTCTTTGTTTATACTCATATGCGTGTGTATATGCAGATTATATGAGTAAATGTTTATCGACTGTTAGCTCTCTCTTCTTTTTGGCTTCTTTTTCTCTTTCGCT
>NC_051410.1:33999508-34000082 GCF_015228065.2 Penaeus monodon
TACATCCTTTTAATCTGTGTTGTTTTGCCGTCATATATCTGGTGTGGGTGTTGCCCTGGTCATCATTTTTACGCTGGATGAACCCTTGGCTTTGTATTGTTATTATTTATTTTGTTGCTTTGCCCAGCGGATATTTCTCTTGGGGAGGGAAGAGGGTGGAAGGGAATGGTGGAAGGGAATGGTGGAGGAGGTGTGGAAGGGAATGGTGACAGGGGGTGGTGGAAGGAGGCAGTGGAAAGGAAGGTGAGAGGGAATGGGGAAAGTGGATGGTAGCAGAGGGTGGAAGTGAAGGAAGGGAAGTGGGGGTGTGGGAATAAGCTGATGGTAGAGGGCAGGGTATAGTGGTAGGGTCCTAGGGGTGATGGCAGGGGAAGGGATAGGGGAGGGCAGTTGAATTGGTGGGGATTTGGATGGAAGGAGAATGTCGGGTAGGGGAATGTGAGGGGCGGGAAGTTGGGAAGGTGGCAGGGGGGGAGGGGTAGGGGGAGGGGTCAGAGAACGAAATGCATCTTAAGAGAAGAATCGACGCAGCCTATCTTTGTTCTTTTCCCTTTCTCGCGCAGCATGGAAATAC
>NC_051410.1:34000137-34000272 GCF_015228065.2 Penaeus monodon
CGACGTGAGACTCATTCCCTTTCCTGTACGATATGAAGGGATTCCGATTTCATCACAGTCTTATGCAAATGAGATCTGACGTTTTCCCATATTTTTGGCCGAGTGACGTCATCCAAAATTACCTCGATTTAACAG
>NC_051410.1:34000309-34000417 GCF_015228065.2 Penaeus monodon
GGTAATCATTTGCAGGGAACTTGCATGAGCTAATGAGGGTTAATTAGGTAATGTGTGTGGAGAGCAGTCTATGTGGCCAGTCACTCAGTCATGTGGAGCGAACCACCA
>NC_051410.1:34000560-34001001 GCF_015228065.2 Penaeus monodon
CCAAGGCATCTTGCGATTCACGAGCTCTTGAACGCGAGTGCGATGAACAGCAAGGCAGTCGCAGGAACCTCGCGACAACCACCAGAAACGCCAGTCCTCTCCTGGCTCTCCTCGCGACCTTTGTCCCTTCAGGATGTCAAAGGGACGAGCGAACGGTACGAACCCTCCTTGGAACTTGAGCCCAGGCTTCTCTGCGGCCACAGCCCCCGCGACCGCCCGCTGCACCACGGCCATTGCACGGCCAAAAATGGACAAAAAACAAATACGTAGCAGCTATTGTGTTGAGGATCAACTTTCCTATTTTTAGAAAATCCCCGCATAACTTGAGATACGAAAGAGACTCTACTGCTTTTACTGTATCTGCTGGCTGTATAGTATTTACAAACATTTTGTTCTGGCAATAATACGGCTGAAAGCATTAATTAAATGATACAAGAGAGT
>NC_051410.1:34001034-34001323 GCF_015228065.2 Penaeus monodon
TTGCAAGTTTGTACCCATGTGCACCCGTAAACCCCTAAACGATGAAGCTGCAAGCGATGCCGGTAAACAGCCAGCGTTACGGCAAAAGCACACGCCCCCCCCCCTTTCCCTCTCCCTACGGTGCAGTGCTGTGGAGGCCAAAGCGCGCAACAGAAAGTACAGGCGGAGATTGTCCATCGTGTGCACATTTCTGATGCGTACACGCCCAAGACAGGACAAAGGGTGGGCGTGAGGAGAGGAAACGGCATCCGGAACTCTCTCCCCTCACTGGAACGGCCAAAATTCCTTG
>NC_051410.1:34001368-34001975 GCF_015228065.2 Penaeus monodon
ATAATCATACAAAATACGGGGCTTTCATCTGTGGAATTTGTGGTCTTTAGTATCCCCATGAAACCGGAGTAACGATATGCCCTTTCAGTCATTTCAAACGGGTATTTCCAATGACAGTACACCAGGCCTATTTATCACCATAGCTACTATACCGTGCATTGTTATTAGCATCGTATGAACATCGCACCTCCTACATCGTGGCGGTAATTCAATTCATCATAACACATGCATTCATATTTTCTTTTCCACTGCCAAAGCTTGCATAAGATCTAACGCTTAAAATGAGGCCAAGTGTGTAATTAGATGAAGCAATTAGGGAAATTTATCTGCTACGAGCTGTTTGAATATGAGTCATGCGTTACAATAACTTTAGCTTCAGTTTCCCATTTCGATAGCAGCCTAAATTAGCAAAATGACATCTCATCAACTCTACTCGCCAGAGATTATTTATCACCACAGACACGTAATCTAGCCAATTCAACGCATCACACAACAGCACCACATACTCTGTATCCAATTTAACACACCACGCAATATCGCCGCATACAAGCACAGCACGCACCCCATCCAATCCACCTAAGCCAACGCACCACAGCCACTCAATGCA
>NC_051410.1:34002052-34002381 GCF_015228065.2 Penaeus monodon
ACCACCTAATCCAACAACCCCCCCCAAACACACATCCACCTAATCCAACAACCCCCCCCAAACACACAACCACCCAATTCCCCCCCCTATCCCACTATCGCATTCACCGACGGCAGCCAACACGCTCTCCCCAGCGGCGAAAACTGTCTCAATGTTATCAAGGCGTTTGTGTTGGACGTCTGGGCCTCTCGCGAAACACCCGCGGACGCTGCGTTTCCACGTCTTCGCTTCCCGTCTTCTGTCCACGCGGCGTTGAGCACGTCGATCGGTCGGTTTATGTCCTGGGGTGGGGGTGGGGGTGGGGTGAGGGGTTGATTCACTCTTCGATA
>NC_051410.1:34002464-34002549 GCF_015228065.2 Penaeus monodon
AAGTCTCCTTTTCTCCCTTCAGAGTAATTCCTTTGTATTTTTTCTCGCTCGTCTAATTTGATTTGTAACCTACTTGTATTTCTGT
>NC_051410.1:34002833-34003332 GCF_015228065.2 Penaeus monodon
CACGTGATAACTCCAGCCTTCCTTCCCGTCACTTAATACAAGGCCCATTCACTGTCCCGACCACACGCACCGCCTCTCTACGCCACATCCACAGCCACTAGCTTGTAACCGTACCTTTATGGCGATACAGGTGTGTGTGCCCATCTCGCGTCTCCTCTCCCTCGACTCCTCTCTGTTCTCTCTCGCCTTTTTGTTTTCTATTCTCTCTTCTTCTGCTCCTCATTGGTTCTATATTCATCCTCCTTCTGTTCCTCATTCGCCCTATATTCTTCCCTCTTCTGCTT
Organism: Penaeus monodon; assembly: GCF_015228065.2. NCBI lineage: Eukaryota > Metazoa > Arthropoda > Malacostraca > Decapoda > Penaeidae > Penaeus > Penaeus monodon. Next base: position 34,003,118 of record NC_051410.1, read on the forward strand.
CTCATTGATTCTCTGTTCTCCTCACTTCTGTCTCTCATTCACGATTTTCCTGTCTGCCCCTCATTCGCTCTATATTCTCTTCTCTCGCTTTACATGTGCTCTATATTCCCTTCTGCTTCTCATTCGCTCTATATTCTCTCCTCTCGCTTCTCATTCGCTCTATAATCTCCCCCCCTTCAACCTTCCATTTCCCCTACATTCTCCCTTCCTTTGCC
>NC_051410.1:34003381-34003535 GCF_015228065.2 Penaeus monodon
CTCTTTCGCCGGCGCCGTTTGTATCCATCTTCATCTCGCCACTTCCGCTGGACGCTATTTGCACTGGGTTCCCCGCCTTCCTCCGTCGGCCGCCTGTCTATTGACATTCCCGGCCGCTGCCAAGACGTCGATCTCCCTCCTCGCTCGAACTTTC
>NC_051410.1:34003584-34003781 GCF_015228065.2 Penaeus monodon
TTGTTTCTCTAGACACTTCAATTGTTTTTCTTTTATCGGGTCTTTACATAAGCTACGTAATTTTCCCCGTGTATTTATTGTATGGACTGCCGCTACGTTTATTTAGCAGAGCCAATATCCAGTTATCGGAACAAACAGTATTAAACTCCTACCTCTTCTTTGCAAAATATCTTGAAACTCTCTTTTTCCTCGTAACC
>NC_051410.1:34003910-34004218 GCF_015228065.2 Penaeus monodon
CTCCCTCCTTCGTAATATGTGTTTAAACTAACGACGTCTTTATCTCCGGTTCGTCAATCTCATCTCCTCCGCCTTCTTATCGCCGACCGCAAGCGGGACGCCGAGCACTCCTTTCCCTCCCCCCTCCCCCTCTCCCCCTCGCGACTTTCTTCCACTTGTTGCTTCTCTCTCCTCTGCCATTACCTCTCTTCTTCCTCTCTATTCCGTCTTCTTTTCTTTTCTATCCAGCGTCTCTTTTTTATTATCTTCCTATAACTCGGTTACGGGAGTTCTATTCTCTTTTCTCCGTATAAAATGTTTTTTTACGG
>NC_051410.1:34004293-34004992 GCF_015228065.2 Penaeus monodon
CTCGCATTGTCAAGTTCCGTGTCTTCTTTCCACTATTTTCCTATTTTTAATGTTTAGCTTTTTCTTCCTACTTTATCTCCCTCCTCCTCTGTACACTATTTATCAACTTTTGTGTTTTGTTTCTCTAATGCAGGTGCTACAATTTGCATCAACCTTTAGCATCACCTCCCTTTTCGTTTCACCTGTCACCTATCAGTCATGGCTGTGACGTCATCACTTAGATGTCAATGAGGAACAGAAATTTACCAATAGAACAGTAAATAAAAAAATATAAAACTAATATACTAATAAATTCTGTATGCAGATGTAAAATATAGAAAGTGAATGAACTCTGATATGCATTGCTGGGCACCATAAATATTTAAGATCAACTTAAAGATTTATTCAAGCATTTTTTTATCACAATTCTGCGATTATTTTCCTTCTCATCTCGCTTTCCTTTCGGTGACAGCACCGGATAGTCTTATCCTCTGAACATTCGCCTTGAAAATACTCCCTTTCTCTCTGGACGTTCAGCCTCACTTGCTAAGAAAGGACACTAGAGTGCCACTTCTCATTTTCGTTTTCTACCCTTACTTCACTCTATTTCTGACGCTCTGCGCTACTTCCTTTCACACGCTCTCCTTCCCTCGCCTATTTATTGTCGGGAAAGGGAAGTTTCTCTTCGGTCACGGAAATTCTCTCGACAGCCTCAGAGAT
>NC_051410.1:34005031-34005696 GCF_015228065.2 Penaeus monodon
AGAGGTTAAGGTTGTAGTGCCGGTGTGTGACACGTCGGGAGGGAAGGGGCGACCGGCGCTCGTTTTGAGGCTATTGTGGTCAGCAGGGGCGGTGGACGCTGCCCGGGCCACTCAGCGAGCGTAGTAAACACCGCCTACTCCTGCAAAGTGGCCACTCATCGAGGGTAAGGGAGAACCTCATCCCGTCGTTGCTGCAGAGCCTTTAAAAAAAAAATAAGATAGAAAATAGCCGCCGCAACGCAACTGTTCTTTTCCACACTTTCTGGCAGTCGTTACCAGAACAGAGCCAACTACAATTTCCAGTTTCATACAATTATCTCGAACTAATTAGACTAAAGGGTGTCAATTTGCACCTGCTGATTACCATCTCCATTACCTGCTATCTCCCGCTGCCACCGCCGCTACCGCAACCAATCTACACAGAAAGCCCCCCCCCCCCCCATCCATCAAATCACAGATAAACAAGGGCACAAAGAGGGCGGAGCACAGAAAGGGGCGGGGCATACAGAAGGGCATGGCACCAAACACAGAAGGAGGGGGTAGGGTACGGATGGAGGGGGGGAGGGGAAAAGGGGGAGAGGGGGGACAGGACGCTGCTCACTCGACGTTTAATTGAGTCTAGTCGAGGCATTTATTACTGGCAGTTTGACAATGGCGGCAGTGGT
>NC_051410.1:34005728-34005967 GCF_015228065.2 Penaeus monodon
AAAGGGGTGGCGAAGGGGTGTCGCTAGTGCGTCACACATGTGTCTATGTCACAGCTATTTCTCTGCCGTAGTCGAATAGGCGTTCTCTTAGACTACACTGCTGTCCCTTGCAACAACTGCGCGGAAAGACAGGTGAAAGCCAACACGCCTCAAGCCACAGAAGCCTGTAACGACGGCCCTGGACCACGATGACCGCCGGCACAATTCTACGGGAACATCACATCACATCTCACTACACG
>NC_051410.1:34006182-34007638 GCF_015228065.2 Penaeus monodon
TTCCTCGGATTTTAACAAATGCTCTGCGCTATAGTTAACATACCCCTTGTTATAACAGAACCACTGACAATCATAGACAATCAAACAAACTTGCTCCGGGCTTGGGAACATGACGGACGGCAAATAAGGGCCGAAACGGACACGTAATTACTATCTCCAATTAAAAAATATGAAAGACGCAGTTCATTATCTTCCTTTTACCTATTAGGAAGTGAACCTGATTTACGCCCGATCCTCAAATGCAATAAAGATTATACGATTACCGCTGCCTGAAGAGTTCGTCGAATAATGATAAGAGTAAATCTTATAAATGGAAGGGACGTGAGATAGATGAGATTCTGTTGAAAATTGGGATCAAAACCCATTTCTTTTTTTCCTTTTTTTAATGAGAATCATCCTGCTTAAATATCAAGAGCCACAATAAGCCAGGAACTACGCCTTCCACCCCGACAGGTCACACACGAGAAGCACAAACACACGAACCGCAAAAAACACGACAAAGCCTTTCCCTTCCCGGTTTCCTCTACGCCAATGGTACTCCACTGGCGGTCCATAATGACATTATTTTCGGTTCGCAAGAAATTCTCCATATTTGGCAATGAGCTGCCAATCGATGGACAAATTCGTATCAAGTGCAAACACATTTCGTCAGATGAACTTAAATGTGTAAGTGGATTTTCATGCTAGATGTACAATATCTCCAATGCAATGGCCTTGTAGTAGAAAGCAATAACTGTTGTATATTACCAATCGCTATTCTAAGTATTAAAAACCGTTTAATGTGAGGCGAATCGAAGGAATTATTGTACGAAAACGAACCATTTTCAAAAGTTTTAACCATATACTCTTACACAGTCTCAAAATTCTACTAATTACCCAATATTACCTCTCAGAATCCTGTTAGCACCAAATAAATTTTACGCCAGAATGGTTCTGTCACACTTTTTTTGCCAATTGCTCAAAAAGGAGATGCAAACGACTCGACAGGAGGTCCGCAGTCCGAAACGGGTTGCGAACCGCTGATTTACACTCACTTCCCTCTCACTCGTCTTTCTCATCATTATCATTTCCTACTTTTTCATCTTTATTCTGACTGCCACACCATCTATGTGTCATTTTCACTGTAGAACAAATACTGTTCACGTAAGGTGAATATGTTATTCATATTCTACTCTTGCGCAGATTGAGCTTCCTCCTCTCTCTCTCTCGTTTCAATATGATTATTCTATGTCCTTTAAATTCCTTACGTGTATCTTATCCTTTCTGGCTCTGCACCCCCCCCCCCCCCTCTTCCCTCTCTCTCCGTGGGAATTTTCTGAGACAAAATAATATTTTAATGGTGATCGACCCTTTGTCCTTATCATCTTATCAGCTCATCGGTCCTCCACACGCCCGTCTCTGTATATCTTCCGGCTGGTGAGATATGTATCTTCCTGTGGGTTTCCCGTCTATCTGA
>NC_051410.1:34008045-34008352 GCF_015228065.2 Penaeus monodon
ATGATTTTCGCATACTTTGCACAAAAGTTGACTGATAAATCACAACCCAGTAAAAGAAATAAGCAAATGCAGAATTTTAATAGCACTGCTTCCACACTTCAAAAGCAAAGGGAGAGTGTAACTCAGCAGTCAAATCCCTCATCTGCATTACAGGTACGCAGACAATGCCAAGATCAGTAAGTACGAAAATAATAACCTGAAAAAAATATAACCCACGAAAGTGTACAAAAATCTTCAAACTGACAGATCTAGAAGGAATAAAAAGGAAATAATTATATGTACAGCAGAATACATAAAAAACATATAG
>NC_051410.1:34008564-34008667 GCF_015228065.2 Penaeus monodon
ATTTGAGTATATATATATTATAGAAATATAATCGTGCTAATGAATAAAAAATAGAGAGGGAAAAAGTGACACTCAAAATATAAACAATTAACGGGAAACACCA
>NC_051410.1:34009165-34010050 GCF_015228065.2 Penaeus monodon
GAAAAGGAGGTGAAGAAGAAAAGAAGAAAAAATGCGATAGAGGGTTAAAGATAGGAATAGGCGGATGATGAAGATGAGGGAGGGTGGAAAAATAAAAAGGTAAGAAAAGAAGGGAGATGAAGAACATGAAAAGGTGCAATTGAAAGGAGAAAAAGAGGATATGAAAGAAAAAGAGAAAGAACGAATATGAAAATAAGTAATGAAAAGAGAAAAACAAGAAACAGGACATAAAACGGAGTGAATACGAAGAAAAGGAAGAACAGAAAGCACGAAGAAAGAGAGAAGCCATAACGAACGAAAAGAAATAACCGAGAAAAAGGCAAAATGGCATATGAAAAGAAGGAGAAAAAGAACTAAAACTCGTGCCAAAAACTTTTATTTAAAAAACTACGAAAGAAACCAAAAGAAACCAATAAAAAATAAACCTTAAAACCCACAATAAGAAACCAAAAACAGGAAAAAAGGCAAAAGAACCAAAAAGAAAGAGAGAGAAAAAAAAAACAGATAACCAAGAGGGAGCATCCCGACAAGCACAATCACGAACAGCCTCACGAGCAAATAACAAGAACAAACAAACAAAGAAATTCTCTCCCTCTCCACCAACCTTGGCCGAGAGGACCGCCGATTACCTGGAGTTAGCAGCGTTAGTGAAGATTACCTCTACTCTAGTCTGTTAGTGTGTCTGCAGGGCCAAGCCACACCTAGAAGAGAAGCCACGGTCTTAGTGAAGCGGCACTCGGGGATTCCCCTTTTGCAATCGCGATCCCTTGCATGCTTCTCGCTTGCACATACGCACACGCAGACAGACAAGCACGCGTTGTTACTGTATTGTCATGGTGTATATATGTTGGGGTAGGTGCAGTTTAGTATTTTTGTTAATATGAA
>NC_051410.1:34010371-34010568 GCF_015228065.2 Penaeus monodon
GAGTAGACCTGATTAGAGAAAAATGTTAGTTAATGCGTTGAGGCACAAAGACTGCCTGAAATCCGAAAAAATGAATCACTTCACTCCCATGCAGAGAAGCATGATGATGATAAACTGATACGCGCATGCACACATATTGTACAGGATTCATGCTATGGAACAAGCACAGTTTGGGTCATACGTACTGGGAAATGAGG
>NC_051410.1:34011129-34011535 GCF_015228065.2 Penaeus monodon
CAATACCAATATAGTATTACCGACAAGAATAAAAACAAAAGTATACATACAGACATACCATATATTTCAGAACTTAAGAATACACAACCTTTAATGTGTTCATTTGCAGTGACACTTTTTCTTTTACTAAAACATGACAAAGTGAATCAGTTAGGTAATTCAGAAAAATCTTCATATCTTTTTCTTGCCTATATCCGTAAGTCATCAATAAACAGCAATATAAGACCATCAAGCATGTGCGCGCGCGCGCGTTTGCGTGTGCTTGCATGTGTGATGTCTTAAAAAAACAGCGCTCCCGTCAAACCACCTTACAATAAATAAGGTTTTTCAGATCCCATTCTCCAAAGCATTCACTGTGTCCCCATACATGCGTGAAAAAAATACTCCAACCTAGATAATGTTGTGT
>NC_051410.1:34011606-34011981 GCF_015228065.2 Penaeus monodon
TGATTCCACACTACCAGAGAGAAATTAATCCTCATAATCTGTACCCAAGACATTCTACCCTTTTTTTTTACCCCAAACGGCTGACAGACAACCCCCCTGCCCGGAGTCGTCAGGCAGAACAAGGAGCCATCAGGTGCCCATCGCCCGGCGCAGCATCCACAGAAGTTACCTCTCTCCTTGATCAGGTAGCTGTAGAGGCAGCCGCTCATCTGGTAGACGGAGATGGTGATCTTGCGCTTTTTAGGGGCTGGGCGCAGCATCCTCGAGCGCTGTTGTGCTTCTTTATTGTTTATCGTTAAAAAAAAGTTCCTTAGCGCGAGGAGTGGGGGTTATGGGGGAGAACGTGGCCTCCTCTCCGAATCCGGTAAGCAAGCG
>NC_051410.1:34012721-34013250 GCF_015228065.2 Penaeus monodon
CGTGGAGGAATTAATAACAGCGTGATTCCCCCCGCTTCGTCGGCGCCCATGGCACGGAATCACCGCCCGCCCACACGACACTTCCCCAGCGCCGCCCACCTACGGCACCACGACCAACGCCGCCCAGCCAACCACCCGCAGTTCCTCGCCCTTTGTGCAGGTCGTTAGTGCAACTGCGGTCCGTGTCCCCGTGCGTGTCCACAGGGGAGGAGGAAAGGGACACCAGGTAGGGACAGCAACAGGTGAACACACTTTGTTACTTCTCTAATTCTCTCTCCCTCTTTCTCTCGCCCTCTCTCTCTATCTCTCTTTCCCATCACATCAGAAGGAATCACACATGGGTACTTTCACAATCGTAAACATATCCGCTTCGATTTTCTCTTTCTTTTGTTCCGAAGTTGGGCACAGGAGGAGAGGGCACGGCGTGTCGCGGCACAGGCCAGGGGTACACTACTGACACACTCGCCCGACACGTTCATGGCTCTTGTGGGGCGAGAGGGGGGAGGGGGAGGGGCATCCAGGCAAGAAG
>NC_051410.1:34013372-34013760 GCF_015228065.2 Penaeus monodon
TAAGATACAGGAAGAGAAACGAGGGACATAGAATAATCACATTGAAATAAGAGGGAGAAACAGAGAGAAAATTAAAGGCTCGGGAAAAAGGAACTAATGGAATATGAAGACACTCCAAGAAACATCCTTACACCCAAATACACTGCCATATGTATGCACAGTTGACCCGACGAAATCATGTATCGATACATATTGACACATCCACATATTTTTTCACTTACCAGCGTTGAAAAACATTAAAAACATGGAAAAGGCACAAACGCAAACACACGCACCAGATTCCCTCCCCCTCCCTAGCCCACCCTGCATGCACAATGGACGCGATGCTTCGTGCTCGGCAACAACATTTGCATTTACTTTCACTGAAGAAAGATGCACTTCCAGAAGG
>NC_051410.1:34013917-34014170 GCF_015228065.2 Penaeus monodon
GACCGGGCCCCGCTAGTCTTGCCTTTGGTGGCCTCGATCCAGCGCCCCAAAAGAGGTTATATACATCGTCAGCGATGCCAGTCCCTGACCCAAGCGATCCTATTTAATCGACGCCCTCGCACTCGCACGTGGCGTGGGCGTGGCTGGTGCATGTGGGCGGGGAAAAGCGATGTTTTATCCTCTCACCTTTTCCAAATCTCCTTTTCTCTCTCTGCGTCACCTTTTATTTATTTTTTTCTTAGTCGCCCCCCTT
>NC_051410.1:34014428-34014496 GCF_015228065.2 Penaeus monodon
AAAAACACGACGAACCGCGCATGAATTTAACGAACCGATGGACGGGGAAGAAGGTGAGAGGTAGGTGG
>NC_051410.1:34014525-34014865 GCF_015228065.2 Penaeus monodon
AGGGGGGGGGGGGAGACGACCCGATCTTCAGGAGGGGTCGAACCCACGCCCATATATGCCGCTTTATTCCTCACCCCCCCCCTCTGCCACCCCTTCACACCCTCCATAAACTCTCACCTCACCAAACACGACCTGTAACCGTTACAGCCAAAAAAAAGCGCATTACAACTGAAGTATATTTCGTTATAAACTTACTCCTTTTAATATCTTCACAACTTAAGAGCATAAATTTTTTTAAATATCTTTACAACTTTAGAAAAAAATCTTAAGATGTATAGATGCAATTTCATTCTATTATCCAAAATAAGCTGTGATATAACGCTAATACTGTAAATTCTGA
>NC_051410.1:34015201-34015363 GCF_015228065.2 Penaeus monodon
CCCAAAAGACAAAATACAAAATGACTCATCGTGATTCTAAGGCTGTGAAAAACGGACATGTATTACATTTAGAGGAGTCATCGATTTTCCCTCAAACATTTTTTATCGTAGACAGCAAATGGTCTAAGAATGTGTCTACCTGTAACAATTCGTTGCCTACCA
>NC_051410.1:34015684-34017051 GCF_015228065.2 Penaeus monodon
ATAAAGAAATAAACGACAGCCTTTCTTTTGGATAAACCAAGGACTGAGGCGAGTTTTAGATTGAATAATCTAAATGTTCTTTATTTCCTGAAGCTAGCAATTTCTACATAAGCCCCCCTTAAAGGGTTAGTTTCAAGAAAACGTGATGCGGGAATGAAAGCTCACAGAAAACGGTTCAATGCGAGAGGTACACTATGTTAAACTGACGTTTCACTTCCTCGGTATTTCCATCCATCTTTTATAAGTTTACAGTTGATATAGCTGCTATTTACATAAACGAAATGGAAAATACAGATATTAAAAAGAATATTTAGCTAAATAACAAGAGAGAACTCAAAAAGGAATTCCAAATGGATTAGTATTTCCATTCGTTCATTTGGTCGTTGGCTGGATATCTTGGCAATCTGCTGGTGATCTTGGCTGCTCCGAATGTATTAGAATAAAGTTTTAATGACAAGTGGTATTTAAAGTATAGCCTGCAGCCCTTAGACCGACGATTTGGGCTCTAGATAAGATAGATCTGAAAATACCCGCCTGTCCATATATACACCACTGCAAACCGACTACTTATACTACCATACAAGGATTTTTTTTAATGTAGTAGGTATACATTCTAACTTAAGCTACGTACATTAGACAGTCTGCTATTGATTAGGACATTGCGCAATTGTAGTGTGCATGAACGCGCGTGATCGGATGGGTAAATATCCACTAGAAAAATAAAGGTTTGTCAATGGAAACCGAGCTCATGAAGCATCACGTTCGACGGCGTATGATTTTCTCTGCACTTTTCCAAATTATATTCTTTTGCTCTAACTTCATTCTTCTAATCACCTCCTCTCCATTGCCCTTTTACATCCCGGCCTCTTTCTTTCATGGCTACATATTGCCCCATACCCTTGAACTTTTCGTTTTCCACATTCCCTCCTCTCGCACTCGGTCCCTCCCCACCCGCGCTATCACCCCCCACCTCATTCACCCCCACTCGAGTGCCTCCTCCCTCCCTGGCCGCGGCACCAGTGCCAGGTAACACCCGGCAGGGTAAATATACACCCCTCCTTGAGACCGACCTCACCATATGCTCTCATCTGATACAAAGACCACTCATACAAACGCATTCATAAAGGCACGTACACACATATGCAATACTTACACATACAGACAAATGCGTAATGCGTAATGTGCCCATGACTGTTTCAATTGTATGTTGCAAATTAATAATCAGCGATAACCTTTTTTAATGGCTTATCTACGAGGGTGTTGGAGAACCAGTGAATGACCGCAGTTTTGATAACGTCGGTATAAAAAACAACCAACATTAAGGTGTGCTGCGATAAGATATGTGCAAACAAAGACACGTAAAGGTA
>NC_051410.1:34017329-34018605 GCF_015228065.2 Penaeus monodon
AATCTCCATAACGTAAATCAATCGTCTCCCAGCATAAGTTCAGTAGTACTTTTATACCTAAAGACTTTCATCATTAATAAATATCAACATGTGCGTCCGGTCACTAAATAAACTACTTATGTTCTTGACTATCTTGTTTGTTGCTTAGATTTCTCTATTTGTACTTTCCTTGTGGCTTTATTTTCTAAGCTTTGAAATATTCTAAATTCTACAAACACAGGTGGGTTATTTTAAGACTATTGCAAATCTTTTCTCAAGTGAGTATTTATGTGCTTGCACTCAGTAACCCCTTGCTGCATATACCTCCTTACACATTAGGCCCATGTTACGAGGAAAAGAAACCTTTTATCAATAATAATTTACTGTTTAGTTCTCAAAGGAGAGGCTATATTTCATCAGCTTAGTCTTGCATCTTATATCCCTAAAATACCTAATAGATAAAGATGTCACTATCCTAAAACGATTCCCTAATAAACAAAACACACACCAAAATATAAAATAAAAAACACAACAAAAAATTAATATACATCTTTATGACGTATAACTATCGCTGTATATGAATAGAAAGGATACTTCCTAAGAAAGACACACTAAAGTAAGTCTCTTATTAGTAAATGCAAAAATTACTCCAGATACTTTTGTTGTAAATAACTCCAATAAACTGCAACGAATCCTTAGAAGTTGTAATTATCAGTTTATAAATGAAAGTAAGGAAAGTTTGGACAATATATAATGACGTGAGAGTTTCCTATCCTGTCTCTAAAGTTTATAGAATACTGAACCGAACCTTAGCAAGTGAACGTGATTTATACACTTATAGTATTTAAATTACGTAAAACCCATCACCCAAAATATACCCTATACCCAACCCTCATTCTAAGTCCCCATATGTAGTGCAGAATATTCGTATCACCCACGGTATCAAAAAAGGATATTTTCCGGTGTTGAAAATAACCCATCTTAAACAACAACCTTGAAGTGAACCAGTGTCGAGAGAGAGGATCAGAGCGAGGCGAGGGTGCGACTGCCTTGGGTCAACTACACTCCTGCAACCAAGGCAGACATTCGGCAACCCAATTTTATCCAAAATCAGAGCGCACGTTGCCTTCGCTCGAGAAAGAATGGCTTCTCCGAGACAAATAGGCTCTCCAGATGCTGAGTCACGTCCCGGGAACGTTCAGGGCAACGTTTGGGAGACAAACTTGGTTTGGCTCCGACCGGAACGACCGCTCCGCATATCTCCCGTGCTATCATATTTGGGGTACAGGGAGCACCG
>NC_051410.1:34019895-34020028 GCF_015228065.2 Penaeus monodon
TTCTCCCTAAGTTTGGAAGTGAATAAAAACGTCAATCTCATTAATGCGACGAAAAAAATGAGACAGAAAACTCCTTAAAAGCGATCCAAAGCCGCCTTTGCAATTTCATTCATGCTGCAAGTTGCAAGCGATG
>NC_051410.1:34020053-34020508 GCF_015228065.2 Penaeus monodon
CAGACACAGCAGAGTATAGAGAGGCTTATCAAAGAGAGATGGGAAGACGGTAAAGAGGATGAGAAAGATAAGAAAGGAAGATGGATAATAATTAGGATATAAAAAGATGGGAGGTAAAAGAGGGAATGGATAAATTGATCAGTGAAGGTATAATAGGAGAAAAGTATCGCAAAAAAGACTTCACTACTTTTGGCTTTCTATCTAACTCTTTTATTGTTTATTTTTTGCTTCTCTTCTGCACTTAACGGCGCCCGTTAAGCTGACGTTTTCATAAATTAATTCTAATATTTGTGTGTCATTAGAGGAAGACATTATTACCATAAAACCGATATATTTCAGTTTCCGTATTACTGCTGCGTCATCAAGCTCTCATTGCTTTTGTATAACATACTAAAGATATATCCATGATAAATATGCTTTGGCATACTAAAAACATTTCTCTCCTAGATATTTGG
>NC_051410.1:34020583-34021248 GCF_015228065.2 Penaeus monodon
CGCTTTCCTCTTGTAAACTTCCTCTTTGTTTCCGTTAGAAGGAAAATTAGGCAAAAGGAGAGAAAATATATACTTTTTAAAGGTCAGTAGAATTAAGTAACAAGGGAATGAACTGGACACAACTGCTCTGGTCAGACACTTCATTCCGGGTCGAACACTCCAACGTCATTTCCCGTAAATAGTATAAAATATAAATAATGAAACAAAGCAAATAAGAGTCAAATGCATCTACTGCAGCTGTTTACGATGACAAAATATGTACACACTATATTCAGTTTCCATTTTTTTTCCATCAAGGCGAAGACGGACATGACAAGTGATGATAATAATTTGATAACTGACATGTAGGTAATATTTCTTTGATAACTGACAGGTCGGTGAGACTAATCAATTTGAAACTCAATCTTCCTCGTACATATTGCAATCAACCGCTGATCAGCAACCTATCAAGTGCATCTTTGCCTCAAAAAAGGGAAAACATGTGAAGTAAAAAACTGAAAAAAAGAATATACAGTATAGTTCTGATATGGAAAGGAAAACAAAGGATAACTCTCATTTTTTTTTTACAAAACGTATATTTGGGTATCTACATTTACACTTTCTTTTATACATATCACATTTGTAGTTGAATCTACCTCTTTCTCTTTTATTAAAGTACCTCGTGA
>NC_051410.1:34021940-34022074 GCF_015228065.2 Penaeus monodon
CAAACGCAAATCTCCGCGCAGGCCAGCTCCTCCCACTACCTCGCGGGGTCGTGGGAGCAGACGGGCTGCGACCTCAATGATACACAGTTCTATTCACGAGGGGAAAAGGGCAAAACACAGACTTACATTCCTAT
>NC_051410.1:34023010-34023127 GCF_015228065.2 Penaeus monodon
GAAAACAGAACGGCAATGTATGAGAAAAAGAAAGGATAGACAGAAAAGTGTTGTATAGCATTTATTCCGTAGTTTTTTCTTCTTGATTATCTGTGTCTGAAAGAGTAAACAAGTGTG
>NC_051410.1:34023399-34023914 GCF_015228065.2 Penaeus monodon
ATGTGAAAACGCGTATACAGACATTCATATGTTAAAACCACCGTTTAGTGCAATACCTACAACAATATATCCACTGAGATTCACTTATGGCATCTTAAGGGATCCTACAACACTGAAAAGGGTACGTGCCCCTCCATTGGGTAAGTCAATAAAGAAATATGTGCGTGTACATGCATCAGCTTATATGGGTCCTTGGCCTATACCGCTATCCTCTGCTGAAGACCTGCCAAAGAGGCATAGTGGTTACTCGTTATAAGTCTTTTCTTTCCTTTTTCTTAAAATTACAACTATTATTCATATCTATTCTTCTTCCTTAATTCCTCTTCCGAAATAACTTTCTCTTCGTCCTTATTAAACTCCTTTGGTGCAACTAAAAGCCAAACTAACTGCCCCCTTTTTTATTCTGGAGCCGTCCGGGAACTAGGCGATCTTGATGTTAAAAGAGAGACGAGCTTCAATAATGTCAAAAGTGGCACGTGATCATGACAATGGGCGACTAGGCAGTAAACTACAAA
>NC_051410.1:34023942-34024141 GCF_015228065.2 Penaeus monodon
ACTGTATCTACGGCGATACTATAGCGGTTTTGTAATGAATGAATGTCAAGGGCTAGTCTGCATGCAACATACAGCATCCTCCACTGTTGTGTGGAGATGTCAATGTTGTTCTAAGCTGTCGTATTATGGGTGAAATGCGAGAAAGCGAGAATAATAGATAAATAGGTAGATGAGCAGATTTGTAAGTAGGCTAGTATGG
>NC_051410.1:34024326-34024913 GCF_015228065.2 Penaeus monodon
GAAATGTCAAACGAATTTGATCACGTGATGTATGACAAATGATGTAAAAGCATGGTGAGGAGGCTCAGCCGGGGAACACATGACGGTGGTGACAGTCTGTTCTAGTAGCTTGTCAACTGACCATTTCGTTGGGGAAAAACACTGCTAGTTGTGACAAGAGACACTGACATTGCCGGGATGACAGACAGTAACACTGCAATGAGACATTAACACTCGTGAGGGAAAACCAACTCAGGGAAAATAGCCACAAGATCAGAGCCCACGGAGGGAAGGTCACAAAGCGAAGGTTGCAAAAACTGATGCCATGGCGAGCATGAGTCCGATGGCAGTAAAGATGTCCAAGCCTGCCATCTGGGTGATGCATGCAAGCAGATAGCAAGCTGCCACCAAGGATTGTCCCCAGGCACACTCCGAGGGGTCAGAGGCTGAGGTATGGCACGCGAGGCCCTCACCTGAAGAACAGGAGCGTGGCCCTGGCGGTGCAGGGTTTCGAGTGTTCTTGGTGTCGCCACCAGGGGCAGCACGCGTTGATGGGGGACGTGAGGTTGGCGGAAGGGAGCCCGCCCTCACCAACATAGTGCTCCGTC
>NC_051410.1:34024946-34030257 GCF_015228065.2 Penaeus monodon
GTCGCCCCTGTGCAGGCACACTCGATCCACGTGCAACTTGCCCACGAAGGCAATGCTGCCTCACCGGACTGGGCATGTCAACAGCAGTTCGGGTACGCATGGGCGACGGTGGACCAGAGAGGTGCAAAGCGAAGCTGGGGGCCCGTGTGCGCACTGGAGAGGGTGGAAGGGAGGAGGAGCGGACTGGCGGAGGAGGTGCCTCTAGAGGAGGAAGTCGTGAGGCACTCTCTTTATGGCTTGCTTGACTGCCTCCATCATGCTGCATTACATGCTCACTCTGAAGCAGAATTGCAGTAGCAGCATGCCTTGGTAGGCTGTCATCCCCTGGAGTCTCTGACAGACTTACGTATGAATCACTGCATGCGCTGAGAAGTGATTGATTCTGAAGCTGTTGCACAGACTGTTGCTTAGATTCTGATTCATCAGATTCAGGAGGAAGAAAAGATTGGGGAGACTCGGGCGCACTGCTGGGATCCTCATGAGAGTTTCCCATAACAGTGCTCCATTGGGGCTGTGTTATGCTTAGGCTACGACTACTACACTCTGAGGCAACAACAACCACCTCATCTACAACACGCGGTTGTCTGGAAACTCTCCTTGTGGCTACCTCAAAGACTTTATCAAACACAGGAGCGTGTTCCTCTACTACCTTTGGCGAGGCAGGCACTGAGTGTGCCCGCCTGGCCCGGTCATGCACACACTCAGAGGTAACAATCATAGCCTCTACCCTATCTTTACATGTGGCCACTTTGGCTGGACCTTGGGAGAGATCCTCCTCCCCTAGAAGAGTAACCCTCTCAGGGGAGCATGGCCCTGGTACACGGCTACTATACAAGTTAACATTCAAGCAATTATCGTTAGTAGAAGAAATACTGGAAGAGAGAGAAGAATAGGGAGGCTGAGCGTCTCTTAGCGGCAGCTCTATGGCACTACGCCTACGTGTGGAAACCTCTTTACCTTCACTGTTACTCGATTCCAGGGCCATGGACAAACGTATGGCCTTCTCAATGTTGGCTTTGGCACAGATCTTTTCTACAGGCTCAGTGGATTCGTTAACACTCTGTTGGGGCTCGAACACATTCTCATATACTGGTTCTTCACTAATTTTCAAGGGGGTACTAGTGTCTGGCTTACTGATGGTGTCTGGCTTAGCAAATACGTCTGGGTCACAAACTACATCTGGCTTATCATTATCAACATTTTTCTCTGTCAGTGGTGAAGTAGATGGTGGTGTAGACGGGGTTGTAGTCTCTTCGTTGGTCTCAATCTTGGAAAGTGTGGAGATGAGTGCATCCAAATGTGCAATATCCACAGGATCTTGCTTCTGCTGTGGTTCTGTGGGCTTGGGATCAGCCAAGTAGAATGGTTTGGGCTTGTTGTTGAAGATGCTATCCAGGGGCCTGTAGGGTTTCCGCTCTACTAGAACAGGTGAGACAGGTGAACTCTGAATGGTCTGGATCTTGACAAGTTTCGGAGCAGTGATGGCTGTGATTGTGGGTGTATCGGTGGTGAAAGAAGCTTCTGCACATTTCCTCTTGGACTCTATCCATGTCGAGGGACCACCTGGAGGAACTCTGGCTTCACGAATAATGGCCTGCCGAATGTCTGGCTGAGAAACTGCTCTTGCTGATGACATTTCTGTGAGTGTCTCAGTGCTGGTACTAAGGTTGCTGAGGTTGCTTGTACTAAGGTTTTCCCACTTGTTGTCTGTCAGGTTTGCACGCTCTAGCCAGCTGGGATTGTGTCTTGGAGATGTAAGACCTGATTCACTATCACCTATAGCATCCTTGTAGCTCTCGAAGAACCTCCCTGCACGACGTGCCTCTTGCTGATGCTTTACTCTCCGAGGTGTTTGCAATTTACCACCTCTGTCTTTTGAAGCACTAGCACCTACAACCTCATGTCCAAGCTGTAGATTATGCTCATTTTGCATAGCACGGGCACGGTCAGCAGACATGGATCTAATTGCACGTCGTCTGTGTACAGGGGAATCTGTGTTGGCTTCTGAAAGAAGTTCATCCAGCTCTGAAGTATTGAGCTCTCTGTCCCTTTGTTCTTTTCGCAGGTTCCTGAAAGCCAGGTCATCCATGGTTGTATCTGGCTGTTTCCTGGCAATCATTTTGGGCCTATAGTTATCTTTTCTGCTTACATGCAAGTAGTCACTTGGAGATGACTGTGTGGTCGGTCCTAAAGGTATACCAAAGGGTGGCTGAGGATCAATAATTTTGATAGCATTTGCTTGTTTGATGTTTCGATAAGATACATCATCATAAACTATGTCTGGTTCGCCCTCCAGCATTGGATCTTTAGGAACATTTTTGTCCACATCAGAGGGTGTGGTATGGGCTGGGGAGACCAGCAGATAACTTCCAGTCATCTGCAAGGCTTTTTGTACATCTGGCTGGTTCCGACTGCTCTGTTGGCACCGTCTGAAGTGCATGTCATCAGACTGTTTATCTGGCACTCCTGCTCTTCTCATCCTGGGTGTTCGTGGCCTGCTACTCCTGTCTTTTACAGTGGAGTCTGTCTCAGTAGCTTCACTGGTCGAGTCATTAAAAGTATCTTGTCCATCCTTATTGCTCCTCAACTGCTGATGGACAGTTGGTAAGTCCCTCCTTTCTGCACGATCTAATATGTCATCACTATCCAGCTTGAGGCTATCATAGATCTCTTCCAGTTCCTTTAAAGCTTCCTCAAAGTTAGAGCACTTGCTTTTTTCAAGCCTCTCCTTCTCCTTCCTGTACATCTCCTCAAACTCTTTCTGGTATTTGGGTTTGTCCTGAGGGTGTTCACGCTTGTGTTTGATGATGTTGTGCAGTATTTGTTGCTTAGTTGCTGACAGGTCTGATGCAGCAAGTTGGCGATGACCTCGACGTGGAGGCTGAGGTTGTGTCTTAGGGGTGACAGGAGGAGAATCCTTCTCAGCAGACTCTGACTTCTCAAGAACCATAGAAAGAGGCCTGTTCTGAGCCACTGTCTTCTTTTCCCGTGCAAGACTGCTTTGACTGGAGTCTGAGTCTGGTCCCTTGGGTACAGGACTTGACACATCACTCTGACCAGAGAGTGAGCTGAGAGACTCTGCTTGCTTTAGAGTAATTGGTGGAGGCCTAGGCTTCTTGGGCAAAATGCTACCATAGGTCTCCTCAGCTTGTTGGTCTACTCCCAGTGATATGCTGTTGTTAGAGTTGTTCCCATCAATACCTTTTGGACTGTTTGAGCGAGAAGAATCACTCAGTACTTGAGATGGTAAATTCCTTTTGTTCTTGATCTCTTGCTCTTTCTGACGCCATGCTGTATTAACCTGCTGGAGCCTTGCACTGTTATCACTCATGTATGATGAATAATCTGAAGAAGGTGAAGGAGGAACACTGCTAATGGGCACAATCTTGGCATACTGAGGTGATTGATCAGTATAGTATTTTAATTGGTTATTTTGTTGACTCTGGACCACTTGTGGTTGTGACTGGGTATGCTGCTGCAACTGTTGTAATGGCTGTGCATACTGCTGCTGTTGTTGTGCACGGTAATATTGGTTCTGTGCAATGGGCCGTGGAGGCTGGTCAGTATACCTATATTGAGTGTTTGGGTAACCTGGAGGTGAGGGACGTGCAGGAGCACCACCAGAATTGTACTTGAGCTGAGTCTGCTGCTGTGGAGACAGCTGAAGCTCTGAGAAAGAGCGACGTGTAGGTGCTGTCACCAAGGGAGGTGGACCCACTTGTGGACCATTAGGCTTTGGGCCGAGGTAGGCTGGAACTGAGCGGACACTTGGACTGGGACTCGAACCTTTGGTAAAGTTACTTAAACTTGACTGACTGGAGTTTGGACGGTTAGGATCTTGGTTGAGGCTTTCAAATGAGAAGGACATTGGACGTCCATCTGCAGGAGACATTATTCTACTTGGGTCTCGTGGTGGAGGGGCAGGGGGAGTCAGGCCAGATCTGTTGCTTGGAATACTGCTAGAAACTGGAGACATTCCTGGAGACTGCATGATGAATGAACTTCTATTAATATTACTGTCATACGAAGCACTTCTGTGGCTACGTAGGTCACCTTGCATAGGAGTCTCATAATCCTGGAAACTTCTTCTCAAGTGAGGTCCAGATGGTGGAACTAGTGAGACTCCCACTGATTGAGGTTTATTTCTCATGACAACAGCTTCCCTGGTCTCCGATGGCTGACGTGGAATGTGACCTTGGAACTTTGCTTTCATATGTGGACTAGCTGCAGGACTCACTGACGGTGTCCGCAGAACAACAGAAGACTCATATTCACTTGACTCTTGATATACAAGTTTGGCAGACCACCTTGGTTTGTGTGCCTTTTCTGCCTCCTTCTTCTTCTCTTCATTGATTCTGTTGCGTTCAGCTTCATATTCTCGCACCCGCTGGATTTCCTGAATCCTTGCCTGGACAACCTCACGGTTTCTCCGATCCTTCTCTGTTTCTGTTCGCAATGTCTCCAGCTCCTGTGATTTTCTCCTGAGAAAGCGCTCTGTGCGGGCAGCCCTGGACCTCTTGCTAAGGGAATTGGTCTTAGAGAGGCTGGACTCGCTGCCATACATGGAGTGTGATGACACAGAAGCCTTCTCCTCATCAGAACTTGAGTCCTTGAATTTATCCCGCAGTCTCTCCACCCTCGCCTTCAGTGCCTCCCTCCGCTCCTTCTTGCTTATGGTGTCTGTGCTAGAGCTGCGAGCACCCATTCCTCCCCCTGAACAGTAGCCTAATGAGGCATGTGAACCACCTCCAGCCCATGAGCCTAGGCTTACAGGCAGTGAGTCATGAGAGGCTGAGACACCACGACGCCCTTGCTGAGCTAGCGTAATGGGGATTCCCAAAGGCTGTATGTCCAAGCCTCTACTGGTGCCGATCACACCAGCAGGCGCCACTCGAACCATCCTTCGCCCATCTGTAGACATAAAGCTGTTCTCACAGCCTAGAGAACTACTACCATCCAGCGGCGTGACACGCACACTACCTGCACCGCGAGACACAGGACTGTAGTCCTCTAGTGCAGGGGGTGGTGGTGGGGGAGGGGGGAGAGGCTCCCTCTCCTTCGGCTCCTTTTTCTTACTCTTCCTCCTCAAGAAGTGCCGCTTCTGTGGTTCCTCACTATCGCTACTGCTACTACTACTGGATGAGCTGGAATCTGCCATGCCCTTCTTGCGCCGCCGGAAGATGCCACTCAGCAGTGACCGCTTGCTCTTTTTCTCTTGCACGGGAGCCTGCCTCTCTGCTGCTTCGCTTTCCTTCTGCCGCTGCTCATGCTGACCTTGCATTTTCTGTTGTAAGTGCTGTTGTTCCAACCT
>NC_051410.1:34030406-34030876 GCF_015228065.2 Penaeus monodon
CAACGGAAGAAGTGGAAACGACTCTTGGTGCCCTGGGACTGGTCGGCCCCCGGGGAGGAGCGGCAGGTGCCAGACCTTGGGTGGCATTATGGCGGGCAGTGCCTGGAGAGACAGCAGGGGGCGTGGGACTCTTGCTGGTGGTGAAAGCATCCCTGAAGGACTGCGGTGGCGGTGTGTGCTGGAAGTGCTGAGGGCGGCTGTAATGCCCCGGGAGAGACTGGGCCTTGCGGTGGGCGGCGGAGGAGGCAGAGACGACGCGGGCGGCTACGTGGGCGTGGGATGTGCCATCCTCCATCACACCCCCACCCACCACGCCCTTACTTCCTCGTCCACTGTGCACGCTCTGGAAGAAACGAAACAGACTTAGTCATCTCGTAGGGAAATAGTTTGAAGAAGAAATATGGAGAAAAAGATATACATATACATGTGTGTGTTACAAAAATAATATACAACAAAGAATAAAAACAGAC
>NC_051410.1:34031240-34031733 GCF_015228065.2 Penaeus monodon
ACAAACGTTTACCGGGCACAGCCTCCCGCTTCTGGCACAGTAAACGAACAAACACGTGGCCCTACCGGTTATTTTCGGCCAGTGCCACACAAGCTCGCTGAGAACACAACTTCCACCCCGCCCATTCTATCCCTCACGCCCATTCCCCCTCCCTCAGCACTGTAACGCCCACTAACCTCGCTAGTTACAATTCTACTATCCTTCTCGACTTCGCGCCCACAGCTGTCTCTTCCCTTCTGTCACCCGCATCGCTGCAATAACAACCTCAGACCCACGTGCAGTTTCAAAGTCTATTATCTCAAACAAACGCTACTACCTTAGTAGTCAAATAAACTTGCATGTTGTTAGTTTATACACCCGGCGTTACCAGGCTGGGTAAATAAACTAATAGTATGAATGTAAAGTACATATGCAACTTTCTCCCTCTAACCAACTGAATAAACATCTAAATATCTGAATAAATAAATATTGAAATTAATATATAACTACACAA
>NC_051410.1:34032002-34032183 GCF_015228065.2 Penaeus monodon
CAGCAGAAAATAAAACATACCCAGTGAATCAACTCTTGGCTCATCACTTCTAATTTTCCACGTGATATCATCTCACCCCCACCCCCTCTCTCCCCTCCAGGTAACCAGGTAACCCCTCTCTCCTCCAGGTATTTCAGCTGGACTCAATCGCTAATTCCAAGGAAGTTTTCAATTTCAAAAA
>NC_051410.1:34032699-34032810 GCF_015228065.2 Penaeus monodon
CTGATCAGGGCATTTTATCCCGCCAGGTTCCCGCGATGTAAAACAAGCGGCGATTCCCCAGCCTCGCAATCCCGTCAGTGGAGACGAGGTATATTTAGCCGTTCGCGATGA
>NC_051410.1:34032898-34032985 GCF_015228065.2 Penaeus monodon
ACTGGGTCATACACTCACGCGTGAATGCACATAAATGAAACTATGTGTCCAAACATAAACACAGAGGAAAGAGGGGTTAAAAATGAT
>NC_051410.1:34033627-34033870 GCF_015228065.2 Penaeus monodon
CCTCCAGCCTTTCTTGGGTCGTGTGTGAGCGATAGCATCGGGCCGCCGTGAAGGGCTCCTGGTCTACACGCTCATAGGTGATTTATCTCCCGTCCTCGCAGGAATCCAGGGAGGAGAAAGGGGGATGCGACGGGGGGATGAGTTAAGGGGAGGGGGAGGGGGAGGGAATGGTGGGAGAGAGCGATGGGGGCAGAGGGAGGGGGAGGAGGGGAGGAAGGAAGCAGAAATGGGGGGAGGGGGATA
>NC_051410.1:34034722-34035044 GCF_015228065.2 Penaeus monodon
GGAAGAGGCCAACATAGTCCACATTCTCTCCACCGTTCATTCCCGCTCACGCTCCACATGCCTGACTCCCTGTCATGAAGTGGAATGGCCTACTCTCGAAAAAAAATCAACCTTTATTTCCAAGTGAATGAACAAAGAGAGTGTATTTCGGATTAACCAAACGGGGAAACTTAAATAAAAAAACATGAACAAAGTGAAACCTTTTCTTTATTTATAAAGTAAAAGAATTTAAATAATTTTATCGAGAAAATGCGTAGCATACTTTGGGATTTGCAACGTTTGATATCGTGGTACAAAAATCTAAAACACATATTTAATGGTA
>NC_051410.1:34035086-34035231 GCF_015228065.2 Penaeus monodon
TACGAATACCGTCAAAGGACCCCGGCTTAAAAAAAAGAAAAGAAAAAAAGTCATAGGAAATTAGACCAATGGGTAATCCAACGACGCGAATAAAAAATGGGGGCACGAGCTTATTAAAAGAAAGAAAAAGGGGAAAACAAACTTT
>NC_051410.1:34035527-34035646 GCF_015228065.2 Penaeus monodon
TATGGGGTAAACAGTGATGATGACCCGTAATAAATATATAGCAAGATAAACAAAATGTGAATTAAACGACGCCCTTGAGAAACAAGGGGACAAAGCTGTATCATACAACTTATACAAGA
>NC_051410.1:34036160-34036452 GCF_015228065.2 Penaeus monodon
GGGGATGGAGAGAGGGGGGAGAGGCGGACCTTGAGAGAGGGTACAGCGGAGGCCCACCGGAAATCCCGCGCGTGCCTCCCCGACCCCACGTGTCATCCCGATTATGAGAACTATCCGTCGCGGAAGCTATTTTTAGAAGCAATAATAAAACAGAAATAATAACAATCACTAGTATTACTACAGGATATAACGATTATGACAGCGACACCAAAGTTGACACCATAATAACAACGACAGCTGGTATAATAAAAATAGCAATTGCAACAAAAATTAAAAAGATAATTATGTGGAA
>NC_051410.1:34036718-34036925 GCF_015228065.2 Penaeus monodon
AAACAAAAATATCGCATCGACATATACGCAGCGAACAAGAAAGACATAGTAACAAACAGACAGACAGACAAGTGAAAAGAGAGGGAGATATGTAATACAGCCTCGACAGCAGGCATGACCCTCATGAGCCCTGGCGCCAACTCACGACGTTATCACCCCCCCATTCCGTCATTCTCTCATCGAGCCTCATTGCGTTCCCCCTTTCTT
>NC_051410.1:34037218-34037424 GCF_015228065.2 Penaeus monodon
GAAACCGAAGGTAATAGACTATTTAGAGAGGGAGGAGGGGGGTGGGGGCACGGGTTAAGAAAGTCGTGGTGGTTATGGTAGTGATAACCTGCAACTTGCAACTTAACATGAGAAACACCGGCCGCGAGTACTGGCGCTGGCACGATACAAGATATATCGGTGCTCGAGACTTTTTTTTAAATAATGTGTGGGGCCTTGACACCGTT
>NC_051410.1:34038181-34038394 GCF_015228065.2 Penaeus monodon
TCTCCGTTTCTCTTTCCTTTCCTTTCCTTTTTCATTCTCCCCCCGCGTCTTTCCCTTCTACTTTTCCTCTCCGTTCTTTCTCCTTTCTACGTTTCTTCTCTCCTATTTCTATCCCCCCTCTACCTCCTCGCCTTTTCCTTCTACTTCCCCACTCCCTTTTTCTCTCACCTTTCTATTTCCCCCTCGCTTTCTCTTGCCACTCTCACTCTATTT
>NC_051410.1:34038493-34038568 GCF_015228065.2 Penaeus monodon
GTGCGATCCTAATCTTCGTCTCCCTCTTTCATGACCCGCCCCTGCCCTCCTCTTATTATAGTATCCTTAACATGA
>NC_051410.1:34038605-34041696 GCF_015228065.2 Penaeus monodon
GCCCGCCACGTACGATCAGAGAGGCCATTCATGTGCCAAGCAGTATCAACTCGAGTGCCTGCTGGTGCCTCCCGGGTGCCAGCGAGGGAGCGGGCGTCTGAGAGGTTGTGTGCTCTCCTCCACCTGTATGATCCCTGTGTGATTTCACTGCTGGGTCTTGTATACATCGTTGTCTAAGGTCCCGGACGCGTTCGACGGTTTCGGGCGGATGCTGTAGGCCTACACGAAACGTCTGTCAAGCGATTAAAGAAATCTTGCCAGTATCGCGGGAGAAAACGCAAGCTTTACATCCGGCAGATAAATTACATCACTTCTAAGAACCCACTTACAAAAATATTTTAATCAGTGAATATCATATTAACATATTGTTGAGAGTCCGAATACTACAGGCGGTGGTCATGGTAATTTATGAGTAATAATGATGGTAATAGCGAAAATGTCATTTGTGAAACAGTGGTGGCAACGATGAAAATGATGGTAAATTCATCTCTTCGAAAATAATAATGATGATTAAAATCATGGCAAATCCACCGTCCCGGATTCCCCCCGACTTCCCCGCCCGTGACTTACATCCTCGATGCGCGAAAAGGACGACGGCCTGAGTCGCTTGGGCTCCACCCTCCAAGGCGACACGGACGAAGAAGTTGGACTCGAATTGAAGGCCCAGTCTGGCACGCCGCCGGAGGACGGGGAGGTGCCAGGTGTCCTCGATGGCGATCTCAAGGGTGATCTGGAGGATGAGGCTGTGCGTCGCAGAGGAGGAGCGCCCGCGGTGGTTGGGGTCACCGGTGCGGTAGCGCTGGCGCCAGAGAACTCTGGGGTGTTGGGTGGGGCGTCAGTTCTCGCCAGCCCCCGTTTCACGATCGTCTTCACCTGCGGGCGACTCCTTCTTGGCGCTGGGTCGTTGTTGGTTCTTTCCTCACTTAAAGTCGCGTTTTGACCTTCTGCCTTAGCCTCACTTGGTGCCTGAGTCGCTTCGGGCTTCGCTGCCTCAGTCGGTCCCTGAGGCGACGTCGGGGTCTTGGCCTTGTTTTTGCCTCTCGTCGAGGCCCAGTTCAAGGCCTGCATGGTCGGCTGGGCGGTCGCGGCGGTCGGCACCTGTGCCGGGACATGCTTCGCGCCTTGAGTCGCGGCCTCGCTGGCTACAGGTGTTGCCTGACTCTCAGGCCTTGACTTCACCCATGTTGTTGATGGAAGTGTGACCTGGTTCTTTCGCACTTTAACCCATGGCGGAACTTCGTTGGAATCAGCTTGAGCAGCGGCCTGGCTTTGACCTCTCGTCTTGGCCCACGTCTTTGCTGAGGTCGTGGCCTGGTTCTGACCCCTGGATTTGGCCGAGGTCGCCGATGACGCCGCAGGCTGGGCTGGAGCTGGCGTCTTCGCGTGACTTGCAGTCTGACTCTGGCATTTCGTCTCGTCCGAAGTCGCGATCCCAGGCTTGGCAGAAGGCGCTGGACCGCTCGTGCCTTGGGCGGCCAACGGCTTGGAGGGGTTGAATCTGACGGGCGACCAGGAGGGCGACCTCAGGGCGCCGCTGGAAGGCGTGTACGGCGTGGGTGCCAGGAGGAAATTACTGCTACTTGAGAGAGGTCGATTCCCAACCGTGCAAACCGGGATGTCCGAGGAAGACAAGGATGTGGCCCTGTTGCCTATGCCTCCAGGGACCGTTACGGAGGGGAGGTTGGACGAGGAGAACGAGGTCGTCTTGGTACCGAATCCTTCCGCCGCCGTGACACTCGGCACGTTAGAGGTCGAGCGGGACGAATTTCTTAAAGGATATCCTCCTGGACCTGTGGTTGCACTCGAGATTCTGGAGGAAGAGATAGGCTTCGAGCCTCCGAGGAACCGCTTGGCCTCCGCGACGTTGGAGGACGAGAAGGATGTTGTCTTGGCCGGGAATCCCCCGGCGGAAGCTACGAGGCCTATCCGATTCGCATCCTCGCACGATGCGCTCCGACCTATGGCATGCGCGGGGGGCATGTTGTAACTGAGCGTGATATGCAGCGTCGAGACCATCCTGTCCTTGCGCGCCGACACCTGCTCTTCTCCCAACAGATGTTTGATAGTAAAAATGAAACAGGTGTTCAGCTCTTAATGACGCTGACTGAACAGGTATTTCATCTCTTCCTGGCGCCGTAAATATGTCCTACATACACTCTGCATATGTCCATTTTCTATATTTCGCATATCCCAGGGCGACGACTGAGGGCGATGTTAACGGGTGCAGCTGGGTGAATTGACGGCTCGATGCTATGGTAAAAAAAAGTGATGATGTGAAAATGACGATGATGACGTCGATATCGTCGAGGCGCTGATGCCAGTGCTGGGGTTGGATATGGCCACTATTATAGAGAAGGGATGACGACAATTGCATTCGATGTAACATCAACTGTGTTACTTGGGCTATCTCCGCGCCTACACAGGGTCTACTCTCTGTCTACCCTCAACGCCCACGCTCACACGAGGGTCTTCTTGGCTCGCCACCAGACGGTGAAGTTGATGATAAACAGGCACTAGCCTCTCCTTGGCCTGCCCCTCCACCCCTGCCCGTGCCCGCCTTCTCCCTGGACCACGTGGTGAGGGAGGCACGGTTCTTGCACAGGGTAAGAGGGTCACAAGACGCTCGTCAACTACGACCAGGATGCGTCAGACGGAACGACCTTCCTCACTACTACGACGGCCACGTGAGGCTTCGACGCACTTTAATCCTTCCTAATTCTATGCCACCGAAGGATACTTTGCACTTTCTTTCCGAGCTCCGTCAACTTTTAAAAATCGAACACGAGCAAAGAGGGGACAGCACATTCACTGGGAGCAAAAAGATATTTACAGCAACGGGGACGAGGGTCATCACAAAAAGGGAAATCACAGACACGTTTCAAGCTTCCAGAGCACCACCGGTAAGGAGCCGCAAGAACCCCTTCTAGATCTTCCTTCAAGATCCTTTGCAAACATCCTACGAGCCCCAACACAGCGCACTGCCACCATGCCCGCCCATCCACGCACGCGCACGCACGCTGCCCCACACGTTCCTAGTGACCGACTGCCGCCCGTGGCTCCGTCAGAGTGCCAGTAGTGTGCCCCCGTGCCG
>NC_051410.1:34041782-34041935 GCF_015228065.2 Penaeus monodon
GCCCAATACTCTCCAGGCATAACTTGGCACCCCCCGCCCCTACATTACTATAATTATCCCGACACCTTTACGGATCTCGGCGAGAGGAAAGACAGGTGGGAAAGGAGACCAGGCCACGAGGAGGGACATCCCGGGCCTCTGCGATCGCCCTGG
>NC_051410.1:34042029-34042126 GCF_015228065.2 Penaeus monodon
TGTGGAACATATTAGCGACACCCTCTTTAGTTTAGTGCCTTCTCTAGTGCACGCGGGTGGCGGGGCTCCGTACCAGGGAAGCAGATGAAGGAAGATG
>NC_051410.1:34042207-34042403 GCF_015228065.2 Penaeus monodon
GACAAATCTTGAATAAGAAAAGAAGAATGGCGGATTGAGATGCAAAAGAAACGAGAAGAACGCGAAGATAAGATGGAGGGATCACAGAGGCAGGAGAAAGAGAGGTTCACTGAGCAACACGCTGTCGGCCACACAGTGCAACCAGTGTTAACTGTACTTTAGACTTGCGAGATCCATTACCATAGCGTAATACAGA
>NC_051410.1:34042779-34043032 GCF_015228065.2 Penaeus monodon
GCAGTACAGGAGTCCCTATGTTTAAATCTGCCCCCTCTCATTCTGCCTCGAATTCCCACGAAGTCAAGGGAAACCAACCCTTCCTCTCAAGCCCTTCCTTCCCCCACCCCTAAAGTCTTCCCCACCTCCCTCCTGTACCCCATACCACCCCCGCCCACACGCCTCCCCACACCCCCCTGTCCCCTTCCTTCCACCGGAACCACTAGCGCCCGACAATAAACACGCCCCTACAAATTACCCTTGGTCTCTCCTC
>NC_051410.1:34043185-34043371 GCF_015228065.2 Penaeus monodon
CTGTTATAAAACACACAGTATCTTGCGCAAAGATCAACAATTCTACCAGTAACATTGATTATGAAACTAGCTTCAACACTAATAGCAACAAAAAGTAAAAATAACAATGGCATTTTAAACAATACCAATAGAAGATAATGATGATGCTCATGAAAATAATGTTAACACCGACAATAACATGAAAAT
>NC_051410.1:34043806-34043913 GCF_015228065.2 Penaeus monodon
CACTGGACAGTCATAACAAAGACGGTCTGTGATCTGGCGCCGCCTGGGAGGTACGGCTGCCGCGCTCGCCCGCTCCGCTGCCACTCACGCTCATTATGGGGTTAAAA
>NC_051410.1:34044277-34044539 GCF_015228065.2 Penaeus monodon
AGACCAGGGGGGACTTTTTATTGAGGGCACTGCTACGCGATCCCTCACCTGCGCTATGCTTATTTCATGGGCGTAACATCCCTCCTTCCTTCCCCTCTCACTCCCCCCTTTCCTGTCCTAATCTGTTCTTCCCTTCCCGAGGTTCCTGAGTAACCAAATGGGACTTACCACAGGAAGCGATTAAAACATTATTCTATAAAATGGAAGCGAAAGTCTTTATTTTCGCGAAATTTAAGGAGTCGGTTTTAGACGTTTTGAAGAG
>NC_051410.1:34044763-34044853 GCF_015228065.2 Penaeus monodon
TGTCAATTTATGGGTTCGTAAAACTTGAAAAAAAAAATCCTACGCAAATAAACAAACCCATGAAAAGAGATCCGCTACAAATAGAACCAC
>NC_051410.1:34044927-34045125 GCF_015228065.2 Penaeus monodon
GAGGAGGAGGCAAAAAAGCAACGTCAACATCAAACGGCTTCCCAATGGTGAGCCTTGAGGCGTGGTTCGCGAGCCGTCCCCTGCAGTCGCCAAAGAAATGGTCCCTCGTGGGCTCTCTCTCCGTCTTCACGCCCATTGCCATTAATAGGATGCGGGCAAATTTACTGTGTATTCTAAGATATATAGATTGTGGAGTGT
>NC_051410.1:34045511-34045735 GCF_015228065.2 Penaeus monodon
TAAGATAAAAAAAAAATGAGAAAACGCGCGGGAGACGAAAGGGGAAAAGGAAAGAAAGTAAGTGGTTGGCCCAGACGTTTAATTCTGTACCAGGATGTCAAGATAACTCACGCAACCGCCGTGGGCTCAGCACCTGCCGGCGGCCTACACACATACCTGTGAAAAAAAAAGTTAAAATGATTAAGATAACACTTTATTAAATTACTTTGATAACATAAACCGAA
>NC_051410.1:34045907-34046011 GCF_015228065.2 Penaeus monodon
GGGTCGAAATAGCAAAAATCCGTCTATGTTTAGCGAGCTCGTGACCTTGACATCCCTTCCTCCCCCCACGGTAACCAGTCGTGAGTTAACGCTCGGTTTATTTA
>NC_051410.1:34047288-34048071 GCF_015228065.2 Penaeus monodon
GGAGAGTGACGCCCGTGCAACTTCCTCCGCCAGACCATCCTGGTGCGACACGACGCGAGGGGAAGCGCCGCCTCATCCGCAACCCGAGTTCTCCTCAGACGGAGTCCCTTATACGGCTCGTCTGCCGCTCTTCCTGATTACGAGCTCGTAATTAACGTGGGCATCTGCATTCCCCTTCTCCCTCCCCTCTTCTCCCTTCTTCCCTTTTCCTCTCTTCTTTCTCTTCTTTTCCCCCCTTTTCCCTCCATTTCCCTCTCCCCATCCCCCCCCTTTTCCTATTCCTTTTCCCTTCCATTCTTCCCCCTCCCTTCCTCTCTCCTATATCCCTTCCCCACATCGTTTTCCCTCTCACTTTTCCCTCTTCCTCTCCTCTCTCTTCTTCTCTTCCCCTCTCCTTTCCCCTCTTCTTTCCCCTCTTACCTCTCCCTTCCCAAAGCCCCCGTCAGTCTCCATGCCGACACTAATGCAAGAATCCGTTACCTCTGGCAGCAAGGTATTTCGGGTCGTTAACAGTCCATTTCCAATTAGCAGGAAAATCCTAACTAACCGCAGGAGTGATGGCAGGTGAGGGCGCCTGTGGTGAGTGATGCTGGGGATGAAGCGAGTGTTGTGATGACGAGATGTTCCGAGTGATGAGTTCATCATGGTAGATAGTCATGTGATGTTGTAGCAATACAAGACTCAATTATTAACATATGAAAAATGGACGTTTACGTCAAATTAAAAACATCTGATTTCTGGCAGCCAATCAACGCCGAGTGACAGGTTTCTTCCGATTACATA
>NC_051410.1:34048275-34048570 GCF_015228065.2 Penaeus monodon
TGATAGCCCAAAAAAAATTCTACAGTGGCTCTCCAAGCATCACCAGACACAAACCCTAAAGCCTTCACTCAAAGACACAAGTAACAACGAAGACTACCGATCCTAACGCCGTCCGTCCCGCAGCTCCGACACCGACGCCCCCTGGGTTACCGCAACCCCCAGGAATCCCTCCGGTGAATAAGTGACGCAGGTGCCGGACGAGCCCACCGGGAAGGCAGCCGAGAGGGGGGGAGGCAAGAATACCTGCGTAAGTAAGACTCTCGCTGCTGATGGAGAACTCTGCGGTGCGTGTGAT
>NC_051410.1:34048672-34048911 GCF_015228065.2 Penaeus monodon
CAATAAAGAGAGAAGTAAGAAGGAAGAGGGGAAGGAAGAAAAGGTAGCCTTAGAGGGGAAGGAGGAGGGAAAAGGGGAGAAAGGAAGGAGGCAATGGGGGAGAAGGGGAGAGGGGGGAGCAGGGGAAAGCAGAATGATTAAAATTGGGAGTAGGAAGGAAGGGGCGATGAGTGGGAGTATGAAAAAGGAGGTAGATGATGAGAGGGAGTGAGGCGTGGGTGGATAATGAGGGGGGAACT
>NC_051410.1:34048991-34049113 GCF_015228065.2 Penaeus monodon
GGTTGTGGTGAAGGCGAAGTGGCACTGTGCCTTAGTATGTGTCAGCCTGAGATAGCATGCTTGCGAAGGCTCTGCTGGCTGGCAGAAGGACGTATAAGGCATTTGCAATCAAGCAGCGTATG
>NC_051410.1:34049857-34049984 GCF_015228065.2 Penaeus monodon
TACCAGCATGAGTCAGAGCACTATATGGGTGGAGATCATCGCTCGGGCGATTTATGTTTCCCTCAGACACCTCCCCCTTCTTACCCTTACTCGCGTTTTCTTCTTTTTTTCATTCATTCTTCCATTT
>NC_051410.1:34050099-34050478 GCF_015228065.2 Penaeus monodon
AATCCCCTCACCCTCCCTCAACCCCTTACCCTCCCTCAACCCCTCCCCCTCCCTCAACATCCTCCTCCCCCTCCCTCAACGCCTCCCCCTCCCTTAACCTCCTCCTCCCCCCTCCCTCAACGCCTCCCCCTCCCTCAACCTCCTCCTCCCCCTCCCTCAACCTCCTCTCCCTCCCCCTCCCTCCCCCTCCCTCAACCCTCTCATCTTGTTCCGCTCTTCTGGATGCCAATATCAATTAAGAGCAAAACATAACGAAAACATATTACTTAGACCGAGAGAAAGAAATATTTCCACTGACAAACATTTACTCTGGCTCTCGTGACTCAGAGTTTCATCCAATTAGTGCCAGATTCAAGGGCCATGTGTTTTGTTACACCAA
>NC_051410.1:34051335-34052008 GCF_015228065.2 Penaeus monodon
GGCGCATTCCCTTGCACTTCTTCCCCTGTCTGACACCCTTCTGTTACTAAGGCATGCGTAGATATTTATAATTCCCAGCCGGCCTCTTTATTCCACGGGAGTTTAGGGTTGCATCCGGGGAGAAAACATGGTGTGGGGAGAGAAGGCGAGGAGAATGGGAGAAGATTTTAATGATTTTAATTATCTGTTCAATAGAATAAATAGTCTTCCTAAAGGGAAAGTCGTATACCGGATAATACCGGATAAGAGCGTACCAAAAGTGTTCCGACTCAAATATGCTGTCAGCCATTTTCGAAATCTGAAAAAGCAATAATCGTGAAAAGAAAAACGATAACGACAATGTTCATGCTATAAGATACTAACAGCGAAAAGATTACGTGCTTGCAAGGTTTGTCCGATTCATATCTTCCCTTATGAAAACAACTGCTAAAGTCTCGGGTTTTCGCACGCCCCATTTACCATGACAAACTCCACTGGCAATCGGGATGGCATTTTATTCCCTCTATCATTTTCCTTTCTTCTTTCGCTTTTCTTTGCTGCTTTTTTGTGAAGGCACATTCGTCCAGCTGAAAGGTCATTTATCTATCGGAACACACACTAGCGTCCCAGACAGAAAGACAAACAAAAATATGTATACAGTATCTCCCTCAGCGCCACCGTGTTTTTTTCTTTG
>NC_051410.1:34052415-34052762 GCF_015228065.2 Penaeus monodon
ATGCTCAGGTACCAGCCTCGCTAACATTGCCGTCCTATGGGCGTCTCGCACCCGCCGCCAACCCGCCCACACGCCCACCGCCAACATTACCCACTGACCCGTAACAGTGTGGCCACGCCTTTTGTTTCTCACACATGAAACTAGTTTACCAAACCTACACACGCTGCATTTACCAAACCAATTACGTAATCCTTTTGAGAAAGCTGTCACGCGCAGGCTGATGAGTAAATCAAGAAAGGCCATCGGAGTGATAACAACACTATATATAAATACAATCAGTGCCAATGCTATCAACATTTATAATTCTAATGATTATTATGATCGTATTAATGATGAAACCTAATGAT
>NC_051410.1:34052805-34052900 GCF_015228065.2 Penaeus monodon
CATCAAGCGTGGAACAACGGTCGCTAGTAAAAAAAAAAATTGTTAACCGACCAAACACCATTAAGATGACGTCACTGTGGGGAAGGACACATACA
>NC_051410.1:34052948-34053203 GCF_015228065.2 Penaeus monodon
TATTCTCCCCTTATATTAACCCCTCTCCTCCTGCCTCCTACCTTCATTCTCGCCACCTCGTAATAATCTCCGAACATAATAAATCGATCATAACAACGACCAAAATTCAAACAAACAAGATGTTATAAACCCGTTTGCCGCGAGACAAAAGAACAGCGGGAAGATTAAGCGTATAAACGGTGAATGAAAAGCGAATCCGTGCTGCATGGTGAATGGCGGAGCGAGGCGAGGAGTGAGCCATCCGATAAGCCACCC
>NC_051410.1:34053533-34053726 GCF_015228065.2 Penaeus monodon
TCGTCCCCAGCGCCTCGCACGTCCCCCTTGACACCAGCGGGCGGCCCACACGCGGGACTTGCGCAACCAGACGCCAAATTCACACGCTGCTTGCGGTGGCCGTAATGAGTGCGACAATAAGGCCGATTTCTCCGGCGAGGTGATTAGAGGCATTCGGGCTCACCAGAACATGCTCTGTTGTATTCATTAGACG
>NC_051410.1:34054279-34054520 GCF_015228065.2 Penaeus monodon
ACATACAAAAAGTGTCCATTTCACCTCCACGAATATGAAACACATCTATCACCCCTCGAACTCGAAACCATAATGAATGAATCCGCAATCAAACTTTTGCAAGAGCAGCGACAAAGATGCACGAGTTCGTTACTCGACAACTCGCCTCGCAGAAGCCGTGGGCGGGAGCGTGACCGCAGACACGAGTGGGCGCCTCCGTCTGTACTTCCAGAAAAAAATAGTCGCCGGTGACGCAGCTACC
>NC_051410.1:34055763-34055987 GCF_015228065.2 Penaeus monodon
CGAGAGCCGCGATGAAAGCCGGGCGCGAAAAGGGGCACCGGCGGCGGGGCAGTGAAAGTGTCGCCGGGCGGTTCCCTCGACGCCAACAGCGCTGCCCGTACGCCATGCCCACCGTGCGCTACTCCATCATTATTACGTCAGGTCATTGCGTCTGTGTATCATTATTTCATTATCTCTCGTCGCGCATTATCGTTTTTTTTTCGTCATCCATACAATCAACGATG
>NC_051410.1:34056938-34057135 GCF_015228065.2 Penaeus monodon
TCATCAACCACTCCTGTCCTTGGCTTCCCTCTCCCAAGCCTTGTTTTCTTTCTCGCCCATTTCACGCCGCCACAGACACCGTGAACTATGGGGGGGGGGGGGAGCGTGACACATACCCCCGAGTAAATAACGCGTCCCTGACCATCCCTGCGACCCCTAGAGCGATGGGCTGACGGCGTAGGGGCTCTAGGGTTGGC
>NC_051410.1:34057356-34057552 GCF_015228065.2 Penaeus monodon
TCCTAAGAAACCTCGTGGACCAGAAAATCTGACAGAGGCTATGAACCTATATAAAAAAATCGCCTCGCCCACCACGCCCACCACCCCCCTCCATTGTACTCGCACACCCCATTCACTAACCCCCCCCCCTCCTATCACCACCACCCCGCCCCACGCAGGAGCGGTTTGACCTACGGACATCACGAACACAGAGGAT
>NC_051410.1:34057717-34057876 GCF_015228065.2 Penaeus monodon
ATAAAAGGTATGCACATAGCTACCTTTACTTTCGAAATGATCCCTTAACTCCACCTTCGTCAACCCCCCCCCCCCCCCACTACACGACCAACCTTCATGCCCCCTGCAGGACCTGGCCCCTCTCTTGGTCCTTCGGAATGTACTACTCTGTTGTGAAAT
>NC_051410.1:34058080-34058259 GCF_015228065.2 Penaeus monodon
AAAAAAATGAGATTTTTTTTTTTTAATGAGAGGGAAATAACAGACAAGAAAAAGAAAATCAGGCCAAAACAAAGACATGCTCCCCTCGAATCTGTACCCCAAAAAATCATAATGACAAACGCATAAAAAAGCCGCATGCATTATTCCACGTACCCACGCACCAACCGTCAGTGTCCCAA
>NC_051410.1:34058297-34059356 GCF_015228065.2 Penaeus monodon
AACCCCACATAGAGCTCACCCACATGGTTTCGTGGCCTGAATGTCTGTTGTCGTCGGCCAGTACTCGCTTCAGCCCACTAAACACTAACCAAACACTGCGAATAACATACAGATGGGCCCGACAAGTCTCTCATAGCGAGCGTTTCTCTCAAGCTGAGCGACTATCGACTCCGCCAGCAGCCCGACGGTCCGCAACCCAACGACTGCTGCTGGCGAGGTTAACCGCAAGATACAGCAAACCCGCAAAGGCAAAACGCAGCCATCTATTTGGCAAATCAAACTCCGCTGATTTCTAATAGCTTGTTGCGTTTTCCTCTTTTGGCATAAAGTGGGTCTAAATACGCCATGCTTAGCTGCCACCACTTTCACGGCTAACTATAAAATCAACTGATAAAATTGAAATATTCATCGAAGAAATGAAGGATTTCTTATTTCGAACTAGCGAAGAAGTAATCATCAAAGAATACACATTAACCAATCGTTTTGTGAACTCGACGCTTCTCACAGCACATGAATTTTACAAACATTTCCCAGTTGATTAGATCCAATGACAACACGTGATACCCAGCGCCACCACCTAGCCTTGTCTTTACAACATGTCAGTGTTTCTTGGGGTCTGTATTCCCTTGCCTTTCATGTTCCCTAGAAGCATTTATATTAGGGCTTACTGGTTAGCAATAAATCATCTACCACTGCATTCATTTTCATATTAATCAATATCATCACTAAAATGCTCGTTGTTATTCCTATCCCCATGCCTCTCATTATACCAAATTAGCATAGACTCCATTCATATTTTCTTAGCTCCGTTCATCCCCTTCCCCTTCTACGAGGTTCACCATTCAAAGGGGGATAAAGGTCGTGAAATCTGATCAACATAAACAAACACAGGAGACCAGACAGGCAGACTCATGGCTTCCCGCGGCTTCATGCAGGAGCGAGAACACTGTGTGACCAAAATAAACTTTTATTTACGATTCATGAGAACCTTTTTCGTACGCTCCACGGGTTTCGCAGACCTCCTGCTTTCGTGTGTGCATGTGTGCTTGCCTCTCTGAC
>NC_051410.1:34059690-34060124 GCF_015228065.2 Penaeus monodon
AGGCGGTCCCTCCCACCCATCACATTCCACCCTCGGTATTTGTAGGTTTATAACACACCTGACCTTCACTCCTTTCTCGCTCCACCCCCTCCCCCTTCCTCACCCCCACCCAGTCTATGACCACACCCCTTCCTCCATAAATCCCCCCCCCCCCGACCGCAGGCCTTAATGTATATGAAAAAACAACATAATTTAAAATCGCAATTAAAAGTAAAGTGAGTGACAAATATCACATAAACCCTTAGCCCTATAACCTCCATTAGTGGCCCATTAAGTCAGAAAAAGAAGGGGTTGTCGACACGGAACAATCGCCGACGTGCAAGAATCCCGACAAATGACGCAAGCGGCGGGTTACGCATTTTGCAAGTCCCTCTTTCGCCGCACTTCGTTAATTCTTCTTCGTAATGAAACAATGAAGCCCCACAGCTTTTAAA
>NC_051410.1:34060372-34061060 GCF_015228065.2 Penaeus monodon
GCTCAACATTGCACACAACCATCAGCTGCCATCCCCAATCATAAAATAAAATACCCACTCAGCAAAACTCAGATTTACGACGACAAACATCTCGCCCAGAAAACCTCCAGCAATTTCGACCTCGCGTCAGAAAAAGGGATTATCCATCTTGATAAAAATGAAAAATGAATAAAAAAAAAAATGTAAACACTTTAACCTCTTGTGACATGATACTTGTGAGAAACGTAATTTTCTGGCGCTGAAGACACGGATCGGAGAAGACGGCTGTCACGAGGCAAGGGAAAGAGGAAAGGATTAGACATGATGCGAGAGGAGAGAGCTTGGGTTCGAGGAGAGACAAGAAGGATCCAAGAAACCTGGGGGGGGGGGAGGAAATCTAGAAAAGGGAATAAAGCGAAGGAAATAAATAATGAAACAAGAAAGCGAGAACGGAGATGTTTTTTAACAAATACAGCAGAATCATACGAAAGCTAAATCCATAAAATGAAAACACACGGAAAAGAAATAAACGGAGAGAGAGATAAAAAACGTTACCTAAGGAGAAGCAGACTAGCGAGAGAGAGCAAAAAGAACGAGACGAGCTTCCTTGTATATTTCCGAAACTGCCCTCGGTCCTAATGGGGGAAGTGTGCCACCCCGGCCCATTACTGGTCCTGCCAGCTTGACTTATTGTCATGCCAGCTGTCAT
>NC_051410.1:34061148-34061570 GCF_015228065.2 Penaeus monodon
TACGTCGGAAGAGGAGAAAGTAGAAGGAGTGAGAATGGTAAAAAAAAAATAAGGTGGGAAAATGGGGCATGAAGAGGAAGAAGAAAAAAAAAACACGGGAGACGAAAAAGAAAAGAAAAAAAATGTTGACGTAGAGCGGATTAAGAAATGGAAGGGCCGGCGAAGGGGAAGCGGAGGGGAAACCGAATTTAAAACGATCATTTGGATGCCATCGCTTGGAGAGGCGGAGAAGAATGCTAATGGGGGAAAGAAACGTCAGGAAATGGCGAGAGAGCGGCGAAAGGGATGACGTTCTTCCCTCACTTTCCTGTCGTCTGAAGTGACAGACTGTGGCTCTGTCCCCGTGCATGCCGCTCTCCTGTTTACTCTCTGGCTCTTGTTCATATCTCCGCTTGTCAGTTCTCTCCGTCTTTCGGTGCGAA
>NC_051410.1:34061651-34062066 GCF_015228065.2 Penaeus monodon
TTTCTTTTTTCTTTTTTGTTGCTTTATCTGTCTTTATCGTCCTGCTTTTGTTGACGCTTCGCCCTCTAACGCTCCTTCTCTCTTTCCATATGTTTCTTCTTATTACCCAATTCAAACTAGTAAATGTCAGCACTTTCATCTTAAATATTATGCAATAACTATCAGTTTTACTCTAAAGCTTCTTCCATTCGCTCTTCTTCCCATCCTTCTGTTTCTGCTTAAGTTCCACCTCTCTTTCTCCTTTCTTCACTCTCTTTCTTCTATTAGTCCCTCCTTTCTTCTATCCCTCTTCCTCCTCCCCTCCCTTCCTTCGTTTTCCATTTCTCCCTCTTCCTCCCTCCCTTCCCTGGTTCCTCCTCCCCGCTCACTCCTTCCCCCATCCTCCTTATCCAATCTCCTACCATGAGAGCACCGC
>NC_051410.1:34062124-34062266 GCF_015228065.2 Penaeus monodon
TTTGGCAGCTCCTTCCCTCGCACATGAGTGAGTGCGATATCCATATCGGGTAAGCATAACCCCGAGAGTGAGTGACGGAGCCATAAACAGGAGCTCGAGAGCAACCGACGAAGAGGGGGGGGGGGTCTCATGCCACCTCTTT
>NC_051410.1:34062597-34062796 GCF_015228065.2 Penaeus monodon
GATGGGATTGGAAGCGGTTGCCAGGTGAGCGAAACCGTGCTTGTTGTGGTGTGATGCGTGCTGTCCTGTATATTATGGACTTCGTGTCGCGTGATATACATGGGGATGAGAAGCAGCGAGGAGGGGTTTGGATATTGTGCTAAGACTTGTATGAAGACATGCGCGTCCACAGGTGTTCTTTGACCATTATATATATGGC
>NC_051410.1:34062852-34063219 GCF_015228065.2 Penaeus monodon
TCTTCGAGATGGTGTGATGTTGCGATGCCAAGAGCAATGCGGTGTTCATACGTGGGATAGGTACGGCGTCGCCAAGAAACAGCATGACGTTTTATAAAGTTAAATACATTACATGTCCCAGTAAATTTGAATTATCAAGAAAACTAATATCTCTCTTATAAAATAGCAAAGAAGTAAATGAGAAATTGTTGGATAGTGTGAAAAAAAAATTAAGACACGTCGACAGGAAGGGAAAAAAAGGAAATGCAATCTGCAATTGCGGTTGCGTCACAGCATAATTACAAAAACAATGTGATTAGTAATTACGTCACCAATTATAGCAACAATGGCGGGCAACAATATGAGGTGTGGAGGAAAAGCTGAGGAA
>NC_051410.1:34063552-34063682 GCF_015228065.2 Penaeus monodon
TCCCGTGCAATATTGGCTCCTCCCCCCACCCCCACCCCCTGCCTCCCCTATTTACCCCGGCCACCCTCCTTCACCGAGACGAGATATCTACAGGAGCAAATGATGTTACACTCCAAGTGATATGTAACTC
>NC_051410.1:34063804-34064071 GCF_015228065.2 Penaeus monodon
GCGACCTGCCGACAGACGACGCTCAAGGACATATTATTATAGGTGCGTTTTCTATGCTATTTTGACAGCGCATGCTAAACGTGAGGGGATAGGAATAAGGAGGAAGAGAAAGGGAGAGAATGGAGGGGAAGAGGAGGATTATCTGAATTAGTAAGTGAGGGAGAAGAAATGGTAAATGGAAGAATAGTAAACAAAACAAGAACAATCACAAGACAGAGAAGAAAGCGGAGATGAAGGCGAGGGAAAGGAAGGCAGGACAAAGGTGGG
>NC_051410.1:34064297-34064446 GCF_015228065.2 Penaeus monodon
AATACGACACCCTCATATCCACTTGGGAAAGAGTGTAGTTAAACAAATCGTAGAGGAAGTCGTAAGGTCGTTTTTTCTATCGCATAATGATATTTTTACCGACTCTCGAGACTGTAATGTTCTTTAGGAGCGTGACGACGATGAAGGGC
>NC_051410.1:34064659-34064871 GCF_015228065.2 Penaeus monodon
CGAAAAAACATTGATCCGATAAATCTCAAAAAACATTTCACCCCCCATCTTCGCCTTTGGATGAAGGGCCAGGCTAACACATCCTCTTTTCTTCCTCCATTTTTATCAGTTCCTTCTCCTTCACATCTTCGTTTGCTACTCCTCTTACATCTTAATCTCTTCTTTGACGTAAAAGAGGAAGGGAGGATGGTGATGGTGAGAACTGATGTCTG
>NC_051410.1:34065247-34065353 GCF_015228065.2 Penaeus monodon
GTATGTATGTATGTAAAGATAGAGAGAGTGGGGGGTCAGGGGTCGGGGGTCGGGGGGGGAATAGGACGATAAGGAGGAACAGAATGAGAAAGAGACAGGGAACCAC
>NC_051410.1:34065563-34065701 GCF_015228065.2 Penaeus monodon
TGCCAGCCCAGCAAGCGAGCGTCATCCGGCGTCATGGCACACTTTTCCCCACGCATGACTCACGCGCCGAGTCAAATTTCGCCCCAAAAATTGTTGTTCTTCGGGAATGGTTCGCCTACATTGCCAAGTGTCGTTTGA
>NC_051410.1:34065736-34066089 GCF_015228065.2 Penaeus monodon
CAAACATGACTTCGAGACGGTGAGATGTCAGCGTTTTAGTTTCTCCTGATACCTGTCTGCTTCTTCCCTTTTTTCTGTTTCCCTTTCATTCCTCCTTCTTCTTCCCTGTTCCTCTTTCGTTTCGCCTTTCTTTTGCCGCCTCTTTTTTCCTTCGCTTCTCCTTTTTGTTCCTGCGCTTCATCTCATCTTCTCGTATTTCTCTTTTGTTCTCTTTCTCTTTCTCTTTCCCTTTCGCTATCCTTAATTTTCTTCCGTGTACTTATTCCCTGTCTTCCCTGTTCCTCTTTCGTTTGCCGTCTCATTCATCCATCGTTTCTCCTTTTTGTTCTTGTGTTTTATCTCATCTTTTCGTA
>NC_051410.1:34066730-34066843 GCF_015228065.2 Penaeus monodon
GCCGGGAGACGCACGAGGTCGAAGGGCAAAAACTCGGAACGAAAATAGTCGGAACTAAATGGCAGTTAAGACGCGATATTCTTGGCCGGAACAAACCACTCACACCTTCCTTT
>NC_051410.1:34066985-34067084 GCF_015228065.2 Penaeus monodon
CTCCCAGCTTGGAATCACGACGAATCAAAGATAATAAAAACGGAACACAGACAGAAAATGACGGAACCAAAGAGAAAAGGAGGAACGAACGAAAACGAA
>NC_051410.1:34067164-34067258 GCF_015228065.2 Penaeus monodon
TAAAAGCAGAGGAGAAAGAAAGAGAACCGGAGTCTAGACATTCCCAAATTGCCGACGAGAACACGCTGTCTAGAGGGGTCTAAAGGAGCATCTA
>NC_051410.1:34067331-34067473 GCF_015228065.2 Penaeus monodon
AGATGCGTAACGATGCCCGTCGTGTTATTTCTCATGCCCGGGGTAGGGGGGGGGGGAGCGCGGCCCGAAAGGAGGAAACCCATAAAACAACAACGAAAACAACCTTGCGACGTGTTCGGAGGAAACTCGAGTAATCACCTGG
>NC_051410.1:34067863-34067959 GCF_015228065.2 Penaeus monodon
GACACCCCTTTAAAAACCCTTCATCGTTCCGATAACTGCAATAAATAACATCAAACCGATCCCCCTTCTCCCCCGTCGCCATCTAAGATCTAAGGC
>NC_051410.1:34068004-34068288 GCF_015228065.2 Penaeus monodon
ACAGCCCATTAATTAATCCTCATCCAGTCCCCAAAGCAAAGACCCCACCGAGACACGCAGTAAGGCGAGTGACGTCACAGACAACCCTAATAATATCTTTCCCGCCTTTTTTTTCCCCGACTTTTTTCCCCGCCTCTTCTCCAGACGCCGCGCGGGTCCGTCTGGCGCGAAGTCCCGTATGTGCGGCGCTGCGTTCGTACTCGTCGGCATTGAAAATACTCAGAGCGGCGACACGTACATGATTTTCATCCGTATGTGCAGTGTGGTGGGTATTAGTGGGTATG
>NC_051410.1:34068318-34068405 GCF_015228065.2 Penaeus monodon
ACTTACCTTCTTATTATCACATTCGCTTTTAATTCCTTGCATATACGTCTTCATTTTCTACCGCTGTTCATTCCATCTACCACAGCA
>NC_051410.1:34068466-34068783 GCF_015228065.2 Penaeus monodon
CAGACGAACAAAAACACATATACTTTACTACCGACTAAGAGCATCGCAAAAAAACGTTAATGAACACGACAGAACACTTCAAAATCAGCGAGCAGACGCAGATAAATGTCCGCGTTTCCATCACCGCTCGAATCCCCGCTGTCTTATGGGCTAATCACCCTGGCACTCGACCCGGCGGCTGACACCACACACCGCTTGTTTGCGTCCCGGGCACTACAGCGTTTGACGCACACATGCTATTTTGCGTGCATGGGAGTCCTATGCTTGTATTCATTAACAGACACAGATGTAAGAATGAGTTTCTCTTGTACTTCAGC
>NC_051410.1:34069197-34070060 GCF_015228065.2 Penaeus monodon
AAAATGAGGAAGATGGAAAACAGATAATCACCTTTAACTTAACATCAGCCACACTTTATCTACCCAATATCTAAACACAAAAGGGCACTTAAAAGAACATTATCATCTTACTAACAAACTGCAAGCTGTCTCCCGCCTTAGGTCCCGCCAACCCGAGGTTTGTTTTCCTGCGCGTCTCAATGAGGAATGCTTTTACACTTCAAACTTCAAACAACATCCATTAGGCTCGTCTGGGATTCATGCTTCGGCGAGAAATTGCAACGTCAAGCTAGAAACTCACCCAAAAATACACACGAAGGAAATGGGAAAAGTTTGTTGGCCTTTGTAAACGATCACCCCAAAATACACGCGAAGAAAATGTGAACATTTGTAAATAAGTTTGTTATTGGAAATACTCATCCAAATATACACACGAAAAAAATTTGAAGATTTGTAAATACGTTTACCTTTGTAAATGATCACCCAAAAATACACAAGAAGAAAATGTGAAAACTTGTTAATATGTTTGCTATTGTAAATACTGACCAAAAAATACACACTTAAAGAAAAAAATGATAAGTTCTAAATATGTTTGTTTTTGTAAAGGCTGCCTCTAGTGACACATAGAAAGAAGAGTAAACAAGATATCTGAAATTAATGCCACCACGGATGAATCTAACACACTAACGCTAAAACGAAAAAGGAATGCTACAGAAAAACACTTACAAAAAGCAGGTGAAGGTGCCAAGGCAGTCAAAACCAGCATACATACCTGTCAAAACAAAAAAGAAAATATTAAGAGATCACTCCTTTCTAAGAGGTTCCCATATCACGGAATAAAACAATCCTTGAGCAGCAAATGCGTAAAAGACTAACCGCAGTAT
>NC_051410.1:34070551-34070763 GCF_015228065.2 Penaeus monodon
CATTAAATATCGATAAATGACACATGAAATACATAAACATA
Source organism: Penaeus monodon (assembly GCF_015228065.2). Taxonomy (NCBI): domain Eukaryota; kingdom Metazoa; phylum Arthropoda; class Malacostraca; order Decapoda; family Penaeidae; genus Penaeus; species Penaeus monodon. The sequence goes on from NC_051410.1 coordinate 34,070,593, forward strand.
GTGTATACAAAAATATACATTTTTCATGTCAGGTTCTGCAAAGAAATGCCATAAAAGGTAGAAAAATGACCTAAAGGCTTCGAAAGTCAGATAGTCGTAAATTAGGAAAAAATGACCCCACTTGTTGAGGCATAAAAAGATCTTTGCGCCAATATATTCGTACCCTCCTCT
>NC_051410.1:34070883-34071026 GCF_015228065.2 Penaeus monodon
CTGGCAATCATGGCCAAGCGCCCTTCCCTCGGGTCATGTAGCCCCCGCCCTGGCCACCGTTGGATTACCCGTCACCTGTGCCCACCTTCTGTGCCCATCAACACAACGATGCCTATTAGCATTTACTCAGCTACGATGACTGC
>NC_051410.1:34071095-34071604 GCF_015228065.2 Penaeus monodon
CGGTGAATAGGAGAGAATACGGACTAGTATTAGGATTTTTTTGAAAACCTAAAGGGAAACAAAGCAAGGAGAAAGAGAAGGAGTAAGAAATAGAGATGGAAGACGAGGAAGATATAGAGGAAGTTGTGAAAAGGAAGAGAATGTATGGACTGATTAGGATATATATATTTTTTTACAGAAAGGAATACAAATCATAGATAAAGCAATCGAAAAGAAAGCAAAACATGAATAACGAATGAAAATGAGAAAAAAAGTGAGACGGGAATGCTAAAAAATTAAATAGGAAAATTATCTTAAAATGTATAAGATTAAAGAACAATAACAAAACTACTAAATAAATAAAACATAAAAAATACAGGAAAAGGCAAGAGAAAATGAGGTGTGGCCGCGAGGTGACCGTGCAGGTGACCACAGGCCGCACGCACCTTCCATTACCTGACATTTACCTAAATACTCGCCCCATTGTGTCCGCGGTCGGGCTTTGGAAGGCTGAGGGGGATGTCTTCCTG
>NC_051410.1:34071657-34072028 GCF_015228065.2 Penaeus monodon
AGGCATCGCAGAACAGACACTTGCTTCCTTCGAGAGCCTCCTACCGCTAACAAGGATTTACGATCGTCCCCCATAGACGCTTTTCAAGGAACGCGCGAGAGAGACGAGGCCGAGGAACGCTTAAAACTGTACGCAGTTATTCTTAATTAGCGCTATTACCTTAGGCTCGTTAAGTGAATGATGATTGGGGTAATAACAGTTATTCTGAAGCTAGGAAAAAATACTTACAAAAACGTTTACTCTATTGTATTAACTTAGCAAAAAAGGAAATTTCGAATAACCACCTTCTTCATAAATACAATACAATTAACATGCAAATCAGTTACACATACATGCTGTCCTATACCCCAGAGACACGGGGTCCAGTTGTC
>NC_051410.1:34072418-34072915 GCF_015228065.2 Penaeus monodon
GAGTCGCCCTCCCGGCATTCGCGCCTGTCTCCCCAGCCTGCAGACGCGCGACCTAGGTGACGTTCAGCTTAATTAACACTTAATGACGTCCAGGTAATAATGCCCTACCTACCCTGAACCACCGCTGAGGGTTTGTGCCACCTTGCGGTAAAGGGGTAAAGATTGAGTCAGGTGAAGCAGATTAGGATAACGAGAATTACGAAGGAAATGCATACAACACATTGATTACCGACCTTATACGGTGTAAATCCGAGAAAAAAAGAAACACAAAGAGACAAAAAGGGAACAAAACAAGAAAAGAGAGATAGCCAAAAGAGGAAGTACACCACCAGCGGACAAGCGAACAACAAAAAATTGTCTGGGTGTCTGGAGTATCAACAGGTAGTTTATCTCGGAAGACCCTCGCCTGTCCTAACGAGCTCTACCTGCTGACCCAGATCATGACCTGGGATATGGGGAGGGGTGGAGGGGGAGGTGGGGAGATGGGGAATGGGAGG
>NC_051410.1:34073215-34073484 GCF_015228065.2 Penaeus monodon
TAAAAATATCAAATTCACCGCTCCAGCATCAATTCCCCTCGTGCCACGTCTTACCAAACGAACCCAAACGCGCCGCCGAGAGGACGAAAAAAGAGAAAGCGAGGCGGAGGGACGGAGGGAGGCGAAGAGAACATCGGGGGAAGAGGAGCTAAAACACGAGAGAAGTGAAGGGGAAAAAATGAGATTGAGACGATGAATCAGTGAGTGAGAGAGTGAGGGAGAGGGAGAGAGAGAAAGGAGGGAGAAAGAAAAGGGGAGAAGGAGAAAAT
>NC_051410.1:34073570-34073901 GCF_015228065.2 Penaeus monodon
AAACACGAAAGGAGAAAAGAGAAGAAAGGCACCGAGAGAAAGTGTATCAGATAATGATTGATCTGACAGTTACCGCCGGCCTAATGACATCTTAATAACGGATAATCTTCCTGTTTTCTTACAACATCGCGGCGGGGATCACAGCGGGAGGCGATGCCCCGTGGGTATTCGGGCGTGTACACCAGTTGAAAAACTCACACACGAAACTTACACGCCATACCTCTGCACTATCCGAAACTTAACAGACATTTCCAATATCCCCCACAGACTTCTAAGAAGCACTTACGCACTTTTAAAAAATCTCCCTGAAATGACCCAAAATGACCAAATG
>NC_051410.1:34073933-34074012 GCF_015228065.2 Penaeus monodon
TGGCCACCAGCACGCGACAGACGAAAGATAAATAGCTAGAACATCCATCGATGACCAGACAGGATGGCGGATACAGATA
>NC_051410.1:34074203-34074280 GCF_015228065.2 Penaeus monodon
ACCAAGGCATAAAATAACAATGGGGGTAGGAGGGTAAGAAGCAGGAAGAGAGGATGAGAAATACAGGAAAGGACGGG
>NC_051410.1:34074433-34074885 GCF_015228065.2 Penaeus monodon
TTAAATGCCTCATTAAAGGTCATGGTAAAAAGTAAAACATATAATATATACGAAGCATTATATTTTTCACTCCTCACGACTTTGTAAACCATAGTAAGTGGCGGCACTGCATAAAAGACGACGTATATTTACGAGAAAGTGTACATAAACTAGAAAGTAAGGAAGACAGAGGTTTTGAGCAAAGTCAAAACAGAGATAAACGACACGGCGCGAATGAATAGGCCTAGGTCAGATAGGCCTTAGATATGGCAAATAATTTTCATTTTGGTCCAAGTCGGAAAATTCCTCGCTAAATGCATGTCTTCAAAAATCTTAGTCTAATATGTAAACTGATCACACAAAGCGAATTATAGTTAAATGCAGAGTTTACAACGTGCGTTCAGTGAAGCGAAAACGAATTTCCAAATGGAATCAGATCATAATATCTGACCAAGAGATGTAGAAGCAAAACT
>NC_051410.1:34074945-34075224 GCF_015228065.2 Penaeus monodon
CACACGCGCCCGTGTGCGTCCGTACACAAGAAACCCCAGAAACCTGAAATCAGTCTCGTTTCCGTGTGTACCCGCGAGCTAACATCCGATGCCTTGCGTAAACGTTTTGTAAACGTTCTATCGCGGTCTCACCCTCGGGTCGCGGGTTATGAAACTTTGTTTGATTCATTGTCTTAGTCTGGCGGCGGGTGACAATTTAGGGCTTTCCCCAGCCCCAGCCGCCGACGAGTCTGGGGTATAATTAACCATGCCAAGCTTCGCTGTTATGTACTTAAAGCG
>NC_051410.1:34075708-34076057 GCF_015228065.2 Penaeus monodon
CCGCGAGTGTATTTCAGCGCGCAACACATTTAGGATACTGAAAACTAGTACTGACCATGCCTTCCCTGAAGTCCCTCTCCTATCTGTGGATAAAAATGGTAATTCGTTTCCCCAGAGGAGGCCTTGGACGCACTGTTACTTTTACACTCAAGTCTCATTCCTTTTCACAATTCTTTTTGTCTATTTTTTTTACATCATAATTATTCAAATGAGGTAAGTAAATGAGCTTTGGGGAAAAGGGAACAGGTTGTAACGCGTATGAATATTGTATCAAAAGAATTAAATAGGTGCATGTTCTTGTTACTTGTAATGCTGCTGGGAGGCTTTGGTGTCAGCGGCGGCTCTGGTA
>NC_051410.1:34076230-34077153 GCF_015228065.2 Penaeus monodon
AGGATTTTGGTGGCGGAGTGTAAGTGGTGGCAAAGTGTAGGTGTTGGCAAAGTGTAGGTGTTGGCAAAGTGTAGGTGTTGGCAAAGTGTAGGTGTTGGCAGAGTGTAGGTGTTGGCAGAGTGTAGGTGTTGGCAAAGTGTAGGTGTTGGCAGAGTGTAGGTGTTGCAGAGTGTAGGTGTTGGCAGAGTGTAGGTGTTGGCAGAGTGTAGGTGTTGGCAAAGTGTAGGTGTTGGCAGAGTGTAGGTGTTGGCAGAGTGTAGGTGTTGGCAGAGTGTAGGTGTTGGCAGAGTGTAGGTGTTGGCAGAGTGTAGGTGTTGGCAGAGTGTAGGTGTTGGCAGAGTGTAGGTGTTGGCAGAGTGTAGGTGTTGGCAAGTGTAGGTGTTGGCAGAGTGTAGGTGTTGGCAGAGTGTAGGTGTTGGCAGAGTGTAGGTGTTGGCAGAGTGTAGGTGTTGGCAGAGTGTAGGTGTTGGCAGAGTGTAGGTGTTGGCAGAGTGTAGGTGTTGGCAGAGTGTAGGTGTTGGCAGAGTGTAGGTGTTGGCAGAGTGTAGGTGTTGGCAGAGTGTAGGTGTTGGCAAAGTGTAGGTGTTGGCAGAGTGTAGGTGTTGGCAAAGTGTAGGTGGTGACAGAGTGTAGGTGTTGGCAGAGTGTAGGTGTTGGCAGAGTGTAGGTGGTGGCAGAGTAGTGAAGTGAGCTTGGTGGCAACAATGAGGTGATTTTGGCAGAGCGAAGGCGGTGTTAGAGCAGTGAGGTGAGCTTGGTGGCAGAGCGAAGGTGGTGGTAGAAAAGTGAGGTGAATTAGGTGGCAGCGGTGGTTGGTGGTGACTGCTGGGGGGGGGGGTCCTGACACACATAGGTAGGACGCACAACACATAACGACCCTGCCACGCCCAGGGTCCAAAACTTGGGGTCTGTCCTGCCTCACC
>NC_051410.1:34077350-34077518 GCF_015228065.2 Penaeus monodon
CTTTTTTCATCCTCCCTCAATCCTTCTCTCCCCTTCTAATTCTGTCCTCTCCGCTCTCCCTCTCTTTCCCTTTCTCCCTCCTCTCTTTCTATCAAATACGCCCCAATATAATAATACAAGGGGTAAGAAAAATAATCATCGGCTGCATCAGGGAGGTACTCGAAATCA
>NC_051410.1:34077688-34077809 GCF_015228065.2 Penaeus monodon
CCACAAAAGCATTAAAGTCTGACGGCATCTCGTTAACACGCCTCCATGACACAACCAGAGGGGGAGGGGGGAGTGGGAATAAGGCATTCTGCTTGCTTGCCAAACGCCAGTCGGTATGAAA
>NC_051410.1:34077838-34078908 GCF_015228065.2 Penaeus monodon
AATAAAGGGATAATTGGCGCAATAAAGCAAACTAAAGGAGGCAAGGGGATGTGTGGGTCCGATGCTTGCTTGCCAGATACCCCAACAAACCCAATATATTTATATATGCAAACAAAGGTTCAAGCAATTGTGTATATTTACATGCGACGATATATTCCAGAGTACCGGTATTAGCAATGTGGCATGTACAAAGCTCTGGAAGAAGAAAAGATGACGAATGATGAGAGGAGGAGAATGGTGGGAATGAGAGGTAACACAAATGATAAACTAAATGAATACATAAAGACAAGAGAGAAGGGCAGAAAAGATAATCTGAAAAAAAATGAAACACCAAGAAGTGAGAGGAAGACGAAATATGTTTAAAAGACGGTAAGGGATAAAGAGAGAATGGTAAAGAAAAAATTATGACTTTCCCCATGTATCTTAATAACGTTTAATCAACGCGATGACTAGGCAACTTGTGCTGATAAGGTTATTCCGCGAGTGCTGATGTGTTTGTGCACGCGACTGTGTATAAAGGTCTACTTGGGCGTCAATCGGTTTGTTTTCTAGCCAGGTTGTTTATATACATGAATGTATACGCCGCGTGTGTATTTACGTAGTGCATTCATTCAGGTGCCCCGTGTCCATGCCGATGAATGAAAGAGAAAGGCCTCATTACACAGGGTGCATGGGCGCACATGAATCTTTATATCTAAGTTCTACACGAGTCTTCGGATCGCTACTTCACTCTCATAAACCAGAGGACGCACGTGTTACAGCAGAAATGTTGCGTGAGCGCTAAAATGTAAACACAAAACACCTGACACAACCGCGCACCATCAACACGGGGAAGCGACGCGTCATCATAAAATTAATCGTGCCAAAAAGCAAGAGACCCTACGAGGCAGCACAATGCAGTTCTTAACACAGATGGCGCTGTTTTGCTTGCAGTCTTCGAGGTGGTGTAATGGGTTTAATCCAAGATAATAACACGAGAAACAAGTCGAGGCCAGTTTGAAAAGGGAAAAAAAACGCTTTCACTAACACCCTCAGACACATATGCTCTCGCTCCTTTTGTCCTTGTCTGC
>NC_051410.1:34078993-34079119 GCF_015228065.2 Penaeus monodon
CCCACTTCTCACTTATCCACTCCATTTCCTCTTCTCATCCTTCCATCTCTCTCTCACTTTGCCCTTCTCTCCCGTTCCCATTCATCTCCTTCTCTCCCCTGCTAACAAGGGGAATCATGGAGAGGG
>NC_051410.1:34079441-34079758 GCF_015228065.2 Penaeus monodon
CTTGTCGCGCCCGCCGCCCGCGGTTCGTTGCCATGACGACAGACAAATCTGCACATGCTGATGACGTACGTGTCTGACATCCAGCGTGATCGTTGAACCGCTGTCGGATAACGAAAGGGAAAAAAAGGTAAAATGAAGAAGAAATTGACTAGGGCGATAAAGGCGTTTAACAAAGACAGAAAAAAGTTGCGAAACGCGAAGATAGTCATATCTTAGAGAGCCATAATGTAAATGGACATATGAAAGGGGAGAGGGAAAGATGCGAGAATAATGGAGAGGATAAAGTGCGGACGGGAGGGAGGAAAGGTAGAAGGATG
>NC_051410.1:34079972-34080170 GCF_015228065.2 Penaeus monodon
CCCAATAAAGGAGAGGCGAAGGCGAATGCACTCCACACGGGCCGGCGGAGAAAGGAGCGGCGGAGACGTTCCAGAAATGCTTAAGGTCACGGCACCGGACGGCATCAGGCGGCGAGGGGGGAGGGGGGGAGGGGGACCTTGACCTCTTCCGCGCCGCTTTTCGATGTCCGTTTGCGTCGAGGCCGACAAATGACTCAC
>NC_051410.1:34080198-34080502 GCF_015228065.2 Penaeus monodon
CTCAGGAGCGATTCTACGGTTTTTTTTCTTCTGCCTCATCTGCATTCTTATTTATCTCCCAAATTCGTTGATTTCCCTATTTCCTCTTTCTTCCGGTCTTCTGCTGTTTATTTCCGCCCACTGTGGTTATTCCTACCTATGGGTTTGGTGCAGAGTTTCGTTTCGTACATTCCTCTCTCGTTCTTCATCGTTCTTAATCTCTCTCGAAATATATGGAAATCTTTCGGATACAATCATCGTTTTACCTCGTTAGTTTCTATTCTATTATTCCCTGTATCTCATATCGCCTCCTTTCGCTGTCTTA
>NC_051410.1:34082220-34082284 GCF_015228065.2 Penaeus monodon
TCCCACGCGGTACATGATGGCGTACCCCCTCCCCCCCCCTCCCCCGTCTCCTTCGTACGTGGGC
>NC_051410.1:34083077-34083344 GCF_015228065.2 Penaeus monodon
ATATCAGAGGTTAACCCTTGCTGACATAGACTCGTCGCCGGTGACTCAAATGCCCAACACTAGTAAAACCTCCTTTCCTTTGTATGCATTGACACCGCTCATGCAATCCGATCCTACGTCGAATCCTACGTCGGAGATGGCCCTCTCGACAGGATTAAATAACTGGAATAATATACATGCACATGGTTTGCTTTGAAGCCACAGTGAAACCAAACGAAAAAAAAAAAACGTACTTGACCCAAAAGCCATCCAAAACTCTATAGAAGC
>NC_051410.1:34083397-34083836 GCF_015228065.2 Penaeus monodon
AAACCTTGCATACACCCACCCTGGGCCGAGCATCATTAAGAATATCCCTTCTCAGCAGACTCGGCCGCCGTCGTTGCAGCATAAACATCCTGCCTCTTAACCGGCTTCGTCATGCTAAAAATCTCGCCCCTACCCCCCCCCCCTACCCCACGTATGAGTAACCATCCGAAGACCAACAAACAAACCGCTCCTGCCGAAACATACGTTGATGGTAAAAGGCGGGAGGGTCACAAGAGGAGGGAAGAAGGTGATGAGACGCGAACGGGGCGAATTTCGAATGATTTTGATTGGCCGTTCCCGCGATGGAATTTCAACGAATCTGTTTATATTAGAGGAAGCAAAATAAGTCAGTAACATTGGATGAATATGTAATTTCTATATTATTATTATCACCATAGTATCAGATTTTCATAATTTGGGTGATGATATGATTATGTAT
>NC_051410.1:34084618-34084890 GCF_015228065.2 Penaeus monodon
TCTGGAACATAAATATAACCACGTATATATAAGAGCATCTCTTACAGAGCAAGAATTTTATCAGACACTTGATACTAGATCCAAGATGAACGGCCCAGATAGAGAGCCCCTGTCATCTTATCTCATCCAACACACATTTCATAAGATCTGTGCGACTGCCCTCAATAAGTATCAATTTTCCTTTCAGATTTTCGTTATCATTTTCTTTTACTATTATTGTTTTCGATTACTATTAATACTCGAAATTGATTATTTAATCAATATAGTTTTGC
>NC_051410.1:34084993-34085089 GCF_015228065.2 Penaeus monodon
TCGTTCACTTTTTCTCACCGCTTTTTCTTCTTTTTTATGTAGACCCTTCTATCTATTTTTTATGATCGTTATTAGCGTGCCATCAGACCCGCGGGT
>NC_051410.1:34086200-34086372 GCF_015228065.2 Penaeus monodon
TGACTTTCCCTTTTCCTCTTTCAATCTTTTGCATTCAAATTTTCGCTCACCTTTTCCCCAGTTCCACCAACCAGTTCCTTCGCTCACTTTTCCTTTCTCCCGTTTTCTGATTTTCATGCTTAATCTAACCTTTTTTTTTTGTCTCTCCCCGTTTTAGAAGTTCGCCATTCCG
>NC_051410.1:34086413-34086591 GCF_015228065.2 Penaeus monodon
CAGCATGTGTTCAATAATCTCCTATTTTCTCCATTTATCTCCAAATCCAACCTTTTTCTTTTCCTTCTTGTTTCTCTTCCTCACATTGCTTCCTTTTTTTCTCATTTTCTCATCATCTTACAATATCATTGCTATCTGTGTCTCTTCTTCTTAACTTATCCCTCTCTTTTTCTCATCT
>NC_051410.1:34086703-34086873 GCF_015228065.2 Penaeus monodon
TCTCATCACCATCCCTGGTCCCCTCGCATGCCCTGGGTGCCAAGGTGAGAGTGCCACGATGCCCCAACATGGCACTATGCGACCTCGGCCATCCCGGGCACTGTAGACGTGTATGCCAGGGAGAAAGTGGCAGACGCTAGGCTCCTTCAACCTGAAGTTTCCTGGTGATC
>NC_051410.1:34087202-34087907 GCF_015228065.2 Penaeus monodon
TTCACATTCAGATTATCCTCCTTGACCTACTCATTTTCCCGTTTTTATTCTGTTTACGTTTCCCCCCTTCCTCCTTCTTTCTCTCCTACTCACCCGGTTTCTCCACAATCCCGGCCCTGCTCCCGCCATAAAAAAGGCCAAATAACCAACCTCACCTTCAACTTCTAAGAAGTCAGGAATGGCCCATATGTCATCACTCTACCCCCCCCCCCCCACTCCTTCCCCCTCTCACCACCTCTCCTTTCCTAATACTGCTGCTACCCCCATCTCCTCTCTACTAGTGCCTCTAGTACTCCCTCCACTTTCCTAATATCCCTATCACACACCACTCTCCTAGTAGCCCTTTTACGCCCTCCTCTCTTCCTAGTACCCCTCTCATTCCCCTCTCCTCCTCCCTCCCCCCGTTTCTCGAAAAGGTCGACCACTTCCCTTCTTTCTCTCGCCGTGATGCAACGCACACACAACATTCCACCTTGTTAATACATAACGGTGACCGGAGGCTATGAGATCGCCGCGAAGGATTTAAAATACGAGGTTTTAAAAATACGAGACGTCAGTGCTCTCAAGAGGTCTTGGGCTTCGTCGGAGGGGTTCGTGAGTACGTTCGGGTGAGCCCCCCCACACACACACACGGGTACGAATACCCGAGTGGAGGGACGAACACCCAGACACGAACACACGCATACATCACTTACTCATTCTATT
>NC_051410.1:34087968-34089031 GCF_015228065.2 Penaeus monodon
GTCTTTTCTCAAAAATACGACAACCGACAACAAAGGCATATAAACGAGGTAATTAACATAAACTACCTCAGTACAAGCGAGATGGGCTCCGTCGGAACGCGTCAGCCGCCAAGACGAGAGAGTTAATGAGAACACCTGTCCCTGACCCGTGAGTGGATTGCGCAACACACGAAGAATAAATTATACAAAACAGTGAGGTCTAAAACAAAGCCAAGGAATTTTGTTTTTTTTTTATAAGGTAGCTACATGTGTGCATCATCAGCCTGCGTTATGCATTTTCATGCATTCATCTTCACTCTTTATGTGTCTAGTGTTTTAAGCGAAAATGCATACAGACGAAATAGTAATATCAAACAAGAAATTAATTCAGTAATGACGAAAAAATACATACAGTGTAATGACAGAAATTTGAAGAAAAAGAATAGTCCTAACAAAATATACATATGAACAGAAACGATAAAAATACGTAAACAAACACAGTAACGACCAATAGTAGGTAAAACATGATACCAAATCAGATAAAAATAACATGAAGTAAAAAGTGCGCACGCAGCTGACGAAACGAAAGCCAGACCGCGCTGACGGGCAGGCAGGTGGCGAACACAGAGCAGACGACCGCGCTCCAAGTGACCTCGCCTGACCTGCCACGATGATATTCGCCAGAGCTGACCTGTGTGCATTTTCACTGGGCGATCGCTTGCTTGCGAAAGTGAAAGGTGGAGAAAGGATTGCAAGCAAAGATGAGACAGACTATGGCGGTTTCGATGAAAACATAAGTCATTGTAAAATACATCTAAATGATCTTCATCTTATAGCTCCCGATTACATAAAAAGCACTAATTGCTCTATGAAATAGTCAAAAGCGACGCGCCGTCCCTGCGCGATGGGCCATAATGTGATCTGACCTTGTAACAGATCTTTCAAGCGTGGACCTTTTAACTGTAACAGTCAGATAAAAAAAAACAGTTAAGACTGAATGACAACGAACCTTTGGATCTCTCCCTACCTCCCACCAGTCCTCCCTTCATCTGACTGTATCCTAATTTCTGATGCAATACAGGTT
>NC_051410.1:34089220-34089380 GCF_015228065.2 Penaeus monodon
GTACCGCCACAAACATTCCCGCAATGCCGCGGACGCTCGGCAAGGCGATATCGAAGGCTGGCGCTGAAGGTTAGACTCTTTCGCTTTCTGTTGTTTTTCTAAGAGAGCCCTTTTTCATTAGTCATGTCTATTTGCCTCAGGGGAACGACCTCCTTCAACC
>NC_051410.1:34089437-34089648 GCF_015228065.2 Penaeus monodon
GCCCGCCGCCGCAGACACCTCAACTGCCACGACCTAGTGAAAGTGTGGCACTCCCCCCTCCTCCCCTCCCTATCCCCGGCACCCTTGGGATCGCAGACTCCCCTCCCCCTATCCCCTCACCTTCGTGTACACTGCGCGAGTGCCATGTATACTTTCGCGTGTGTGTGTGAACGTGTTGGCATGAGAGGAACGAGTGAAAGTTATGGCTGGG
>NC_051410.1:34089702-34089934 GCF_015228065.2 Penaeus monodon
TTTCGCTGCAACCCCGCTCAGTCGACGCAGGTGCCCTTACCCCCTTCTCCCTTCATTCATGCTCTCTCACTCACCCCCCTGTTGGCTTCTCTTTTCATACGACGCCAAACAGCCGCTAACAATCGCTCCTCTTCTCTCCGATCTTTTCTCACAATTATTTAATACCCCATTTAATCTGATCCGTATTGTGCATAAGTTCATTTCTACCTTACTTCTTCCTTTTTAACCATTT
>NC_051410.1:34090024-34090215 GCF_015228065.2 Penaeus monodon
TTCTACACCTTTCCCTGTCGCCCACCTATCACCAGCAGATGTCGTCCTCCAACTAGCGCCTAATCTACACACAAAACAGGAAATGCCAGGACAAAAACAAAATGTCTTGCTTAAGCTCAGCTGTCGCCTCATCATACAGGATCCAGCCGAGAAAAAACAGATAGAAGGAAACTGATAATACAGGTATGTCC
>NC_051410.1:34090368-34090562 GCF_015228065.2 Penaeus monodon
ACCGGAGATCAGCGTAGCTCATTGCCGGAAAGAAGGCAGTGAGAGAAGAAGATAAAGAAGTAAAACTCGAGAAGGAAATGCGTGTTTGGTCCTTCTCCCTTGACTCCGCCTCGCCTCCTCATATTACCTTCAAAAGCCTCCCCGATGGGAGCTCTGGGCCTTGTGGTCATCTTGCTCATTAGGAACTGCCAGGC
>NC_051410.1:34090832-34090992 GCF_015228065.2 Penaeus monodon
ATGTTTATGTGTGTTTGTGAGTATCGAAAACATAACTTTACTCCCCCCAGCAGTCCTGCCTGAACCTGGACTTTACCTGCGGTGCGACTCGTCCTTCCACAGCGAGGCGTGAATTATCACTTACCTGGAAGGAAAAAAAGAAAAAGTTGTAGAATGTGTT
>NC_051410.1:34091023-34092368 GCF_015228065.2 Penaeus monodon
TTTCAGCAATGTACCAAAACAAAAAAAATGTTCCTCATAAAACGTGTAAACACACCTTAACGCACAGAAAACAATATAAAAAAAAAACATAACTTAGAAAAAAATCTTCACGATAAAAGCCAACGGTCAACACGCCTGGCCAGTGGATGACGCAATCACACCCTAACACAGGAACACCTGACTTGGCACTCCTGAATTGTTCTCCGGCTCTTTGCGAGTGCCAGGGCCAAGGGGCGTCAAAACATAGGTCAGGGGAGACTAAACACAAAGGGCTAGAAGGTGCTGGGTGAGGAAACGATTGATGGTGGGGAGAGAAGAGGAGGATAAAGAAGATAAGAGAGAATGGAGGAGAGAGGAAGATGGATGAGAGCAGCGCGAACTAAAGATGGAAGACCAAGAAGGAAGAAAAAAAACAAAGGAAAGATATATGAAGAATAGGAAACCGAAGATGACAGGAAGAGAAATAAAAACAGGAATAAAGAAGATGAAAAAAGGAGAGACAAAGGGAGGAAATAAAGATAGAAGAAGGGAGTAAGGAATGAAAATGGAAATGGATATGGAAATGGCTGGTAAGACGAATGAAGAATTGGGAAACAAAGATAATGGGGAGAGAAGAGGGTCTCATAAACGATAAGATAGAAACAAAGGGAGAAGGAATAAAGATGAAAGAGAGGTGCGCGGAATGAAGATGCAATGGGAGCTAAAAAAAGAAACGGAAGACGTTGAGGAGGGAAGAGAGGGTTATAAAAGATAAGAATGGAGAGAGAAGGGGTGGGAAAATAAAGATGGAAGAGAGAAGCGGGAAATAAGAAGCCAAGAGGAGACGACGAATGGGAAAACGAAGATAAACGAATATAAACGAAACCTACGAACAACAAACATGCACAAAACAAAGAAACAATGACAATATCAGTACGCGACGAAGAACACACACAAAAAACGAACAAAGAAACAAAGAAATTAGGGAAAATAAGTAACAAAAACAAAAAAAAAACGAGAAAAAGAGCCTCTACCTTCTCAAACATCGCACTGCAGACGGAGACTAATGAGAAAATCCAAAAAATATAAATATAACAACTCGTTAGGGAGGAAAAATGAACTTCCTATAATGAAGCAAGTGACTTATAGATCCACCCTTCGCCACACAAAACATTCCATCGGGTAAATTACGCGCTGAATTATTATTCCGAAGAGAATAAACGTACCATACTATGCAATGATGATGCGGAAGGGAATAAAGAAGGATACGAGATAAAAAGCAGTTGAAAAAAAAATACATAATGGAAAAGAAAAAATCCAAGGGGCGTCGTTAACTTCATCAACCCTTTTCTACCTAACCTCTTTA
>NC_051410.1:34092435-34092563 GCF_015228065.2 Penaeus monodon
CCCGCCCACCACCACAACGCCAATTATCCCGGTAAGCAACCAAAAAGCTTCGACATTAAACATCATTAGCGAACATGTAGGCCAAGACCCCGCCATCATCGACGCTTCAGCCTTGTTCCAACACTGCC
>NC_051410.1:34092952-34093820 GCF_015228065.2 Penaeus monodon
CCCTCCTTCGGCGCCCACCAACGCTGTAGCTGCTGACTAATGGGTTGAGCAATACTGAACGGTTATCCCGACAAGAGGCACCGTGAAAGCAGCAGCAGATGGAAACGGGTAACCGAGTTGGAAAAAAAAAATTCGAAGAAACAAACAAAAACGATATAACAAGAAAAAAAAAACAACGAAAAGAGATACAAAAAATATATTACAAAAAAAAAATATATATATACAGGAAATATAGTACAACGAAGAACAAACGTAAATGAAAGTAGTCTCTAACAAACAAAACAAAATCAAAGAAAGAAAAAAAAACCAGGCGCCAGAGAGGCCACCGACATACCGAGCTTCAACCGCAACGCCCCTTGCTTCATTAACTCGAAGGGAGACGAAAAGGTGAAGCGAGGGGGAGAGGGAAGCAAAGAGAAGGGTTGAGGAGGGAGGGAATTGTGTAAAGTTAAAGGAAGGGGAACAGTGAGGCGAGTATTAGGATAGGAACGAAAGGCAAGAAAAATGAAGGAGGGAAATAGGAGGGAAACGAGGTTAAGTGCAAAGGGGAAGGTCAAGGGGGTAAGGCAAAACAAACGAGGGAATAGGAGGAGAAGAAGGAGGGGAACAGTGAACAAAGACAAGGGTACGAGGGGAAAAGTGACCTCGCCTGGCGCCATAAATAACCGAGAAATGTGTCGGGTCAGCCTGAGGGAGATAAGTATCGGATCCCGGGATCGGATTGCCGCCACGACCCGGGTTCGCTCGCCCGGATAACTGGATCGGGTCGCGCCCTCGTGCTTGGGGACGGTGCAGAGAAATGGGGGGGGGGGGGGCGATTAATTCATTAATAGTAAAAAATAACTGGTGTGAGAACTATGTGCATACC
>NC_051410.1:34093951-34094070 GCF_015228065.2 Penaeus monodon
AGCCAAGCAGAACAATACTTTCACAAAATCTTACGAACAAGAGAGAATGTAACATCAAACAAATATCACTTGGTAGTAGAGACCGAGTCACACAATTATTATCGAAGAAAAAAGTCACA
>NC_051410.1:34095010-34095175 GCF_015228065.2 Penaeus monodon
TGCGAAGAATAGCTGGCACATTGACCCTTGACCCCGGACCTGAGCACCTGTGACCTCCGTAATGGGAAGCCTCGGCAAATGACAGATGTTCGCTCTTAAGCACAGGTGCGATGCTCGGCCGGAAGGGAACGGTGTGCGTCAATGCCCGCGAGCGCTTCATATGTA
>NC_051410.1:34095668-34096017 GCF_015228065.2 Penaeus monodon
CGCCCTAAGCCACACATGCTATCTTGCCTCGGGCGACCAATTTACAACGATAACGCGACACCGATAAGGAAGGCCTGTTGCTGCATCGCGTGATGCCGCTGTGCCTTTCGTGCCATGAAGCGTAATGTGCAGAGTGCCTTATTGTGCCACTCGCTTCCGCTACGTGCCCTGTCGTGGGTGACCTCGGCCGGAGTGCCATTCATTCTTCATTCGTTTTCCTTTATTTATTTTCTGCTACTGCTTACGTATTGCTTGCTTGCCTCGACGATCTGACAAGCCGGAAATATATCTGCTGAAGCACGTGAGGGTACTTCTGAATGCTAATTATGGAAGAAGGACGGTTTGAAAG
>NC_051410.1:34096347-34096532 GCF_015228065.2 Penaeus monodon
AACAGAAGCGAACCACAGGCCTCACCACAACATCACCCTCTCAGATGTTCATGCCATAATCCCATAATCACTCTCACATGGTGGGGAAGCTGGCACCTGAGGGCTGCGAGGTCACAGTCACACGCGCCCATGCACAAGCACACTAACACAAACATAGACGCACATACAGACTAACACAGATACAA
>NC_051410.1:34096758-34097472 GCF_015228065.2 Penaeus monodon
ATGAATTCCTAAAAGTGTACCATCCACACCCACACCACTCATTTCTGTTGAGGAAATTAACATAATAATATATAGTCAGCCTTCACTTTCCTTTTCGAACTCTAGGAATACACGCCCAGGAATTCGGTCCTTAAATCCTACCTACTTCCTCGACCTGAAGGAAAGGACCGTTTCCCTAATCAGTGGGCAACCACGACCACACGCACGCCCTACGCCCACACGCTCTACGCCCCCGTGTCTTTCGGCCACACGTTCTGTGACCGCGCACGCCTCAGAATATATCCTACGCCCATCTCTCTCCTTCGACCACACGCCCCAGAATAAGTCCTACACCTACGACCAGACGATCCTACATGCCCCACAAAAAGACCTATTCGTACACGTCCTTCTACGATACCTCCTACGATCACACGCAATGCAGCCTTAAGGCTTCACTTCCTACACCGTGTCTTGCTGTATCACGTCCTATACCCCGAGTCCTTCAGCGCGGCTACGCGTACCCTGCTGTGTGATCCCACTGCCCCGTCCTCCACACACACTCCCAAGAATTATAACAAATTAACAACCATTGCTATTCCACCCACGCGTCCTAGGAATAGTGGGGGGAAGGGGGGTACCGCAGCTGGGGGTGGGAGGAGTAAGAAGGGAGGGAGAGGAGTGCGGTCCTTTCAATGTGTCGAAGAACAATGTCAACTGGAAGGCCACGAAAAAGGA
>NC_051410.1:34097516-34097661 GCF_015228065.2 Penaeus monodon
GTTGGAAGGAATACCATCATCAGCCTTGGCACAGTTCCTACACCTCGGCCTCCCTTGGGACACGCCGCGGTTGTTTCCTTGAGGTCGCGTGCACACCACACGGGGACGAATCGCGAAATGTTGCTGTTACGTCAGTGCGGAAGGT
>NC_051410.1:34098051-34098520 GCF_015228065.2 Penaeus monodon
CCAACGGCAGTGCCAACAGCAGTGCCAACAACACGGTGACACACGACAAATGCTAAACGAAGGAAGAGGAAGAGGGGGAAGGATGCGAGCCCTGCCTCCGTTCACATGACTTCCCTTCCCAGGTCAGAGCACAAGCTGATTTCGTTCGATATGTGAGTTTATTTGCATCCTTCTAACTTTCTAACTTTCTGTATATAATATTAAATCAATAATAATCATGAAAAAATGAAAAACAGAATCACACGTTACCAAAGTTATTAACAGCACAAACCTCATTATCATCTTATCGTAGTTGTTCTATCATCATCCTTATCGCCACTATCATCATTAGATAATACTAACAGTTGAAAGACATAAATAAACGTGAAGCATCATCAAATCCAAAGAAATAAAGAAATACAATAGCAACGTGGGAACTGATAGAAGAAAAAAAAACGTTTTTGAGATCCCTTCTTTGGCACATGCTCCA
>NC_051410.1:34098573-34098723 GCF_015228065.2 Penaeus monodon
TACAAAGGGGAAAGAAGAGATTGTAGGGGGAAGGGGCGATGGTGAAGAGAGGGGGGAGAAGGGGGTAGGGAGAAGAATCAGGTAGCAAATGAAGGAAGAGAGAATGAAAAGGTAGGAGGTGGGGCATGCGAGGCCTAGAAGTAGGGACAT
>NC_051410.1:34098866-34099208 GCF_015228065.2 Penaeus monodon
AGAGTTCCACACGTGAGGAGAAAAATAAAATTATACGATGGTTAGTCAAGTGTTTACAAGGTGTCGCGGGATCCCAAGACACGCCCAGGTGGAATGCTCTTCTTGTGTCTTCCAATGCCAGCGCTCTTTAGTGGCTCTCGCTTTGGCCCTTGCTTCTTAACCTAATTTTTTCCACCTTTCCTTTCTGGTTATTTTTCGTATCCTTTATCATCAATTCCTCGCCTGTAAACAAATACGCTACACACATAAGTCCGTTCACAGGCCCGCGTAGATGAATTCTTGTTTTTGTTGTCGTCGACGAAAGATATATTTGAAACTAGGTTCCAAGAAGTGTGTGTGTGG
>NC_051410.1:34099294-34099416 GCF_015228065.2 Penaeus monodon
AAATAGCCGCGGACATGAACTGCAGAAGTGGCACACGTTGGGAAGACTCCAACAACAACACGGAATCAACGAGGAACCGATGACTAATACCGCAAAAAATAAGTGAAAAACTGCCAACTGAG
>NC_051410.1:34099477-34100366 GCF_015228065.2 Penaeus monodon
CGCAAGTAAAATAAATTCATCACAACAGCAGAAGTAAATAAAGCGGGGAAAAGGCTTCACTGAACGATTCCGAAATATAATTCAAGGATCAATATTCCCTTCAAGGTCTTCGACTGCAGGCCCCTTCCCTCACACCCCTTTCCCATTCCCTCTTAGACAACCTCATGACCTGCCCTCCTACCCTAATCCCTTAAGGGTCTTCGCAGCTGAAGTGGGCGTCCCAAAGGAGCAGTGGATAAGGAGTTGAAGGATGAGGCAAGAAATTGACGATATATCTATTCTTTTTTTATTATAACCTTTTAAGCACTTGACACTTACTTTCGTTTCTTTCATAATCCAAGTGGCAAGTTCCCCTTAAAAAAGCAAAAACAAAGCCATAAAATTGCCCCCCAGCTATTAAGAAATTCTCTTCCTAAACAACATAAACATTTTTTTTAAACAAACATCCTCCCAAAAATTCTTACACCTAATTCCACCCTCCACCCCCCCCCCAAAAAAAAAAATGCATAACGTCTGAAATAGGGCCACAGCTTGAGATCATCCACTAAACAGATAGACGCCAGACAAAGGGCCGGGAAAGGGGAGGCGCGCAGGTATGGCCACACGAGAGAGCTTAAACAATACGCCCGTTCTTCCATGCTTTAACAACCCTCTGTGCGCTGGTAACGTGACGCCCTTTTGCCTTGTGTCGCTTCCTCTGCCTTCCCTCTTGGCGCAGATTTATTTTCGTGTCGACATTTTTTTTTTCAATTCATGTGTATACATTTGCTTTTGGATTTCATCATCCACTTTCCATTTTTTCTCTCCTTTCTGGCCGTATGAATGCAGCCTTGGTTATTTGTTACAGACTAACTGCTGAGTTTGGGTTTAACCGTCCATCTCCTGTCTA
>NC_051410.1:34100654-34100750 GCF_015228065.2 Penaeus monodon
TCAATCCCCCGTGATCAAACGCAGGGGCGGAGTGTTCACGATGACCTCTGCGACCACAGATAGGAATGATGGATGTAATTTCACACTGCTGTTCAT
>NC_051410.1:34101029-34101283 GCF_015228065.2 Penaeus monodon
CACAACATCCCCACATTCATTCTACCTCCACCGATACCTCATTCCCCTCTCCCCCATCCACCTTTTCTCCTCCCCCCCTTCCCCTCCCCTATACACCCCCCAATCACCCACGTAAGGGAAAATTAATACCACGGTTGCGGCAAACGGCGGGGGAGTCTGCGTGCGGTGGTTAAGTTGTTAGGCCGTTAAGGAGTCGTAGTTATATACCGTTAAGTTGCGCTACGTGACAGGTGGTTGTGAACGAGCTGGAGGAC
>NC_051410.1:34101313-34101690 GCF_015228065.2 Penaeus monodon
GGATGCAAATCGATAAGAGTGTGACGTGCGTGCAAAGAGGAAGAGGCAACGAAAGTTAAATGACGTTAATGAAAAATAACAAGTGATGATAAGATACATGTGATCCAAAATGCAACAGAAAAATAACTGTAATGATGAGAGAGAGAAATATAATCCAAAATGCAATAGCAATCATATACAAATGAGATGATTCTGAGAAGATAAGAGTCATGTAACAAATTCTAAAATACCACATACGTGATATCTCCTCCAGGTCCAGTAGGGGATATTTTGCATGTCAGGTTATTGCAGACATAAACATTCGTCTAATTTCTCACGTGATTTATTATGACCTGGTATGCAGATCGATGTCCGCCACTTCATTAAAGGAATTTAAC
>NC_051410.1:34101727-34101821 GCF_015228065.2 Penaeus monodon
GGGGGGGGGGGGTTCTCACCAATATATAATTTTTACATTTCTTTTCTTATTATTTGAAAGGAAAGTCCATCTTATGAGCCATTAAATACGCTGA
>NC_051410.1:34102150-34102514 GCF_015228065.2 Penaeus monodon
CTCCCCTCTTCACGTCACCCATTCTCTTCTCTCCAACTTTCTCATCTTCTCCGTTTTCATCCCCAATTCCCCTCTCATTTACTCACACTCTTCTCTTCCACTTGCCCAACTCCTCCATTCTCCTCTGAGTGAAAGTTTTAACAGCCACCATGACAACAACAAACGGTTCCCACAAGACGCGGTAGCACCCGGGTCACGTGACGTCACCCCCCCCCCGTCTCCGTTCAGAGAAGATTACAAAAAAAAAGATGGGAGATGAAGAGGAAAATCCGCGAGAGAAAAAATAAAATGATGAACACGAGGTTAAGATACAGAATAGCGAGATGAAAAAAGAAAATCATGGCTCCTGCTAATGCGTAGCAAG
>NC_051410.1:34102554-34102866 GCF_015228065.2 Penaeus monodon
CAGAAACAGAACAAAACCACCCGTGGGGAAAAAAAAGAAAACGCGAAGGGAAATGAGAAAGCAAGAGAGACCCCGTGAGGAAGGGGAGTTTGACCCCCGACACTTCCAACCTGAGATCCTCGCCACAGTCTTCCTCTGCAGCGCCCACGCCCATCATTCTCACGCTGTCTCCCACGGGCGGAAGTGAGCGCTGAGCGGGAAAAGTGATAGCTCTCGATTGCTTTTCTCTCCGTGCCCGTTCACCTACGCGCGTACTCACGCATGGACACGCGCGTTAGGACATGCGAGCGCACTCTCCACTCTATTTCCCCG
>NC_051410.1:34103294-34103761 GCF_015228065.2 Penaeus monodon
GCACTCGCACACACAGAGGAAGGAAAGCTCGCCTCCATGTCACGTAAAACCACGAGGACTCATTCTCCATCTGTTCTCGTCCGTTTGGATCTCAAGTGAATTTTCCTTTTTTTTTTTTTACTTTAACCTCCACGAACGCCGCTGTTAAGTTAATCGCCTTTAAATAGATGTGTACTTTTCGTAGATTTACGGGCATATTTTCATAATGACAGAAAACATCCATAAACAAGAGTTTAGAAAGGAGAGCATTAAGAAAACAAAGAAATATTTAAAAGGACAATCAAAATTGCCCAGATACAAAGCGTAGACTTACACGCTACATTAATACACGCCTACGCAATTGCCTGTATCAAAGCCTCCTCTCAGGTATGCCCGACGAACACAGAGGCCAATCGAGACATGCCGACACCAAAATAACCCAGAATGAAATGTGATGACAGCATTCAGACGACCTTCTGAACCCGTTC
>NC_051410.1:34103882-34103995 GCF_015228065.2 Penaeus monodon
TCCTACCATCCCACGCCTCAACCTGGCCGTCAAGAGTAAATGAAAAATCTGAATGTCATGGTTTCTGTATATAGGTGAATGCGTGACGTTTGTATGCTTGAGTGCGTGAATAA
>NC_051410.1:34104230-34104364 GCF_015228065.2 Penaeus monodon
TACGGAGAAATAAAGATACCGAGAAAAGAGCCAGCGGAGTGGGAGTCACGGCAAATGTCACACAGCCCGCAACGGTTACTTAGCCCTGCGTCCAAGTAGGAAACTGACCAGGCGATGAGTCACGTCAACAGACG
>NC_051410.1:34104450-34104632 GCF_015228065.2 Penaeus monodon
TTAGGCTAGAGTGCCGCCATTCTCCGCATCCGTTAACACCAAAGGACCAAGTGACTTCATATCAAAGCGTCCTCTCGCATAAAGACTCGTACGTAACCCCAGTTGACCTGCCGCTCGCACAGATCCTAATAGCCAGGAAGGTTCTTGAAACCTCAAGCGGAGAAAATGAATGAGAGGAAGCG
>NC_051410.1:34105097-34105468 GCF_015228065.2 Penaeus monodon
CACCCATCTCATCGGATATGCCGATAACCCCCGCATCTACAACTCTCTCAATCTAAAATTCTTATCGCTAACAAACAACTCCACATAAAGACAGCATATAAACACTGAATAAACACGACCCCCACACAATAAGAGAGAAAAGTGAATAAAAAAAATACCAGCATACAAAAACACTCAATAAATACACCGAGGGAGAAAATCAAATGGAATTAACAAAACAAATGATGCGTTTATTATAAGGAGATGGAACCCCCGCAGAAGGTATTGTTATGCGAAGAGAGGCTTTGCAATTACAAGAAGGCAACTGCAGAATGTCTCCGCTTGCGCCTTGCAGGTTGCATTGCCACAGGAAACTGATACCGCTCAGTCGT
>NC_051410.1:34105720-34106069 GCF_015228065.2 Penaeus monodon
CAAAAAGTTAAAACCTTCCGCCGCATTTTCCTCTGAACCGCACAAACACATGCGCTTACACGTTTACGCGCATGTGTATAAATACTCGAAGAATAAACTACGCCCCTTGTGTGACACCTCACGTTACTCCTGTTAAGCCTAACTACTGATTTCAACATTCGATTTTTTTCCTCTCTCCCTAGGCCTACCTACCGCGAGGGCATTTTTTTAAGCGTCTATCAATCACAAGTTGCTTATATATATTCAGATTAATAAACACTCAAGATGGAAGTGGGAAAATTAAGCAGAAATTAATAAACATATGTAAATGGAGACCTTTCCTTTCTCACTACAGCTTCGTGTGTATGTT
>NC_051410.1:34106431-34107325 GCF_015228065.2 Penaeus monodon
TCTCTCCTCCTTCTATAAGCTAACGAGAGTCAGCTATAACGATAACAGAAAAAACGTAACCAGACGCCCTTGCAAATGAAACAGAGAAAACCCAGAAAAGAGGGGGGGGGGGAGGCCAATTCAACCGCCATATCTAATGCCATTCCCTACAATCACGATTTCTTGCACAATCATAAAAAAGGTGTCAAATTACAGATTACAGGCAACAGGGCCAACCAAGAGAGCAGCCCGCATGTATTCCTCAGTCACCCGCACGGAACGCGAGGGCGACGCTGGCCCTGCTGTGGCACTGTGATGGCCCTGTCCCCTCCCCGAAAGAGCGGAATGCCGGCACCGAGAATAAACAAGGTGTACACGCCGGCCGCGTACTATATCCGGCCGGTGTAGTAACTACCTACCTACCTTACCTTGTCGTGCCTTGGCGTGCCTCGGCGTGCCTTGGCTTGACCTTCGTCGGGTGCCACCGGTGCCTACCTACCGCTAGCTTAATTTATTTGATCGCCGGGTTAGTTACACCGTCATCGTTCGAGTTTGTCCTCGTGCCGGGTGTAATCAAACGATTATACAAACATAATGAATAAAGGCAAATATAGTGAATGAAGGCAACCGTGCGAACATAAATAATCGAAC
This sequence comes from Penaeus monodon, assembly GCF_015228065.2. Lineage (NCBI taxonomy): Eukaryota > Metazoa > Arthropoda > Malacostraca > Decapoda > Penaeidae > Penaeus > Penaeus monodon. The sequence goes on from NC_051410.1 coordinate 34,107,062, forward strand.
CCGGAAATACCCATTCTAAATTGAGATTCATTAGTGCGTACGGTACTCACACAAACACGCTCAAAATACACAGACGCTCACCACCTAATATACATACTTGCATGCGTCTGCCATATTCAGTTCATTCATATCATTCTGTTCTGCTATTTCCTCAATTTCCTTAGATTAATCCGAATACCGTTAAAATTTTTATAATTATATCTTCCCCATCTCTCCCTTTGTTTTTACCAATCTCTTAATTCACTTACGTTTATTTTTTTTAAT
>NC_051410.1:34107408-34107566 GCF_015228065.2 Penaeus monodon
CCATTTCTCCATTCAGGCGGCCATCTCGAGCTGCTCTTCTTTCTTATCGGTGTTCCTTGTCGGCGCCGTCATCTCGCATTCCCCGGCGGCCTCCCAGCCTCCTCGCTCCGATAAGGACTCAGGTGCGAAGGATGTCGGGGAGAATGCGAATGGGCATC
>NC_051410.1:34107635-34107739 GCF_015228065.2 Penaeus monodon
GAGTGCCGCTCCTGCTCCAACTTCCGTTACTGTTACCCTTCTTACATCCGTTTAGTGAACCTTAGCTTCCTGTTTCTTGTTACTTATTATTATCATAATCAGTT
>NC_051410.1:34107948-34108270 GCF_015228065.2 Penaeus monodon
CCCATACCCTCCATCCCGTTTCTTTTGTTTTTCTTCCCCTTCACCCCTTCAATCTCTACATCCCCTTCCCTGCAGCCAGCTGGGCCGGACATTCCATACGAGACGCCTTATCCGTATCACACCTTTTTTCCTCCCTTGTAACGATGCAATTTGGGGGGAGTTACGACCGCTACTGGAAGTTACACGATTCTACGCCCCGGAGGATCGCGCGCGGGATCAACATGCACGTGGGAAAGACACATATCACCTCTCACATAAGGGTAGCTGAGCAGACGATATTTTTCTGTCTCTGGCTCTGTGTCTCTGTCTCTGTACCACCCCC
>NC_051410.1:34108408-34108970 GCF_015228065.2 Penaeus monodon
CCCAACTCAATACACATATAGCACCGTAAATAGCTAATGCATTTGATATACAAATACAAGCACATAAACACCGCATAACCATACATATAAAATAATAATGCATAACTGCGATGATAGACTGCATCCTTCGACATGCAAAGAGAAGAAACACAAATCCAGGCATAAATACATAAATAAAACGTAACAGTGCACTTTTTGCCGCAACCAATCCCGATGAGGCTGGAATTAAGTCATTAAGAACAAACAACAAGATTAACGGAAGAAAAAAAAAAACTCACCAGAGCAGCGCAGTGAATCATGATTATCAGTTGTTATTCCTTCTCTTCTTATCCTTCCTTTCGCGTCTTTCTTCTTCCCTGGCTTATCTTCTTCCTCCTTAACACGCTCTGCTTCGCGCATTTATCTTATTCATGTCTCTTATACTTTTTTTTTTTGTTCTGTTTCCTCTTTATTCTAGGATGCGCATCACACCTTTCTTCTTTATGTGAACATCATTATTCCTCTTTATCATACTTCCCATCTGTACAATAAATCCTTCTATATATAGGCCGGAGTCTCTCTC
>NC_051410.1:34109025-34109205 GCF_015228065.2 Penaeus monodon
CTCTGCTATGTACACTGCTCTCCCGGGGAGATTTTCCTTATCTACTTGGTCTCTAGCATGTCTTATTTACATTCTGAAAGGAAATAACACGTCATTACAGCCGTCTTCAATGCTTCTCAGTATCGCACGCAGCAACAACTTTTTGAGCGATGAATGAAAAAAAAGAAAAACTCACGAGAA
>NC_051410.1:34110035-34112768 GCF_015228065.2 Penaeus monodon
TAAAAAACTTACGGGAAGGTAAATAAAATTATAAAGAGTTAAGTTTGTCCCCTAACGTCAACAATATTGGATAATTATGTATGGAAAGAAAAAATATCTCTTTAAATCATAAAATTAATTCCATGAGATCAAAAGAAATACTAGTTTTGTGTATCCACTTACAAAAAATTTAAATAAAATCTTGAGGTTACATAAGATCAATAAAACTGACGTTACATAAAATCAAAAAAAATCTGCCCGTTACTTTTTAAAAAAAAATAAAAAATCTTTTAGCGTTATTTAAAACCCAAAAAAATCATGACTTTACAAAAATTTAAATAAAATCGTAGTTTTTATTTAAAATCAATAAAATCATACTTTTTACAAAAAATCAAAAATTCTTTTACCCGGTTAAATTAAAATCAAAAACATGACGACTAAAATCTTTAGCGTTACTTAAACAAAATAAAATCATAGTGTTAAAAAAAATAAATTTAAAATCAAAAAAAAGGTTTACAAAAAAACAAAAAAACCCATAGCGTTATTTTGGGACTAAAAAAAAAAAATCATAGTTTTTACAAAAAATAAAATTAAAATCATAAGAGTTACAAAAAAGTCAAAAAAAATATAAGTTTTTACATAAAACAATAAATCATGCGTTATTAAACTAAAAAAATAAATTAAGTGTTACTTTAAAACAATAAAAATCAAAAGTTAAATAAAATCAATAAAAATCAGGGCTTTTACATAAAAAAAAAAACAAAAAAATCATAGCATTCAAAAAATAAAAATAAAAGGGAAAACATTAGAATTAAAAAAATTTAAACTAAATTACTTTTTTAGTGGGAAAGACTTTGAGTTTTTTTTAAAAAAATTTAAAATGCTTTCCACCCCCTTTCAATGTTTGTGGTAAATTTCCACAATAGAGGTCCTCTTACATGAAATGATTTTTTTTTCCAATGCCCCTAAAGGGTTTCCCAGGAATTTAATAGATCGTTTTTTTTGGGCCGGGGTTCCCAAACCTTTGGCCTCCCCCAATTGGGAAGGGGAAACACCCAGGAGGAACTGTTTCTAAATTTTAAAAAAACTAAAAACATAAATCAAAGGGCCCAATTTCGGGTCAATTTAAAACCTTTCAGCTCTTTTAAAAATGGGACTAACATGGTCTATTTCCCGGCCCCCCAAAGACTATTTTTTACTTGCAAATTTTTTGTGTTTCTGGACTCTTTCAATCTGTGTTTTATGGCCACACCCCCTATTCGGAGCAAAATTTTATAATTCCCCAGGCAAAAAGCTGGAATATCAAAAGCCTTGTGGGTGTGTCGAACTGTCTCTGAATCGGTTGATGTAGAGGAGAGTTCTGTTTCCTTCCTTTCCCCAAAAACTCTTTGACTATTTAAACGGGAATAACGGTCCAGATTTTCCTTTAATTTTTCAAAATTTTCCAAATGGGGGTTTTTTTCCCTTTTATTTTTCCCAAAAAAATATATTTGGGGCTGCAGGGAGCGGGAGATAAATTTTTGGGTACCAATAAAAAATTTCACTGAAATTTTGGGTTTTAAATTTTCTCTAGACCATTTTCTGAAAATACCATTTCATTTCAATTTTAAATTTTTTCTGCTCTCGTTTTTTAGATCTTTTAAGACACCACTCTACCCCTGAGAAAACAGTTGGGTGTCATCTGCGATTGGGAAAGAGAAGGGAATTTTCGTATGTAATTGGGCTACATTAACAAATATTAGGGAAAAATAATGGCCCTAATATGGGGAAAACCCTTTAGGTACCCCCAAATTTAACATGAAAATGCCCGATGAAATTATTTTTTCCCATTCGAACTGAATGTGTCTATTGGAAAGGTAGAAATTTAAACCCAAAATGTATTTAAACCCAGCTGTTTAATTTCTTTTTTAAAAGGGTGCATGGCTTACACTGCAAATGCCTTTTAGAGGTCCAGTAAAAGAAAAAAGATATTTTTTTTTTATCCCTATTTCATATTTGGTTTTTTAACCTTTTTAAAAAAGCCCTTTCTGTTGAGAGATTGATTGAATCCTGTTTGGGTTTTTTGCTAGTAAATTTTAGATTCTTTAAATAGTAGGGCAAATTGGGTGGCAAATTTTCTCTAAAAACTTTGATTAAAAAAGGGGAACAGTGAAATAGGACGATGATTTTGTGCTTCATTTTTCTCCAGCCTTGAACATGGAAGACAGGGGCCATTTTCCAAGCCTTTTGGGAAAGTTCCAGTTACTTAGATTATTTTTGATGACGTAAAGATAAAAGATTACAGGCCCGGGGTTTTTTTAAGGGAATTTTAGAAGGGATGGCCGTCTGAACCCAAAGGCTTTGGTATCATTCAATTCCCTTTTTTGCCAGAATGAAAGTGCTGAAAACCAAAAAAGGATGTGGTCCGGGAAAGGGTTTTGTTGGGCATTGGGTTAGGTTTGATCTGTTTCATCCCTACAAAAAGGCTCTCAAGTTTGCTTGAGGGTTGGTCAAATGATTTGCGGCCTATTTTGGGGAAAATAGTAATTTAAATTTTTGCTCCCGGGTTAATTCGTAGTACCCCTTTTGGGTTGGGGATGATTTTTCTGTTTCTGGGGTCAGCTTTTTAAAGGGTCCCTTCCTGTGCCACTGAATCTCCTTTCTTGCTTTCTGGGGAAATTTTGAAAATATTTAAAATTTTCTTTTGTGAAGAGAAACCCAACAAAATTTTTTTTCCCTTCCCTTTTATTTCTTTGTAGTTCAAAATTAAACCCC
>NC_051410.1:34112793-34114287 GCF_015228065.2 Penaeus monodon
GGGGTCATTTGCTTTTCTTCAAACTTTCTTTTTTTCAGGAGTTTTTACCCCCCGGTGGTGGTTTGGGCGTCGAATTTCTCTTGGGCACATAGGAGCACGGGGGTTCAGATTTTTCTTTAAAAAAACATTGAAAAGGCAATTGTTTGTCGGAACCCTCGTCCCGTATGAATTATTTGGCCCTTGGGGCCAAAATAAACATTTTTAAAAGGGGGGGGTTTCAAAACGTTTTTTTGGGTTTTAGTTCCTTTGGCAAACTGAATGTCTTTTTATAGGTTTACGGGTTTTGGGGTTTTTGGGTGTGGATTGTGGCTGTGAGGGGTTTATGAAACTGCAACAGGGCATGGAACGACGTCAGAGTTTTAAAATCAATTCAGGTTTTTTTTGTTAGGAGACATCTAAAAAGTGTTTTCTGGAGAACTGTGTGTTTGGGGTTGGGTTCGGATTTAAAAAGGGTGAGATACAGTTGCTGATGGGCTTTTGGGGCAATTATTGTCTTTTTTGGGGAAAGTTTTCATTTTGATCCCCCAAAGACAATGAAATTTGGGTTTTTTTCTAAGAGAAATTTCGCGAAAATATCTAAAAGGTACTTGAAAGACTCCCCTGAAGGCGTGGGATTCCCCGTAAAAGCATCCTATAATTACTGACGGCCGTTTTTGACATTTAATGCTGACAAAAATTTTTCTTTCTCCTCCCAAATTTTGCTTGCGGGCAAATTCCAGTGGATTTTTCTTTCAAGTTGTCTCTGCATAGAAGCGACCCCCTCGCGCCTTTTTTCTTTGGGGAAAAGATGTTATAGTTTTGGAAAAACAAACATACTTATTTCTAAATCATTGGCCCGCCAAATTTCACTAATCACCCGGACGTCGTTTCTCGGGTCTTGAAACAGTAATTCTACACATTAGTTTTTTTTAGTAGAGGGCTGTGCATTTATGTGTTTTCCCCTTTAACCAAAAAATTTCCCTTTTAAAAAGACTGGTCAGGGGTCTGAGCGGCTTGTCCTTTTTGGCCAGATCCCAGCGTCTATATTGGAGCCAATTTTTCTCTTTTGGCCCCGGGGAGTGCAGAGAGCAAATCCCGATTTTATGGTCATATCGACACGAGGAAAGGGTGGTGGTTATACTCACCAAGTTATGGGATCCCCTTGCCGGTTTTTTTTTTACCCTTAAAGGAAAGTTGGGTTAAAGTGTGGTCTGTGAAGATTTATCTTGTTTTTTTTTATTTTGCCAGTTTTAAGAAAACCTTTGGGGTTTTTGAATTTTTTTTGTTTGATCTGTGAGGTTCTGTTATAATCTGACCAACAACGCATTTCCCTATTATCAGTCATACTTAGGTCATTGATTCTTAGTCGAGTGGGAGCTTTACCTCCTCCAGTGTTGTTATTATCACCATTGTTAAACTTGGTATAATATCTTTTGGCTGAGTTCCAGTCATGGCATAGTTTGAAATGGGGACATTGCTTCTTAATGGTACTTAATAAACGGATTGCTCCGAGTC
>NC_051410.1:34114712-34114866 GCF_015228065.2 Penaeus monodon
CCCCAAATTCTGTCGCCTCCCCAGCCTTCTCTCCCGGACGCACCTGAGCCACACCTGCGCCGCGTTAAGCTCCCCTTGTCTCTCTCGGCCTTACGGCTCAACCCCCGGAAAACCTATATAAGCCTCCTTTATCTTGCCTCTTAATATCAACAGA
>NC_051410.1:34115306-34115417 GCF_015228065.2 Penaeus monodon
GAGTGCCTATGGCCACCACGAAGGCCATGTAACCAAGCTATTCTCATCGGTTTGCTAACCAGCGCTCCACACAGGGCTTTCTCGCTGACTGGCATATTAAGGAAGGAGGAC
>NC_051410.1:34115670-34115768 GCF_015228065.2 Penaeus monodon
GCCATGCAAGATAAATAAAGAGCTAGACCACCGCTAAATCCCGAGAAACGTCTTAGGAACGTCTCGAGGGAGGTTCCTAAGGACGCCTCCGGGGAAAG
>NC_051410.1:34116058-34116147 GCF_015228065.2 Penaeus monodon
CGAGATATAGAGGAGAGCAAGAGATAGTACGAAGAAGTGGAAGAAGAAAAATAAGAGAATGAACAACGAGCAGAAAGCGAAATAATGCC
>NC_051410.1:34116179-34116272 GCF_015228065.2 Penaeus monodon
CCTGACAAGAATAGAAGCAGCTCTTGAACTTTTCTTGCTGTTTATTATTACATCGCTTCATTCCTTGGAAAGGTGGATGGGAAGTGGTCAAGG
>NC_051410.1:34116515-34116717 GCF_015228065.2 Penaeus monodon
GCAGCGAGAGAAGGACACGCACATATTTGGAAACCACATTAGAATGGGACAGAAAAGGCAAAGGGTGATGAATATCGTCGAGGGGAAACGGGAGGAGGGGGGGGGCAGGAAAAGGTCAAACAATGGAGGAGGTAAAAGGTGACAAGTTTAGGTTCGAGTGTGATGCATTGCCCAAGACACACCATCCCATCACTCAATTCTT
>NC_051410.1:34116879-34117352 GCF_015228065.2 Penaeus monodon
ACTGTCCGAAAATGACAAAAAATAAAAGGAAACGAAGGAAGTATAAAAATGAAAAGAGAGACAACTTCTACTTTCTATCTCCCCCCCCCCCCTTTCGACCTCCTCCTCCAAACCTCACGCCAAAAAACGAGCCAGTGCACGAGGCAGCCCGCATACTCAGCCTAGACCCTGACCAAGCGGCCAACCCTGCGAACCTGCCATGCGAACCGCCACCTGAAGCAACACCCATGGGAACCGCCGTCGATACGTGACCCTTTGTAAACCGCTGACCACAGAACCATGTTGCATGTGAGCGAAGGAAGCATGCAAAGGGCCTCAAGATACTTAATGCATATATTTTCCAGGGATTACTTCTTTCTGTATGAAAAATATCTTTCCGTTCCCTCCCCGTCTTTGATTGAATCTACACGACCGCCTTGCATGCGCACACTCCGAAACATGATGTGGATACGTTCAGACATACAGTGGGCATT
>NC_051410.1:34117555-34117702 GCF_015228065.2 Penaeus monodon
TTTCCTGAAGAAAGGATGCGTGTTATCAGTCTATGCGTCGCCTCACTCCCCACGTAGGAAAATAATCACACAATCAACATATATAATACTCAGACTCTCACCATGCCATCACGCCCTTGCCCGTACACTGTCTAGATACGTGACCGT
>NC_051410.1:34118037-34118133 GCF_015228065.2 Penaeus monodon
ATGGAGAAGGCTGAGTTTAGTAAAAGCAAACATGCAGTAGTGATGTATCAACATTACCGAAAACGGTCTGACGTTCTAATAACAGAGCCTTCGTAA
>NC_051410.1:34118226-34118552 GCF_015228065.2 Penaeus monodon
CTCGTTTCCTTCCCCTCTACCCCTCACCCCCTATTCCCCTCTCCCACTCCCACCCACTCTTTCTCTTCCTCCACAAACACACAGTGAACAAACTCTACCCACAAGATCTTGTATTTATCACTGTCCTAGCAAGCGCAAGGTTCAAACGCACACAAGATATCCCTTCATTGTCTTTAATACCCGCGTTTCACAATGTTCAAACAGTGAGGTTCACGCCCCGCCGCAGCCATGGCCAGGCCTTGGACTAACAAGAGTAATAATAATGGCCTCCCCAAGTGTAAATACAAGACAAGCAACACAATCCATTTATTTTTTTCCCTTCTTAG
>NC_051410.1:34118584-34118674 GCF_015228065.2 Penaeus monodon
TCACGAGTGTCTCCCAAGACGAAGAACCTAAGACCCGCGACCGCAAGACCGCAGCTTCAGAGGGACAGCGCTGACCGCCAATCCCAAGAC
>NC_051410.1:34118794-34119336 GCF_015228065.2 Penaeus monodon
CTTCGTTGTTAGTTCGTTCCTTCTATTTTACCATCTCCCTGTTTCTCCCTCCTTCCTTAACTCCCTGCTTCTCTCTCTTTCTTTATCTCCCTGCTCCTCACTCTTTATTCTTCTTCCTCACACTAATTTCTCTATCTTTCTTCCTCCCGTTTCTCAATCCTCTTTCTTTCTCTCTCTTTCCTACTTTTCCCAGTAATTTTGAGTATAATTATTCTATACCTGACTGTGTGTGTGAATGTGTCTCGCCTGGTTGGGTTTCTGTGTGCGAGTCTCCTGTCCTTCTCACTTTCCCTCTCTCTTTTACTATCACTTTCCCTCTTCTCTCTTTTACCATCACTTTCTCTCTCTTTTCTCTTCTATCTCGCCGACCTGACCCCCAGCTTGTAGGAGAAGGAGATGACCACAAGATAAAAAAGGGAAAATGATCACCTCTAAGACAGAGTTTCTGCGTCAACCACATCTGAGAAAGCCGCCTCTATTGTCACCGTTTAGGAAAAAATCTACGATAGGTAAACGCTTTATTTTTAAGGCGCATATCCGAC
>NC_051410.1:34119412-34119701 GCF_015228065.2 Penaeus monodon
CATAAAAAACGAGGAATAATACAAGATGAGGGACAGAGAAGGAATAATAGAGGAGGAACAATAGACGAAAATAACATAGGGAGGAGGAGAAGATGATTTATGACCGCAATTAGAAAAACAAACAACTGGGCAATAATTAAAGAAAGCGAGGGCTAAAAGAAAGAGAAGAATAGGAAAGCCGAAAAGGGAGAAGGGGCAAATGGGGAAGTCACACGACAAAGACAACAAAAGCAGAAAAAGACGCTATTCATAGAAGTAGGTAGAAGCAGGGTCAAGGGGGAAGGGGAGT
>NC_051410.1:34119727-34120895 GCF_015228065.2 Penaeus monodon
TATGCCGCGAACACTCTCTAATAATCACTGTCTGTCAAACCATGTATTTATACTCCCGTCTGCATATCTCGCACCCCCACAGTCCACACACACACACATATCTCACCCCCACAGTCAGCCGCAAGTCCTGTTTGCTTAGCAGACCCGCCTTGGCACTGGCATCTGTCACCTGACACTAGACTCTCGCAAAATAACACGAATCCCCGACAAGCATTCGTCGCCAATAACCGTCTTCTGCCTTGCAATTAGACGCACACAAACGGACTCTGCTTTCACGCACAACACACTCAGACGCTTTGCCTCGGTAATAAGCAGTCGCATCCAACACAACCTGTTGGCCTTGCAGATTCGTACACATGATTAGCAAATGTTTTCTTCCAATACCGTTTGTCAGCAACGCTCGTCACAAACACATGTCTCGAATAAACATACACATCATCAACAAACGTTTACTTCTTAAAAACGTTTGTCTCTCAAAACAAAGCCACACCTGACATAACACCAAGAGAAGACAATCCCTTGCCGAGAGCCAAAGCGTGTGGGATGGCGACAAGGAGAAGGGAAGGAAGGAAGAAGAGACGAGAAGAGGGAAAGAGAGGAAGGGTGAAGGAAAGATGGAGAGAAGTTAAGAAGGATCAAAGACGCCAAGGAGGGGAAGGGGGGCAGGGGGGAGGAGGGAGAGAGTGAATAGGAGAAGAAAAGGGTGAAGGAAAAAAGAAAACAACTAGTGAAGAGAAGATGGAGAGCAGAAGAGAAGTAGGGAGAAAGAAAAGGAAGAGACGGAGGAAGTATAACGACAAAGGAAGCACAAAGACAAACGACATTCGATAAACAAGCAAATAATAACGAAAGAAAACGACAACCAAAAATCCGACACATCACAACGCCCACCCTAATCAAACGCCCCCAACAACCACGCCCACCACATCCCTACCTCAGCAACGGCACCAGTTCTGTCATCTCCCAGCTGCGCTTCTCATTACTGATTATCCGCAGCATCTGGTCTGGCGCATTCGCCGAGAGAGAAAACATCGGGCCGAATAAAAGCGAAAAAATCGGTGCGTGGATTGCTAATGGAACATCAGATGTGCTATGTGGATCAGTAATAGGATGCCTTCTGTGTCACGTGGATTACAAACAGATGGCCAGCTGTGATATGTGAATAACC
>NC_051410.1:34121003-34122800 GCF_015228065.2 Penaeus monodon
GTAAACCATCTGTATCAAATATATCTGTGATAGAAACCCATCTGTGCCCCGTGGATCATTTATGGAACACCAATTATGTCACACTGGTCACTATCTGAAAGATCAGCTGCCATCTGAAAGATCAAGGATCACCAGCTGCCCCTTGACCATTTCCAACCAGCTGGAAAACCACTTGAGCGGCCAAAGGAAAGTGAAAGTGGAATCAATAAAAATGAAAACACGCGGAGAACGATCAACTGGTCCATCTGGCTGACCTTCCGATGCCATATGCGAGTGCCACAAACCGCCCTAGAAATTGCCCGACTTTTTTTTTCTCTCTCCCCCTTTTCTTTTCTTTCTTTCTTTTTGTCTTCTTTTATTACTCTTATAAACGCGACATTAACAACAACCGCAGGCATGAAAGTGCATCGACCTTCTGTGTGTTGCATTACCTTACATACTTTATTGCTTACTCTAAACTGTTCAACATCATTTATCATCTATATTTATTTTTACACAACCATTACCTGATTTTTTTCTAAAAGTTTATATACATTTATTATTGCACAACCATTAGCTGATTATTTTTTCTAAAATTTTACATTATATATCTGTAAATCTGTAAACAATTTTCTCCTTTCCTTCGAATCATTTATGCTTCACAAAAATATAAAATGGCAGTAACTACCAACATTAAACTTTCTAAACAAAATTACCTTTACCTAATTACCCCCCGAGAACCTACATATTCCCAGTAATTTGCTGTTTGAGTGATCATAAATTCCACGTAAGTCAGTCTTTCAAGCACAATATATCGCGCAAAGTTGAACAGTATCCAAAGCAGACCAAAATCCCCAAGCTTGACAAACTTCAAGTCCACACGAACACAAACGATACATTTCTCTCGCGACAGAGGCTTTCACTTTTCTTCAGCGCCGACATTTCAATTGCCACTAACTTAATCAACACGAATATATAAACGAGTGAGTGCGTGTCCTCCTTCATTCTGCACCACCGGCGAAAACGGGAGCAGCGGCGTGGAGGACAGCCAGGGATGCTGGAATACCTCGCGAAAGCCCACCAGCACAGCGACCCCGGCAACGGTGACCCCGCACTGCTCGTTAGTATTTTGTTCGTTTGTCGGATGATTCGCACATGTATGAACTTTAACTTTAGTGCACTTAACCTAACGTGCGGGATGTTTAATACGGTGAGACCTCGTGCAGAATATTGAGAGAGAAAAAAAAATATCCAATTGAAATACCCATGTCCTTTTTCTCTATCACTTTCTTACCGCCAATTTGCCATGCACCTCCCTTTCGTAAACAAACAACAACACAGGTCTCACGCAAGCAACAAGAGCAGCCCCCACCCACGGTCCTTCCTCCCCATGCCTATGAGCGAAGACCTCACGCTGGTGACGCGGCGGAGCATTCCTGATCTACTTGGCAGGACACATGAGAACCCAGGCTGTGTGTGCGGGCGAGTGAGGGGAGCAGATGGAAGGAGGGGGGAAGGGGGTAAAGAGAATCACCAGTAGCTCGGAGGGCGTGTAAGTGAGGGGGGGAGGTCACATGCAGCGCTGGTTATTCTTCCCCACAGAGAGGGATATCTACGGTACAACTAGCGTATAAAATCACTTCGAACAGCTTCCGAAAATGGGTTCCAGAATCCTGTAACTATAATGCTTCGAGGCCTCAATCATGAGAACGAACTTTACACGTTGACTGTACAACTGCACGGATACACGTGCCTGAATTGATGTGTCTATATAAAGAATATAGAGAAATAGAGGTGTAGATAGAACAATAAGTAGAA
>NC_051410.1:34122886-34123119 GCF_015228065.2 Penaeus monodon
CAGCCAATCAAAAGACATCTTCTCCTACCTAATCTACCCCCCCTCTACCCTTAACCAACGCCCCATACTGCACGCCGTCCTAGACACACAATCAAGCCACACGAAGAGAATGCCAGTGCCAGTGCCAACCCAGGGCGAGAGAGAGGGAAAGAAGAGTGGGAAGAGGAAGGGACACAACTCTGCATGTTGGCTATTTGGCACGCGAAATGACCGAGCCCCCCCCCCCCCCGTCC
>NC_051410.1:34123707-34124045 GCF_015228065.2 Penaeus monodon
AAACAATCCCATTTGACACTGTACATAACCTCTTCTCTTGCACTTTCTTCAGTCCTCCTGAGGTCACGCAATGTCCACTACGATAATCACAACACAGTTTAAAAAAACACACACGTAAAAGATAAAATACAGATAAATAAATCCGCCAATAATCGTCGGGCGCAGATACGAAAGAAGCACGTAAAGAGATCTAATGAGCCGCGTGGAGGAGCGTGGGTGCTCGCCCGCCGCGCAGACCCTCCGGTGCACTACCTTCTCACACGGAGGCGAGACACAGACTGACTTGCCTCTCGCGCTCAGGTCCCGCCTGACCCTTCCTGCCTCCCCGACCCTTGGGT
>NC_051410.1:34124859-34125023 GCF_015228065.2 Penaeus monodon
AGTTTTAAGTAAATGTCTGTATACATGTGTATGTGTTGGTGAGAGTGTGTTTTCGAGTCCGTCCAGTAAAAGTGTTTGTCTTTCTCGTTATCAGTACCTCTTATCGATGTTATAACTTATGGTAACTTAGCCCAACCCAGCTAATTTCCAAAGTCCCTGAACAA
>NC_051410.1:34125748-34126135 GCF_015228065.2 Penaeus monodon
AATGCTTTTCTATAAAATCGCAGCTAAATAATCTATCTCTTTTCAATCTGTTGACTGTAAACATTTCTGTCAGCTGTCAACGCCTAAACTGTCATCCTGTTAACTGCCGACGCCTACCACGTCAACCGTCAACAAATTCCTTGCCAACTGTCAACGCCTTCCCTGCCAAATGCGAAGGTCTTCCCTGTCAACTGCCAAGGGCTTCCAGATCAACCTGTCAACTGTCAACGCCTTCCCCTGTGAACTGCCAAGGCCTTTCCTGTCAACTGTCAACAAAGAGAGCGTTCGAAATGCTGGAAGTGTGTCTTTAATTGCCGACCGATTATCGCCGATTTCCCTTGGCTTTTCACTGGTATTTTAGTCTCTGCCAATGACCTTGTTGCGTGT
>NC_051410.1:34126593-34127403 GCF_015228065.2 Penaeus monodon
AATCTCGAATTTTCAACAAAATACACAAGAGATAAAACATTACGCACCCACAGGTGTCATGACAAATGTTCTGAAAACAATGTTCCCCGTCATAGTAACAAATATCTAGGTCATATCTTCACATATTTCGTCCCCTTTTTTATTATCGTTCCGTTGTATCATTTCAACTTGGTCAATATTCCCTCGCGGATCTCATTCCCTGAAATCCATCTCAGGGTATTTTATCTTTTTATCTCTACATTTATATAAAAAAGTATCACCACTTTATCATCTCAGAGCAAAGGCGTTTCCCAGCTGATGTGCATATACTTATGCGCAGACAGGCACTCATCCACACTATTCATTCATAACAAATCTTACACCTACACTATTCCCTAACTTACATACAAAATATGCACAGACACATATACAACATACCAAATTCTCTACATTTATCAAGAATGCATAAAAAAAACGATAATCCGCGTGAAAATATACCTGCTTACACTCGCACGGTCTTCAATAACTTTTCCCTAACTCATCCGAGCTAACAGAGTGACACGCACAGAATTCATTGGCGCAGAGAAAAAGCTGTTCTTGATTTTCTCTTTTGCACCGCCTGTGTTTCGAGTAAATGTGATTTTACAATTAGAATGTTCGCCTCTTATTTCATACATCCGGTTTTGAAATTTCATCTGTTAATAATTTGGTATTGTTTTTTGTCACTTTATTGTTTTTCATGTTCGTCATTACTTTTATGACTTAACTTTCGTCTACCATTTTCTTTGGTCTTCAATGTCTATCTTGTCTTCTTTTCACCTTAGCTTAAGG
>NC_051410.1:34127464-34127778 GCF_015228065.2 Penaeus monodon
CTCTCTAGTTTCTCATTTCACATCACCCAATCTCTATTCCATTCATTTCATCTCCACCTTCTACAGCTCTTCCTTCTCACCTCCTTCCACGATTATTCCCACACTCTCCCTCTCCCCCTCCTCTTCTCCCAAACCAATAAAAGCCTCAAGGCACCAAAAAAGAAGAAAGAGAAAAAAGAAAAACAATAACTTCCGGCACAAAAGTTTCTAAAAACGCCGCCCTCGCCGTTGTACTTCCGCCGATTACCGCTGGCAGGCCTAAGAAATTTCGGAAGCGGGGCTGTGTGCGAATGCGTCGTCTGGATAGTGTTGCG
>NC_051410.1:34127823-34127899 GCF_015228065.2 Penaeus monodon
ACATTTGTCTGCAGGTGGATTATTAATATTATCTCTTTTTTTCTTTTCTTTTTTTTATCTGCGTCAACCAAAACCA
>NC_051410.1:34128033-34128136 GCF_015228065.2 Penaeus monodon
GAAAAGTCCTGAAGGATCAAGGTCCTGTTCGCGTAAAGCCTCCTCTTCCTATTTTCTACGTGCGTGTTCTTCTCCGCCCGCAATGTGCCTGATCGGGGACACC
>NC_051410.1:34128178-34128327 GCF_015228065.2 Penaeus monodon
AGAAGACTGGAGATTGAAAAAAAGAGGGAGACGAGAAATACGAGGAAAACAAACAAACAAAAAAAAACATTGTGTTTAGCGAAGATATTAAGGAGATGGAATAGGAGGAGGGCGGGAGCTGGGGAAGTAACAGCAGGAACAGTAGCAGC
>NC_051410.1:34128473-34128688 GCF_015228065.2 Penaeus monodon
AGGATGAAGATGGAGACTGAAGGTCAGTACAAGATCAGCTCCTTCTGTGGACCTTGACGTACCTTATGGGCCGAGGCTCTTCCCTGACCTTTCGGCGCCTCGGCCATCGTCGGTCCTCTGGAAAGGCGGCGGCGGGAGCACCACGACCGGCGGATCAGTCGCGCTCGGGCCCCGAGGGTAGATTGCGGCCGCTCGAGACGTGGCCTTGCAGTGCG
>NC_051410.1:34129808-34130020 GCF_015228065.2 Penaeus monodon
GTGTGTATGTATGTTTATTACCAAGCCGATCGCGCTAGTCATGCAGATTTGTCAGCACCACATATAGCTTCCTATAGCGTTTACAGCTTCATATCAGTTCAGTCAGCATAACATCGCGTCGGCTTTTCCGGGCAGGCAAAAGTAATGGGGAAAGTGACCCCCCCCTTCTCCTTATTCTCCTTTCTCCCTCTCGCTTTCCCCCTTTTCTTCCC
>NC_051410.1:34130160-34131370 GCF_015228065.2 Penaeus monodon
CTCTCTCATTATATTCTATGCCTAGTTCCTTCCACCCTTTTTTTTCCCTTTATCCATCTCCTTTTTTATTTTTCTATATTTTACTCTTCTTTCTTCGTCTCCCCCTCCCCCTCTCACTCTCCTTCGTTTCCCCTCTTCGTCTATTTTCCTCATCTCCTATCACTCAGTTAAGTCCCCCTTTGTTTCCCTTTTCTTTCTTTCTCTCCTTCTCCCTCTCTCTGTATGTGTGTCTTTCGTCTTATCTCCATTCGTTATGCTATCGTATCATCTCCCTTTCCTTTCTTCGCTTTTTGTTGTTGTTGCTCTCTTGTGTCGCCTCTCTCTTTCTTCCTCTTTTTAAATCTTCTCATTCTCTTAATCGCTTCCTCACTTTCTTTATATTTTTGTTATTCTCTTACATAGCTTCCCTCTCCCTTCCTCATTCTATTTCTTACCTTCTTCTGTAGCTTGCATCTCCCTTCCTCTTTGTATTATTTTTCTTCTGTTATTTCCGCCGCATCCTCTCCCACTTCCTTCTTTGCATTTCACCTATTTCTGTCCACGCCTTCGACCCCGTGCCATCTGTGTTGTAATGCATTTCCCACGGCCAGTGCCACCACCAACATGCCGCCACCCACACTTGGCACCATCAGATAATTTCGGCGCTAAGGGCAAGAAAGTGGCTCTCTTAGTAGCTTAGCTGGCATCAGTGTCACGTCGCTTGGATGCTGTGCGGAGGGAGAGGGGGAAGGGGGGGAGAAAGAGGGGGAAAGGGAAGGGGGAGGGGAGAAAAAGAGGGAGAGGGATGGGAGAGTTGTAGAGAGAGAGGGAGAGAGATGGAGAGTTGTAGAGAGAGAGGGAGAGGGATGGGAGAGTTGTAGAGAGAGAGGGTGTAGGGGAAAAGAAGGGAAAGGAGGAAGGAGAGGGAGGGATGGAGACGAAAAAGGGAGAGAGGGAGGAAGAGAGGGGAATAGTTGGGAGAAGGGGAGAAAGAGGGGTAGCAAGGAAAGGGTTGGGAAACAAGGGTAGATTTAGAAGGAGTTAGAAGTTGATCTCGGAATAGAGTGATAATAGAAATTGATGGTATCTTCCTGACCTTCCCCTCACTTCCCCTCTTCCTCTATCCTCTGACCCCTCGTGATCCTTTCATCTTCTGACCTCCTCCCCTTTCTTCCGAAACGAAACTTTATCACGCAAACGAAGAAACGCACAAAGACATGGAGACTGCAAG
>NC_051410.1:34131473-34131613 GCF_015228065.2 Penaeus monodon
TCAGAGGAACGACCGCCGAACGACACACGGGCCTGATCCCCGCTGCAATTAACATCAGCCGAGCAGCGAGCCACCAGCCTCCGCGGTCTGCTCGCCTCCCTCATTCCCCGAGTCAATTATCCCGGTCCTGCCAGTCACGA
>NC_051410.1:34132019-34132108 GCF_015228065.2 Penaeus monodon
GCCGTTGTTTATGAGGACGGTGAAGGAACAAATGTGAGGTACAGGATCAAGAATCTGTACTTAAGTTAAGAGAGTGATTACGACACACA
>NC_051410.1:34132359-34132675 GCF_015228065.2 Penaeus monodon
AAAATCAGGAAATTGTACTTCGTTAAGTGAGTGATTATGGTATGAGGGCAGCTGTGATAATGGTTTCTTTGAAGGTATGTCTAGAACCAGTCTGAAATAGTGTTTCGCATAATCGTTTTCTCATCAGTACTGGTATGTGTTTAACTGTGGCGATCTGTCGTAACGATGATGGATAGTCAGGACCAAAATTCGTTTTTCTCGTTGGTATAACGTCTGTTTCAGGATCGTCACTGAAGGTAATGAACATGCGTTGTCCTATAACTGATACACACAGACATAAATTCCCTTTTTTGAGTGATTAATCATTCATCCGTGA
>NC_051410.1:34133048-34133725 GCF_015228065.2 Penaeus monodon
ATCATTCAGTAACAGACAGTCTCCATACTAGATACAGTGAACATAAACTATCTTCGCTTTTTTCCCTCTATTCCCCCTCCTCCCTTTCTTTGTGTGCCCAGTCTATCTGCTCGACAGACCCTGGTGGGATTACTAATTGGACTAATGCCTCCAGACGCCTTCCTTGCCTTTATGTTTTTGTTTTAATTCAGGTCATTTAAAAGTCGTTAGCGTGGAAATAAAACTGAAAGAGATATTTCCTTACCTATTTCATATTTGGACAACCCAAAGACCCTGGACCATACCATGAGGCATAGAGAGGTCAAAACCCTAAATAACCTCATAAAGCAAGTTAAAATGCCCTCAACGTACCCTATTCGACTTCATTAGAGGCAGAGAGAGCAACTGAGGCACGTGCAGGATGAGTGGGAATGCAGGAAAGACCCTAAGGTGTATTCCCTCTCGAGAAACTCCCTGGCCACTTGACTCAACTCCCCCCCCCCCCCCGTCCATATCTCCTTCCCTTAACGTATCGACCGTTCCTTCGCATTATCATAAAACCACGCGCCGTTTCCGACCATGAGCAGGGGCGTCTCAGGTAGCTGTAGAAAGCGACCCCCGGGGAGAGATAATGCCTTGATCTCCTACAGAATCATTCAGGCGCTCGTCACTACGTCAAATTCTCAGACGTATCTTAC
>NC_051410.1:34133754-34133878 GCF_015228065.2 Penaeus monodon
CCATCGCAAGACATTAAATCGCCTCTCACATCCATGCATTCATTCATTGTCGATTTTCCATGCTAATTCCTTTACTTGCGGCGGATTCATTCACCGCTCTCTTCCGACATGACCCCAACCCCAA
>NC_051410.1:34133985-34134798 GCF_015228065.2 Penaeus monodon
CCGCCCCAAGCAGCCTTCCCCGCGGCTGCTGCTAACAAGGGAATTAATCACTTAATCACAGGTGAGACCCTCGACCTCTCCACAACGACGTGCGCCGATTACCTGCTAGACCTCACACCCGCTCGCGTACGCATTTACTTAGGAACACATCCACGCAAGATGAAAATGAAGCATCCATAATAACATTAGTTCCTTTATCATTATGGTCGCGCGTCATTTCACTTAATCATGCAGGGGCAACCACGCGCCTCTTTAAACATGCATATTAGTTTCGTATATCTTTATATGCAATTACAAACATCGAAAAAGGAATTCATATATATTTTTACAATAATATAATAGCAGTAATAATAGATTTAGCAACGAAAGTCAAACGGACTCATACTGAAAGACAAAGGAAAACAACAAAACTCACCAATTAGCCTCTTGCTACTTCATTTTCCCAGTTTCCGACTTCACTTCTCTCATCTGGATAAAAAAAACTGGTTCATCACTTAAGCCCCGACACTTAAAGGCAGACAGGATGATTGCTTACCTGAAAAAAAGCAAGGCAGAACATCAGCAACAACTCAAAAAAGCTCCATAATGCCATAAAATAAGCAGCTAATAAAAGGCAATTTATTATAATGTTTTAAGTAATTTGCACACAGCCATCAAACATAAATAAATAATCCTGTATCTTCAAAATGAAACATCATTCTTTATTTACATATACAGTAAGTGTGCGCGCATCTTCAGAGCTGCGCATGCGCATGTGACTAAAAATAACCAGTGACACAAACGATGGCAGGTCCGTCCACTCGCACGTCGAGC
>NC_051410.1:34134825-34135306 GCF_015228065.2 Penaeus monodon
AGTGCCCAGCCAGGAATAGTTGGGGAATTTTGTGAGAGATCCGCGGTGAGAAGGGGGGGAGGGGGTTCTGTCAGTCTCGCACAGGCGTTACTTTATCTTTCTTTTTCTCTATTCATTTGTACTATTTTCTTTGCTTCTCCAATTCACTTATTTCTATACGGGTCTCACGTGGCATATTATTGATATATCTACATTCAAATATTTTATCTATACCAAAATCAGGCAGGTAAATAAGATTATCAATAATAATAAAACACGCATGACATATGTGTTTAATGTTTAATAAAGATAAACATCACATACTATTTTTGTTGTTACATGATTATTTCTAAAATTACATTGTTCTCAATATGACTCACATTTGGTCATATAAACCCGAGTCACTAAAAGTGTCATCCCTACAGTCGCCACAGCCACCAGCATTGTTGCTCAACAGTTACAAATACCAAATGCCATCAGCACCATTGGACAATTTAGCGAA
>NC_051410.1:34136497-34137191 GCF_015228065.2 Penaeus monodon
TCCACAAGCCTTCATAAAGCATTCGCGGAATGGCATATCTTAACATTCTCCAACTGACATACTATTAATACCCACCCACGGCCCCGGGAGCCGCACGCGTTATCAATTCGGACACATCCCGGACATATCTTAACAAACACATCAGATCTGTCATGAGGCATCTCGAGACAAGCCGAAATATGCTTCCGTTCCGTATCTCTCATCTCTCGATCTCTCGGCGAATGCCCGAGCATTGTCTTTACGCCATTTTACGATGGCTCCTCCCGCGATGTCTTCGTGATAGCATACTTGCCTCATGAAATATGCCTCCTACGTGGCCTGGGCATCCCATAACGTCTGGAAGTATGCCTAAAATTCAAGAAAAGGAGGGCCAACATGCCACAGCTCTTGCTAAGCTACAGACACAAGAACAAACAAACCTACGAAGACCTGTTCGGTAGCTATAGGCCTACATGCCAGACGTTCGAAAACAAAACATTTTTCTTCCACTTGTAACGCCCCATCCTCGCGTCTCCCCATCTTCAGCATCTTACCTGCAGCTTTGCGAAAATATGTTGGTCCTCAGATCTCCGTTCTCTGTGCTCAGCGTTCCTTTGGAGTTGGCGTTGGTGCTGAACGTTTTATTATGATGCGGCGTAAACAATAACGCATCCAGCACACCTGGCCACTCTGTGTACAGTTCAACCCTTCTATA
>NC_051410.1:34137283-34137387 GCF_015228065.2 Penaeus monodon
TCACTACGTGAGTATGTATGTTTTTTTATACTATTTTCTTTTCTAATCTCTCTACCTCGTTCTCTTTCCCGTACACAAGGACGTACTCTCAAACACGTTCCCCA
>NC_051410.1:34137432-34137589 GCF_015228065.2 Penaeus monodon
TCGCAACCAGAGCTGGCAACGGGGCAGTAAACAGAGCCGATCTTTACCCTCCCGACTCCATCACCATCTCCGGGCCAGGGCACCATCAAAGCCACCATCACTCTGACCGCCGACACTACCCCTGCCCGAAAACTATGTCGCCCTTTCGGACCCAGTC
>NC_051410.1:34137931-34138032 GCF_015228065.2 Penaeus monodon
CTTGCTTGCTTGTCTGCTTATCTGTCTTCCCTGTTATCAATCCTCTTGTCTTTTCCCTTTCTCCTTATCATCCCCACACCCTTTCCCCAATAAACGTACGC
>NC_051410.1:34138068-34138405 GCF_015228065.2 Penaeus monodon
CTAAAGACAGACACGCTCCGACTCTCTACAATGCCCATATGAACTATCGAAGGAGCAGCTTTCCCGAATTCACACCCTTATGCACATTCACCCTCGTGTTCTTCCTGCCAAACATTATCGACTTTTGCACAATTTACCACGAATGTAACTCAAGACTGACTCGGATTTTCCCTTCCGTGATCGGTCAATGTGGGAATCTTACGAAGGGAGACGTAACATTATGCCAAACAAACAAATACATGTGACAAAAGCTTTGGGAGCGAACGCAAGGTATGGTGACACATCAGTTGCAAGTTTCGAAATGAGTTATGCAATTGCCCCAAGACGTTTCCTCCAA
>NC_051410.1:34138694-34138821 GCF_015228065.2 Penaeus monodon
GGCTGTACCCCAGGAATAAAAAACCAAAATGAATAAAAAAGTTTCATCACTCCTCCACGTCACCTGCACATTTGGGAGGCTTCCCTGCGTCTCCTCTCGCCAAGGAATGGACCAACGCCGGCTATAA
>NC_051410.1:34139259-34139382 GCF_015228065.2 Penaeus monodon
CCAAGGAAAACCAAGTCGTTAACAAACTGTCGGGGAAACACAAGTCAGTAAGAATAAGATTTAGAGATCATTATAGCAAAGAACGCCGTAAAAACTTCAAAACACGATGAAACATATAGTGGT
>NC_051410.1:34139411-34139483 GCF_015228065.2 Penaeus monodon
CAGACGCAATGACAAATCACCGAGAGCATTACTCCCACAAAGCAGACGAACGGCGCCAACAAACTTTTTTTT
>NC_051410.1:34139514-34139943 GCF_015228065.2 Penaeus monodon
TCTACTTGCAAAAAATACCGCTATAGAGTGAATAAAATGAACAAAAGAACAAAAACAAAAAAGCGCCACAAAAAACAACGAACAGAAAAGAGCAAAATAACAAGAAGGAAACCGCCTTGATGTTGGCAGTCGCGAGCCCCGGATGAGGCAGGTCCTTCCCCACGACCCGTTCTCGGTCGCGACACATGCGGCCTGTTTACTGCGGCGACTGAAAATAACGATGAAGGATTCGGACGACGATGTAACGACGACCCTGCGGTTACGTAATTGAACTTAAAATATAACGTAAACCTAAGTAAATCGCCAGAATGGTTACTGCCAAGTACTAGAAAAGTAACAGCGATTACAACAGAGGTGGGGGTAGTGATGAGTAACATAAATGAGTGTTATCATATCAACAAACAAACATGGAAAAACAGCTAAAAGAAA
>NC_051410.1:34140063-34140440 GCF_015228065.2 Penaeus monodon
ACACGAAGGGCAATACAAGAACATTACTAGTAGTAAAAGCACATCGACTCCCCCGTCATTATCTGAAGGGAAGGTGTCAGTTACAGGTGGGAAAAAATGATAGATGGGATTCCTGCTTCGTGTTTAACTAAACGTGGATATTGGAAAGTGGACCTTTTTTTATGATTTACAATACTTTTCGATAGAAGTCCATGCACCAAACACGTAAAATTCAACACGCCCTCCGTCACTAGACAAAAAAAAATCCAAATACATTGTTCTTCCCCAAAGGATGTGGCAAGAACTGACATAACTTATAAATATACTTCAACTGCATGTCTTTTAACCTGCCAAGTCCCCCGGCCAAGAGCAAGCGACAAATCACCTGCCTGACCCAT
>NC_051410.1:34140523-34140772 GCF_015228065.2 Penaeus monodon
AATCCAACTAACTACTCATCAAAATAAATAAATAAATAATGAGCTTCCTACCAACCACATAAAACAAAGTAACTCGCAGTGATTAAACATTTCGCAGTCAAGGACCCTATTCCCTGACGGAGCGTCTCTCTCGAGGTCTCGTGAGTCACTGGGGATATTTCTGGGCAAACAGATTTTGGGAAATAGAAAAAAAACAGTCGAGAGAAGTAGAGAACTAGCGTAAAAAAAGAAACGGAAAAAAATAGAGAC
>NC_051410.1:34141260-34141714 GCF_015228065.2 Penaeus monodon
CCCTAATCAAGATATGATATTTACGAAATCCCGCAACAGCCGACCTTGTGGGCACGGCTCCAGATTCCCGCGTCCTGACTCTCGTCGCTGACACGCAAAAAGGAAAACACACAAAGCCGACGAGTAAAACTTTTATAGAGGTTACTTTACACCCATAGGAACGGCGCTCGGCAGGTGTGACCCGATTCTTTTACGCGTCACACTCTATAGACAGACCAACAAACACACGACATGGGAGGTAGGTCGGGGTCAAAGCGAAGACAGATACAGACGCAGAGAGATCGATGGAGGTAAACAAACGAAACATACGATAAATGGGTAGATCCTAGGATAAAGAAAGGGAGATCAATAGCGTGACACACACACAAACACTACGACAGGAACAAAACCTTGGCACCCACGTAATGGGACATCCGTGTAGTACTATAGATAGCAAATAGACCAATAAATAAGG
>NC_051410.1:34141759-34142491 GCF_015228065.2 Penaeus monodon
GGCAATGCAATAACACGTATCAGAATGGGTAATAACAGTTGGGCATCCGGCACCCACGTAATGCGACTGAGCCAATGAAGTGCCACAGGTACGCAATCACGCACGGCACTTCCTCAGGCGGGGAGGTGGTCAGACGGCCGCCCAAGGAAGTGCCACAGACGAACAACGGCCGCGGCGCCTCGACTGCATGCCCGGAGGAGTGACGTCCCAAAAATAAATGTTTCCTCCAGGAGCGACCCTTCAAGCACCGCCGGAGCTATATTTGGGCCGCCCATTCATGACTCTCCTCTCGTGGCTGTGTTCGTTATCAAACCATTATTCACTCCTACCTTTTATCACATCTCTTCACGCCTACGGAACGAAATCCCTTTCAGATTGTCTCCCATTTTTTTGCAAATTTCATTAACAAACACCACCCCTTTTTAAGCCCCCGAAAAACATTAAACAGGATACCTAACTCACCCGTGCTCGGAATCATAACCTTACGTGATGATAACCAACGCGTAAATTGCCATTGTCAATTTTCTTTCATTCAGACTATCAAAAACTTCATCAGAGTATACTATGCGTGTCTTATCCACTGTTTATTATTCCTCTCATACATCATCCCTACAAGGCACAAGAGGATGAGGAAAGACAAGAGCCAGACAGAAACACAGACTAAATATGGTGGGCGGGGAAGAGGGGAAAAAAAGGAAAGATAGTTGGTGTGCAGGCTATGTGCTTGTGGGA
>NC_051410.1:34143560-34143639 GCF_015228065.2 Penaeus monodon
CCCAAAGGGCCCCGCCTTCCGGGTCTCGAGTGGAAAAGAAGAATTTTAAAAGGCTTCTCAGAAAATTTTGCGAAAAACT
>NC_051410.1:34143845-34143979 GCF_015228065.2 Penaeus monodon
AATCTAGCAATATAACATGACGGTCAAGAACAATAACGTAGTAATGACCATTATATCAACGACAGTTAACTCACAACCAACTTTCGTATCGCCATCACTTTCTGTCGTTCACTATGGTATCATGAATCATGGGT
>NC_051410.1:34144092-34144244 GCF_015228065.2 Penaeus monodon
ATTTCTTAGCCTACACAGTCTCCCCTTCACAGGGCGTATAAAAGAGAGGTAAGCAGAGTCTCTATTATTGCCTCATCTTCCTACCTTTGCTTTAGTCTAGACTTCCGCCCTTCTTTGTGACCGTCCACGCCGACACGTGACGCCCAGTCGCC
>NC_051410.1:34144393-34144493 GCF_015228065.2 Penaeus monodon
GCCCCCTGGCTCTCCCCGCCCCCTGGCTCTCCCCGCCCCCTGACCCTCCCCGCCCACCCTTTGGTGTGCCTCGTGCCGCCGTTACGGGTGGGTTGTGTCG
>NC_051410.1:34144530-34144948 GCF_015228065.2 Penaeus monodon
TCAGATACAGATCTGTTATGGTACTCAGGCAACCCCGGGGCGCTACCCGTCCATGGCTGGCACTCCTCCTTCGAGAGTGCCAATGGGTCCTCTCTCTCTCACTTGTCCATCTGTCCGCGTATCAGACTTATCTCCTCAACCCCTTCTCTTCGCACCCCTTGCTGCTCCCCGCGCTGACCTCCCCTCTCTCCCCTCGCGATCCCTGGGGAGACAGCTGTGTCACTCTCCCCTCCCCCCACTGCCCCCTCCTCCCCCGACTGTCGCCGCTTATCCTTGAGCAAAGAATTCGGCGCCTTTGCTTTGTTCGCTTCGTCTTCTCGCCTTTTCCTTTCTTCGTTAGTGGATCTGTGTGTCGACGTGTTAACGGTTCATTAAATTTCTGTGTCTGGTGCAGTTTGGTTAGTAGTTTGTTTGTCTG
>NC_051410.1:34145570-34145694 GCF_015228065.2 Penaeus monodon
TGACGTGAGTGATGCTGAGTGTTTTTCTGAGGTAGAATGACGAGTCGATTGAGTAGTGACGTGGGTGACGTGAGGAGGAGGAGCGTACGGGTGTCGTGCGTATAAATAAATAATTAAATATAAA
>NC_051410.1:34145816-34146051 GCF_015228065.2 Penaeus monodon
TCTTTGTCCACCAGCCCGTATATTTCCGTCTGCGTCCGCTTTGCCACGCCCCCCCCCCCCCCCTTCCCACGTGGCGCTGCAGGCTCAGCTCGCGGCGACCGACAGGAATGGCTGCGCGCGTGCTTCGAGGCGCCCCTACAGCAGGGGGGAATGTTCTTCAGAGTATTGGGCCCACGCATTTCCTCGTCCGGCGGTATTTTTTGCCACAGCGTGCTTCAGTGCCACTTCGGTTTTC
>NC_051410.1:34146081-34146208 GCF_015228065.2 Penaeus monodon
CATAATCTCTTTCTCCTCGTTTGCCTTCCTTTTCGTCTCCTCTTATTTACGTCGCTCTCACACGAACTACTTATCCCAGTAATTATTTCCATAATTTGGTATCTTTCATTCTGCTATATATTTGTCT
>NC_051410.1:34146243-34146316 GCF_015228065.2 Penaeus monodon
CCCCCCCCCCCGCCTTCCTATGATGGGGCCTCCCCCGCCAGCACGCAGCTGTCACCCCCACACTGAGATTCAA
>NC_051410.1:34146629-34146919 GCF_015228065.2 Penaeus monodon
ATTCACAAACACCGACACAAACACACGCACTAAAAAAAAAAACACCCTCCACACACACCACAAACTTCCCTTCCACACACCCACAACCCAGTCTGCGGCGGCACCCGGAAGTGGCCACACCGAGGAGGGGGCACTGCGTCGCGCCCGGGCAGTGACTACTTCAGCCCCACGTCATTAGTCACAAATCCAAAATCAATAATGGGAGACCAATTTAACCTTAACTGACGGTCCAAAATGCGACCACGAGGAAAGAGGAGGGACGGGTGTCTATGCATTTACATAGTTTCCAC
>NC_051410.1:34146987-34147232 GCF_015228065.2 Penaeus monodon
ATACATATACTCACATACATACAGAAGAAAAGGAACAATTTGGAATCAAAGACCGGCGGCGCATGAAACTAGGGTGACGGCAGAAGCGAAGGGACAAGGTTTCCATGGCACTCGTCACTCATCTAATTGGTCCCTGTGATAACCCCTTTCTCTTCTTATTACCGTCACTCACATCCGATCTACGCCGTAGAGGATGAAGAAAGATACACAGTGTTCCAATCTATTTACCTCCTTATCTATACGCA
>NC_051410.1:34147530-34148443 GCF_015228065.2 Penaeus monodon
CGAGCTCGATATAACGTACAATAAGAGTGACTCAATTTCCGTAAATCCTGGAGACACCTGCACTCGCTGGTCTGTCACACGCTGTGGGTTCTTCGATGAAGCCAACTGCTTAAAACTTTCAAATAAAGATAAGAGCCAAGAGCGACCCCAAAGCCCCGAAACAAAGCGAAGCCCCCGATGCAGCTGAGATGAAACCCCCAGAATAGACCCTGTGGCAACGGTGGGAGTAAATTGCCCGCATAAAAAATGCATTTTTGAGATTCCCGCGACTATAAAAAAAACGCGACCGAAATTCAAAATATAAAATAAGAACTGCTAAAAGCACCCTGTTCTATAGCACGGCCAAATTCCTATGCATCTGCGACTGCCACCAAAGGCTATAGACTCTCTACACCAGACCACTGAGGCGGAAATAAATACAGGGTTTGAAGAGACATTAATTACAACAAAACCATAAATAATGTTAAAAATTCCATATCATCTGATGACACACGACACCTGTCAAAAACAATCGATCCCAAAAATCACCCAACCCCCTCAGCAGACGACATTAATTAACAAGAGACGATCGCTAAGGACCTCGCGATTAGTGGCGCCTGCAGAAGCTCCCTCCAAAACACCCGTTAGAAAGGCAACATTGTGCAGGTGTTGACGGCGAAGTTATCACGCACTGCTTTCCTCGACTACTCTACGCACAAACTCCCGGCGTCCGACCTCCTTTACTTAATGCCCGATTCGGTTACCGGCTTCGCCAAAGGTTTCAGCGAGGGCTTTAAAAAAACCGGGTTATCGCTTTAAGTATAATGCTAATAAAACCCAACAGAAATAGCTCTCCGTCTACTTTCTCCTCGTACTCGTATAGTCGCTTATTGTTTACATTCAACTTACAACGACAATCACACAGACACGCGAG
>NC_051410.1:34148491-34148649 GCF_015228065.2 Penaeus monodon
ACTTTGCTCCCCTTTTGATGCCTGCAATATCGCCTCCTTTCCCCTTCCCCTTTTTTCGTTCTTTTTTATCGCCCGTCCTTTACCAACGCTTCTCTTTTACTTCTTTAAAAAATATATATATTCAAAGCCATCATTCCCTCGATCCCGCCCATCGCCTT
>NC_051410.1:34148693-34148778 GCF_015228065.2 Penaeus monodon
TTCCCTATACTAGATCAAGGGAAATGGCCCTAATGAAACAACAAAACACCGGGATGAGGGGGATGAGCTGCTGGCCAGTTTTGAT
>NC_051410.1:34149131-34149396 GCF_015228065.2 Penaeus monodon
GAAAACGCGGGATGTGGATAGCAGAGAATCCACAAACCTCCGCCGTAACGCCCAGCCATAAAGAAATGAGTCAGGGCGATAAAATGAACAATGATAATAACAATAACCCCCGAGAGATCAGAGGGACCCTAGCCACGCCCGGGGTAGCGAGCTGGCATCATCCGCGGGCATGAGACGCATCTGGCATCGCGGGAGGTCCAATGAAAGTGGCGAGCTCCCACACTCCCCCGAGTCCTCATGGCGCCGGGTTTGGGTGGTTGATGGG
>NC_051410.1:34150427-34150939 GCF_015228065.2 Penaeus monodon
ATAATGGTTCAGACAACATTTTACTGTACTCTACAGTAACACGCAGACAAAGAAGGGGAGAAGATGGTGAATATTATGAACAATCAAAAACAGTAACTAAGACAATAAAGTAACAACCTTTTTCAATGTGTAAAGAGAATTTTGCAAAAAAAAATATATATATAATAAAAGCAAAGGAATACAGGAAAAAAATATACTCTCCCCTATGGCCATTGTATTCGCCTCCCTCACCATTTTTCTCCGTCTTCAGTTTCTCGTCTCCCATTTTCTGCTTCCTTCCTACTCTTCTTTTCGGTTTCACATATTTTCTACCAACATTCCCGTTTCCTCTGTCTCCCCTTCTCTCTCGTAATTTCTCTCTTCCATTTTCTGTCTCTGCTTCTCCCTGCCATTCACTGACAAAACTTTGTACGCATGCCAGCCGACACTTACTGCGATGATGAATATCAACATAATCAACATTTATTAGAAAACGGTAACCAAAATATTTACAGTGACCTTATTTTGAAAAT
>NC_051410.1:34151110-34151288 GCF_015228065.2 Penaeus monodon
AGTCTCTACAGTACAACAAAGATCCGACGCTACACATAGTCTACAAAGTACCAATGCATCTATACTTAAACAGCTGACCTACATTCGACTCACTGCGGGCGCTGACTAGCCCTACGCGCGCGATTGCTCAAAGAAGAACCGAAATGTCACTCTGCCCTTTCCTCCTTCGTCTCCATAC
>NC_051410.1:34151395-34151491 GCF_015228065.2 Penaeus monodon
AAATATGTATTGTTAAAACCCACGAGGGAATGTATTTTTTAAACTCTTGTCTCGATTTATCACACATGATTACAATATTCTTCTCTAAGGCTGTTG
>NC_051410.1:34151571-34151668 GCF_015228065.2 Penaeus monodon
TTGTCATTATCATCATCATCAAAAATATAAACAAACACGAAAAAAATCCAGCATCTCCACCAGCCAGCATTCAACACTTCAAACCCCTCCCCCCCCC
>NC_051410.1:34151802-34152365 GCF_015228065.2 Penaeus monodon
TCACCGAAAAAAGCTGCGCCGCTAGAACGAAATCAGTTCCGTAACGGGGTTATCGCTGCCCGGATCGAAACACGTGCTTCCGACGTAACGGGAATGTAATTGCAGGCACTGACGGTGAAAAACGATGATGTAAAACACTGGTGATAATGGGTAAGTAGATGTTAATAAATAAACTAAATTGTATATTAACAGTTACAGGAAAGACAGAGAAAATGGTTTAGGTAACTTAAATAAGCGTATAATAATAAATAAGGTTTAGGTACCTTAAATGTTTAATGTATCTCACATAAACGGAGGGTTTATGTAAATTAATAACGACGATACCGAGAAGGACACAAAGCGAAAACAATTCACAATATACAACAAAATGAACGGTTAACGAGTAAAGCAACAACAGAAAAACATAAGAACAATTAGAAACAGAAAACGACCGCAGACTAATTCAGAAAAAAAAAAAATAGATCTCACCTCCCAAGACAGTTAAGAGGAAATCACAGCACAGTGACACTGCAAATCGTGTCTACTCCCCCCTTCCCCCCCTTACCCTCCATTTCCCTGACCCT
>NC_051410.1:34152647-34152720 GCF_015228065.2 Penaeus monodon
GTCTTGGCCTGTCTTGTCACTCTCGCATGAATAGCATTGCCCTCGACTCCCCATTGAGAGCCACGGAACTGAG
>NC_051410.1:34152822-34153331 GCF_015228065.2 Penaeus monodon
CAGTCCGACTTTCCTCCGGAGATAGATTTTTGAAAATAATTTTAAAAAATAAAAGAAATACAAGTACAAGTGCACGTGAAACAATAACAGAAACGAAAAAAAAAAACGAAAGATGAACAGATGAACAATACACGTACGAAATCACCATAAACATATCGCGATGAACACAAAAGTATCAGTGGAACGGTAGCCCACTTCATTCCATGTAAATCTTGAAAAATGAACAATGTGAATGAAGAGCCGGACGTAGGACGTAAGTGCGAAAATAGATGACTGGGAAAGTCCATATGACGTGAAGGAGTGTAAAAAAACGAAAAAGGAAGAGGAAATGAGAATAAAGACGAAGGTGAGGGTGAACATGGGCAGTAACAAGGTGAGACATGACTGACGGTGATTTAAGTGGGGCCACATCTGGCACCGTGGCATCGGCAGCACGTGCTGTGGACAGGAGCCAGACGCTCGCGCGCGCACGCGCAAACACATATACTGTACTGTAAATACATTAACAC
>NC_051410.1:34153752-34154591 GCF_015228065.2 Penaeus monodon
CACGTACAAACAATCGTTCTCCAAGACAAACAGACGTAGGACCAAAAAGTATCCCAATCACTCATCAAAGCGATTCATCTCGACAAACAAACAATCAGGAGCGAAGTGTTTATCAAAGTTCTGCATTCCTAATTACCTGCTGACAATCTCACTCGCTTGAGTTCTTGAAATAAATAATAATGATATCAAGTGAATTATTCTCTAAAGTAAATAACTAAAAGAATGAAGCATGGAGCGTGTCGGATCTCCAATCTTGGCTTCTTAGTAAAAATAACCAACATTCGTTATTATTATCCGATCGTCAGTCATCATTATGTTGGTTAATTACGAACAAGATTATCCGCCATCCTACCATTATCTTTAATTATCTAAGTCAAAGTGTAGAATTTATATGAATAATAAATCCGTAATATCGAACACGCAATGACACACACACAAAAATTTAATACCAGAATTGTGGACCGCCTGTGATAAAATGTGAAAGCGTCCGTTTACGTTAATAATAAATGTAAAAATATCTGATCTAATTTCCCTGTATTACATTATATTATTTTCTTTTCTGTTTCACATATTTTCTACCGACCTTCCCATTTCATATAAGAATATAATATGAAACAGGAGAAAGAAAAATAACCATAATGAAATACTAAACACAGGCCATATTTCCAAAGTGATCCATTTCACGCCTCGCATCGCTATCTCTCCTGAAGCGGTGCCGGAAGCATTTCAGCCCTCGTCTGAGTATTCCGGCGCGGCACTTGACACCCTACACGCGTAAAGAGTTTAGGGCACTTTGATACCGCGTAAATGGCCCGGGCTGGAGCGATTGGCTTGCTGAC
>NC_051410.1:34155004-34156173 GCF_015228065.2 Penaeus monodon
ATGGGTAACTTTGGCACGCTTAGAAAGGGTGATTCATCACTGATTAACACGCGGAACCAGGCAATAATTTATGCTTATTAACAGTGATTTTTTGCAGCATCTTTTTCTTAACACGCGAAGCGAAATGCAAATTTCACTCTTAATACACCTGGTAGTTTCTCTGGGATCAGCAAGTCCCGCTTGAAAACTTTCTATCAAATATATTACATATTCATTTAAAAGGTGAAATAAATCTTCCCTGTGAATCGCCATGAATGAATCACAAAAGGCTAACATTAAGCCACTCGGCGATATAAAAACAATATGTTTATACATTTAACAACAACGTAAACCCTAATCCAGGTTCCCAAAATATTCACGCCATGCTCCACATGACTCACTCTGAATGATGCTTTTTGATGGCTCGGTCAACGTTCATGTTGATTCATAAAAAAAGCGTATCTTTGGAACAGGTCCATAGCAGAGCAAACTGCGCCAAGGTCTCTAAAAATAAACAATAAAATCAGACATACGCTAAGATAAGAAAATGTATTAGCAATGAAGGCATTACCCAGAGACATAAATCATTCTAACTGACTGCTTTTTATATCTTCTCGATTCATATATTTAACTACCCATTCCTAACATACATTATCGTAATGAGAACTTTAGCGTCACTGACAAGTACTTTACATCTATTATGCATGACAAAGCATCAAAATACAACACCTTTGCGTCATGCACTGAACAAGAGAAATCCCAGCCGTGAGTATGCATGTATCTAAGTCTTCAGCCAGAGCTCTTCCTCCCCTCTCCCCCACCCATCCTTCAGGAGGAAAGGTAGGGGGGGGGGCATGTGGTCACGTGACTTTCACCATACACATGCACACTGCATTCAATATCGCTGTCATGCCTTTAAATTGATTCATCATTTTCGTCACCCATAAAGTGTAAACTATGAAGTGCTTCAGTGTCTTCATCCTCTCCCTCCTCTCCAGCACCGATACAGAACCGGAAGAGGGTAAGCACTCCAAATGTAGGCCTATGACACATTTCTGCCTGCTCTGCCTCACCTCTCAGCGTCTTCACCTGGCGATAACATCGGAGAGAAGAGCCACTTCCAACTCTTCTCTCGTGCTTCACCTCTTCGCTCCCTTAATTTCCTCCAACGTCTTCTACACCGCCCCCCC
>NC_051410.1:34156224-34156385 GCF_015228065.2 Penaeus monodon
TTTCCCCTCGCATCCCCCCTCAGCCTCCCTGCAGCCTCCTTCCCCTCCACATGAGAGGCCCTCAGAGATAAGGGCGAGAGCCTCCGACGTTCCTCCAAAACTGAGACTATAACATGTGAAAGAAAAGAGAGGGGAGTGAATAACCTCCTTCCTTCTCCCCT
>NC_051410.1:34156559-34156783 GCF_015228065.2 Penaeus monodon
ATTGCCTCCCCTCACTCTTGGCCCTCTCACAGGACACGCGTTCTTTCCCGTTTCACTTACCTAGAGATGAGGTCGCGACGCAGAGCTCCACGACCAGAACGACGACTGTGCAGCTATTGGACGAGACATCAATCTTTTTCAAAGTAAGCCCAAAAAGGTGCGGTTCCCTTCACACAACAAATGCACACGTCTCCGCGGTACACTTGGCACGTGTATAACTATAG
>NC_051410.1:34156802-34156873 GCF_015228065.2 Penaeus monodon
ACGACTATATTTCTACGGTCGTCCCCACACTGTCCTTTACTCTCATTCGCACTCGAGTTTCGAGCCCCAAC
>NC_051410.1:34156967-34157156 GCF_015228065.2 Penaeus monodon
GATGGATGAATGGGTGGATGAAGAGACGCAGCGAGGGAAAGCGAGGAGAGCACCAAGACGCGGTGACACGCTCGCCGAGATGGTGTGGCTTGGTGATCTCTCGCTGCGGGCGCCGCGCTCGCTAGCTGCTCGCGACACCGGAGACTGGCGCACACTGTGTGAGGGGAGGCTGCCGCGCCCACGGTGCCA
>NC_051410.1:34157228-34158290 GCF_015228065.2 Penaeus monodon
AAAGCGACCAACCCTCGAGAGACAGCGCCACCTCCACGACACTGCCACACCTGACCGGGCGCATTCGACCACGCACGCACACTACCCGTGTTCAGTCCACTTTTCCAAAGATGTATTTTTTTACTCAGTGCAAGCCTCAACTTAAAAAAATCAAATATGATTTCAGTTTGAGCCTACAGCAGACTTCGCTGTCTGAAATTAATCAACAATAACGCTCTCTTCGGAAGTAGGCCTAAGCAACCCCTTACCCATCCACGTGGTATCCCAACAGAATTATTCGTTTGCACATTAATTAATCAAATGCAGTATGACCATACCAATAAGGAAATAAATAACATAATAAACATAGATCCTGTTAATAATGATGACAAATAATTACGAAATGGAGAAATACAAGCGATCACATAAAAATACATTCAGATAGAGACCACAACCCAACAACAATTAAAATAAAATCTGAGAATAAATAATACCTTTCCTGTTCCGTTTGACATGGCGCCTGTAATTACAGCGATAAACTGAGTATAAATATATCTTTCCCTCCCTCTCTCTGCTTCTATGTTTCCCTCTTCTCCCCTCCTTTTCTTCTCGCTCTTCTCTTCAAATCTGAACTTTCCCCTGCAGCTTATTCCCACCTTCTCTAACTTTAATTCTTTCTTCTCCCGCTTTCATACCTCCATTTTCCTACCTACTTCTCCCTCTCATACACTTCCTTCTTCATCTTTCCTACCTTCTACATTTCCCCCACTTCTCTTCCATCTTTTTCACCTTCTCCTGCATCTTTCTCCCCTGTCTTCTCCAACTTTCCCCCTTCTCTTCCATATTCCCCACCTTTTCCTGTATCTTTCTCACCATTTTTTCTCAACTTTCCCCCTTTCTCCACCTTTCTCACCTTCTCCTGCACCCCACCTTCTTCTTCAACTTTCCTATCCCTTATTTTCCCCCTCCCCCCGTCTTCATCTTTTCCATTTTCTCCTGTATCTTTCACCCTTATTCTCCGACTTCTCCATCTTCCCCACCTTCTCCTGCATTTCCCCCACTTCTCTATCTTCTCCAACTTCT
>NC_051410.1:34158333-34158428 GCF_015228065.2 Penaeus monodon
TTTCCCCTCACCATCGGCCTATGCCAGACCCTTAACTCGTACGAGGTCAAATGCACCCACCTCTGAGGGGAGACAGTTTATTCTCCAGCCCATAC
>NC_051410.1:34158487-34158755 GCF_015228065.2 Penaeus monodon
ATTCACACCTCATAGTTTGTAGAATTCTTGTCTCGCTCTAAAGAAAATAAAAATAACTTTTCCACACTTTGTAAAATGACATATTAACAGGGGAATGGTTGAGTCTAGAAACACATGTCTGTAAGTTCTAATTATCGCTAAATAATTATGTCTACATTTGAGCTTTCTGTGTCTTATCTGGAATAATTACTTGAAAAATTATCATTTCGAGAAAAGTTAAGAAGGAATTATAAAAGCGGCCAACGCATGTAAAAACGGGCTGAAGGTG
>NC_051410.1:34159035-34159485 GCF_015228065.2 Penaeus monodon
CCCACCAACAATAACAACGCCACAGCAAAGCCTAGAGTACCTGTCAGTGTATCGTCCCGCAGCGTCGGGGGCATCAGCAGCCTCACTTCCTGCTCGCCGAGGGAGGCTGTCACGCGCCCAGAACGGCTCGATCTTGCACATCACGTTTAATTCGGGGCGGCGGGGAATTCTCTCGGCCTCTCGTCGCGGCTGCCTAAATGCGTTTCTCTGAGCACTAGGCCTCCTTTTTTCATCATCGGCGTTTTGTTTGTCTGACTGGCTGTCGGTCGTTATTTGTGTTGTTTTTATAGTTTTTAATATTTTTTGTCTTGTTTTTTTTGTTTTGTTTTTCTTAATATCTTGGGTGGTGATGGGGCGTTACGGTTGGACAGGTGACAAACATTCAAGAAAAGAAAAAAAGAAAAATATTTCGTGTAAACAAATTATGGAGCGGGAAAAGAAAGAGGAGAG
>NC_051410.1:34159735-34160129 GCF_015228065.2 Penaeus monodon
AGGGGGGGGAGAGGAGACTAAGAATGAAGAATGGAAGGGGGAGAAAGAGGAGAATGAGTAATAATATGACGAGAACAAGGGATACCCAAAGAAACAAGAAGACTGAAGAAGTTCCAAGAACCAGGAAAAGAAACAAATGACAATGGAAAAAAAAACGATAAAACGGGAAAAAATAGGCAAGAAAAATCCCACGAATCACGGGAAAGAAACTTACAGAGGAAAGAAGAATATCTGCAGGAAAGGCACCCCCACCCCCTCCCCCCAAACGCCCACTTCAGCAACCCGCATAAAACGGTGCATCAAGATAATAGTATCTCACAAAAGGGGCAAAGAAAAGCATTTGATATGTGAAGAAGGCCTTCCTGGCTTTGCTGAGGGGGGGGGGGGGAGGTGA
>NC_051410.1:34160366-34160443 GCF_015228065.2 Penaeus monodon
CATGCACAAACAGAGGATCCACAATCACAAATAGGAGGCATAAAAAAGATGATAAAATCAACCCCCACGTTCACATG
>NC_051410.1:34160487-34160584 GCF_015228065.2 Penaeus monodon
TATCACAGGCAAGACACGTCGGGGATTCGCAGATCGTGCTTCAGTTCCGGAGATTAAAACCTAAAGCAGACTTGACCCACTGCCTCGCGATTCCACA
>NC_051410.1:34160768-34161100 GCF_015228065.2 Penaeus monodon
ACTTCAATGATAATATAAAACAAACAGACCTGAAACGCCGGCAAACAAGCACAACCCAAATGCAAGCAACTAAACTCCCTCCACTTGTTCAATACAGACTGTTGTTCCTCGCCAGCCTGCAGACAAGGCTGACAGACAATTATTTGAGAGAGATACGAAGGCTCACACATCCGGAGATAGACTTCCACGTCATTCACCCA
The DNA here is from genome assembly GCF_015228065.2 of Penaeus monodon. NCBI lineage: Eukaryota > Metazoa > Arthropoda > Malacostraca > Decapoda > Penaeidae > Penaeus > Penaeus monodon. Next base: position 34,160,969 of record NC_051410.1, read on the forward strand.
ACCGGACTTCCGACGTCTGTGTCACTGAAGAATAAATTTTGTCACCTGGATGACGAAAATCATTAAAAACAACAAATAAACCCCCCCAAAAAACAATGTATAGAAATAAACACTGATATTGAACATTCATCT
>NC_051410.1:34161143-34161580 GCF_015228065.2 Penaeus monodon
TCGCCCTAAAATTACCCAAGTCACCCCTATAAATCAACATTCCCAAGTTTTCTATGACGGTGCCGGGATCGCCGCACACAAATCGAGACGAAAAGGGAGGGCGCGCAGGGTAAAAGCGAGAGGCGCGCAGTATAAACTCGAGCAATTCGATATACTCCCCATTGCATCCATTTAGGGGCGAGGAAGAGGAAACCGTTAGCAAAGTTATTCTCCATTCGCCTCTTACGCCCGCACCCGTAGAATTTCCGGTTTGGTCGCAGGCACAAACAGTGACAGCCACAAGAACGCGGGGGGACCCCAGGTGAGGCCTCGGTTGGACTCTTCCTTACAATAACCTTGTTGCTGACATCATGGGTAAGGCAAGGAGGAGAGAAAGAAGGAAATTTGAAGACAGGGAGGTAGAATTAAATATATAAAAAGGGAGGACGGAAGGAAGT
>NC_051410.1:34161913-34162234 GCF_015228065.2 Penaeus monodon
CTAACCGACAAAAGCGTGGCGATGGTCAAAGGAAAAAGATTATTTATTAAAGTGTTTTCAAGATACGCTGCCAACTTTTGCAACTGAATTCACTTGCGTTTTACTTTCTATCTGTAGCTGTCATCTACTTCCTACCCCAATCCTCTTTCTGTTTTTCTTGCTTTTATTTTTTTCCTTTTTAAATTATTATACTACTTAGTGTATCAAAATGTTATGAAATAATAGAGTACACGACAATGCTCTGGTCAGATGCGTTATTACTAGGGTGAGAAAATTGAGCATTGCAAATGCAAATGCAAATGAGAGTATCTCCCTCTCTTT
>NC_051410.1:34162387-34162754 GCF_015228065.2 Penaeus monodon
CAGGGCCTGGGAAGTGCCACCTCCCCCCTCCCCTCCCCCCACCAGCGACGGAGAGGAGGGCAAAAGCAGAGCCTTAATATATCCCCCAAGACGCGCCTTCAAGCAGGAATGCTGTGGGAGCACTAATTAATGGCCGAATTTCCCTCTCTATATTCAGCGCGTTCCTTCTTTTTTTCCCTCTTTCTCTCGCCCGTTTGTATGTCTGTATGTCTTGAGCCTTTTATGTCTTATCTTACTGAAACTTCCAACTTTCCGTACTCTTGTGTCTATTTTTCATCTATGTTATTTTTCCTGCTCTTCTCATAGACTTTTTTTATTCTCTTATATTACATTTCAACAATCTTGTTAACCTCCGTTTCGAATGTTA
>NC_051410.1:34162843-34163178 GCF_015228065.2 Penaeus monodon
CAGCTACCTTCATGTTTCAAACCTTAACGAAGAATTCTCATTTTTCTTTGTCTATTTGTCTATCTTCCCACTCTGTGCATCCTTATCTTTCATTTCTATCTCCTCGTTTTCGTTTAATTCCAGCTATCTTCTCATTCTCGTCTTGTATTTCCATCTATTTTCCTACTCCCATGTTCATCTCCCTACATCTCTTTCCCATGCTTATCTCCATCTATCTTCTCGCTCTTGTTTGCATTTCCTTTTAATCTACTCATTCTCACCTCGCATTTCCATCCATCTTCCCACTCCCATTTTCACTACCCTGTGTCTCCTCCTCATGTTTATTCCCGTCTATC
>NC_051410.1:34163405-34163568 GCF_015228065.2 Penaeus monodon
CCAGGTGTCCTCTGACTTACACTACAGTCGTGGAAATACACTTTCAAAAAATCCATCGCCAGGACCTTCATTCTATTTAATTATACTTTTGCTCTTCTCCCCTCCCAAGACCGCAGCTCCACGATAAATCTAATGTACATTCAGAATAAAACTCTCCGTAAAC
>NC_051410.1:34163799-34164834 GCF_015228065.2 Penaeus monodon
TAAGTAAGTGTCTCTTCTCTAACGATTTACACAGTTGTTATTAAAACATAAAACAAAACATTCATAGTAATAATAGTACTGCCTCCAGTCCAACCATCGTTTCCTCCAACTGCAACAAGGCTTTCTTAACAAAAAGTCAGTCACGATGGCCAGTTCAACAGTACAACGTTGACAACGAGCGCAAAAAAAAAGACAATAAACCCTCTAAAATCGGTCTTTCCCCCAGTAAAATCCACACCGAATCCTCCCATCCGGAAACCAACGGTTAAAATGGCAACATAAACATGTGTCACGTGACTGTGACGTCGTTCCAAAATACAAAAATGGCGGCCACCCCTTTTTTTCGCGCGAGTGCCGATCCCGCTAGAACCGCAGGCCGATCCCGCTGCCACCCGCGTCGCTCTCTGGCCCTCTCGCCCGCTCACGCACCCCCGCCTCCCCTTGAGTGACCGCATCGACAACGACCGTTATTCAAAGGGGATGGAACGGGATAGCGATGGCTAACGAGAGGCCGCCGTGTCGCGTCTGGCTCCTCGATCTACTCTTAGGGGGGTAAGGGGGGGGGGATGTCGTTCGGTGGTACTTCCGCGATAAATTCGTCCGAATGGGAAAAATAAGAAATCTTGCCCCGTCCTTGGCTGAAATAATTCAACATGACTCAAAGAAACTGAAAAAAAATACCAATAGCATTTCAAATGTCGATAATGACAGCGATAACAATACTCAGCAAATCGCATTTTCAAAAGCTATTATCATTTCACACCTTGAGCTCTTTTTCAGTCTCACAAAAGGGAGAAATTTCGAACTCCATCTGGTCGCTTCCCGGGATGTGTTTCGCCGAATTTACCTTTAATGGACGACAAATAGAACAGACAAACACAAGCTGCCAACACGAGGTGAACATAACACCGATTCCTTCCTTTTTTTCTCCTTTCTTTTCCTTTTTTATTAGCTTTCTCTTTTCTCCAATCTAAAATGGTAAAAGGACTTTATTTCATGCTCTATCAAACGACAATAGACTGAACCACTTTTTTT
>NC_051410.1:34165790-34165988 GCF_015228065.2 Penaeus monodon
ACCGGACACAGGAGCTCCACGATGAAAGCCCGAGAGAGAAGAAACGAAAAGAGAAGGTATAAAGCGCAGGTTCGCCAACTCGAGCTTCTGGTTGACCTCCCCCGTCCAGTAGATGCACGCTCAGCTGCCTCCCGCTTTTTGCTTGCCTCTTTTTATTCGCTTCTTGGCTCACTTTTTTTGCTTCTTCTTTAGTCTCAT
>NC_051410.1:34166030-34166229 GCF_015228065.2 Penaeus monodon
GCTTTCTAACCGCAGTCTCGACACCGTCACGTCGTTCTGGCTCCCTGCATAACAGGGCGGCAAAACAACGAATTGTCTTCTTGTTTATATTTTCTCGATCTCTATATTCTGCTTTCCTGTCTTTGTTTTAGGTCTTATATGTCTCACTTACTATACAATAACTCTGCCTATCAGTTTATTTAGCTATCTGCCTTTCTCC
>NC_051410.1:34166269-34167701 GCF_015228065.2 Penaeus monodon
ATTACTATCATCATTAGTATCAACGTCATCTTTCTGTACACACCTCTCCCTACCACCGAGAGCGGGTCATTATCCCAAACACGACTTGGGGCATTAAAAATATCCCCTGGTTGTTTCGTCAGCGCTCAAGCCCTAATCCCGCGGGGATGTCCATGATCTGGCGGCGATGTCTCCCTCACGCGGCCGATGTGATGCTGCTTCTAACGTGCATGGCGGTTCATCCAGCACAGTTTTACAACTTTGTCCTGCACATATTTACAGACTATTGTGTTTACGTTTAAGCAAGTGTGACAACACAAACACAAAAATAAACAACCTTGGAGCTATTTGAATCACCAAACCTTAGAAGTGGAATCTGAGAAAAGTACAAGTAAAGAACAGACACAAATACAAAAATATACAACGGTGAATGCGTAGGTGCGTGGTGAGAAAAAAAGGAGAGAGATAAAAAAGTAAAACCATTCTTACGGAAATAAGAGGTACAGATAAATAAGGAGGAGGTACATAGATAAAGAACCGACTAATTCAGAGAGAAAAGACAGGAAGAAAACAAGGGAACGAAAGAGAAAACCACACACGAGTAGAGTGTGTTGAGACAGAAGGAGCGCAACTAATGGCAACACGTCAGAGAAGTCATTCATGGAACCGATAGCGTTAAGTGGCCACGTGCGGCGCCCTCTCTGCGGTGGCACGGTGCCTCTCCGCTCTTAACTATCTATTCCCAGGCAGGTGGGGTGATAATGGGCGAGGGTGGGCGGGGTGGGTATTAGATCGTTAGAGAGTGCGTGCGTTCATTGCGCCAGGAGGATTAAGCTGAATATGGCGCTGTCGGAGGTACTGAAAGAGAATCGAGGGCGCATGCGTTTAATGCGTTAGTGGGAATGACACTGCATTAATAAAAAAAAAACAAAAAATATATAGTTCAATGTGCCAGACGGAATATCGTTATATGATAATGAGTTATTGGGGGAGGATCGGGAGCTATACAAGTAATTCTATATTTATATAGACTTTATCGCAGTGAACATGCGTTATATAAATGCGCTGTAGTTACTGATGAGAATCACCGACGTGGGTGCTGGCAGCAGCTCAGAAGTATTTTGAATGTCTTAAAGAACTATATTGTCCCCGGGTGAAATTTTGCCTGCGTGCGTGTGCGGATATACGTGAGCATACGTGTTTACGTTCGTTACCTTTAAGCGCGAGCAACTGCGTTTACTAGCAAATGCAAAAAACAGTAACAAACACAACCTAATCAACAATGATACTACTTACACTGGCGATACTAACGGTAATAAACATGCTAAAACAATTAAGAACAACCACAAGAGACAATTAAATAAACAAGACCAAAAATCAAGGACCAAAGAAGCCAAGAATACAAAAAAGGAAAAGAAATAAGAATGGCACTACAATAGGCAAGGAAAGGAGG
>NC_051410.1:34168379-34168796 GCF_015228065.2 Penaeus monodon
TCTTACCTGTTTACGCAGGTGAGCATAACACATACCCTCTTATAGCTTCGCCTCTCTTTTGCCCCGTGCGATCAACATCCCTCTCCTCCTGTTCTCTCTCCCTTCTCTTTTCTTCTACTATGCCTCCCTGTTATCGTTCCCTTTCTTTCCTTCTCACTCTTCCCTGTCAGTTCTATCTTCTTTTCTTTTCTTCTCCCTCTCCCCCTTTATCGTCTTTTTTCCCTTCACACCCCGACTCCTTCTTCTTCCCTTCTGCCCAGTTTCTGTTTATCCTTCCTCTTAATCTTTTCCTTTTTATCCCTTTTCGTCTTGAGCTTCACTCTCGTTCACTCCCTTTTTTCCTCTCTCCCTCTGCCTTTTTCTCCATTTGTCTTCATCCCTTTGCAACTCAACGATCAACACTACGATGATCTAGTT
>NC_051410.1:34168871-34169382 GCF_015228065.2 Penaeus monodon
TTTCTTTAGCCCTTTTTCCTCTTTCGGATTTTTTTTTAAGCCTTGTAAATTAGAGCTTTTGCCTCTTGATTTGTTTTAATATCGTGTAATATACATCAATGTCAATTATTAATACTTCAAGGGGTTTTTCTTCTCGAGTTTCACTTTTGGAGAGCTCAGCCACGCCACGACTGTTATATTTCGTATTTCTGTTGAAGTGGTGTTTGGCTAAATAAATTGTCTGACTCTGACTCTTTCCTTCTGTCTCTCCTCTCTCCGTCCTGCAAGTCAGCGAGGGATTGCAATTGCGTCTGCGCGAAATTCCCGTGGGAGGAAACTCTTCTCCCGTTCCCATGCCTCTCCTTCTCACCTCCTTTTCTCCTGTCGTTGTCATGTCTACTTGGACTTTTTATTCCATCTCTCATCTTCTCCTTCTACACTTTTTACCTGTCATTTTTGTATATATATCTATAAAGTCATCGGTACGAATTACTGTCTTTATCGTTGCTGACACTACAGCTTCCCTGAAGAC
>NC_051410.1:34169503-34169865 GCF_015228065.2 Penaeus monodon
GCATCACACGAAACGAACTCCCGCCTTATACGAGTCCCCTCTATGCATCGAAATTCAAATCAACGCCTTACATCCCGTCGCCGATACACCTGTCACAGAATTTCCCGGCGCACCCTGGCATCAGCGCCCTCATGGACTCCCACAGCATAACTTCGGCAACCATCGCCTCCCGACACTATCGAACAACGACAACCACAACAGCCTTCATTCTTATCAGGCGTCAATCACGGGGCGGCTGCCACACTACCACACCATCTGCCCCTTCCTCCCCACAGCCCCCTTGCTCTCCCTCCCTTATTTCTATTTCTTCTCTCTCTTTTGCTTCTCCATCTTTTTTTTAATCATATTCAACTACTTCTTGA
>NC_051410.1:34170136-34170373 GCF_015228065.2 Penaeus monodon
TCCCTGCTGTCGACGCGGGGGACCCAACTCGCGCAGCCTCGGGACCTTGGGCTCTATCAGCAACGCGTTCGTCCTGCTTTCCTAATGCTCTCATACTTCTCTTGCCAATTTGCGTTTTTCGTTCTTGAGTTTCGTCTTCATTAATTTGCATCTTTGATTTCTCTTTGCTTTCTCTCGATTTCTCTTTATGTCCTATTTTGTTTTCCCTCTTACACTTTAAGAATGAAAGAACGAGAC
>NC_051410.1:34170617-34170701 GCF_015228065.2 Penaeus monodon
GGTTAGCATCCGCATATTTAACAATGAACGTGGAAGTACAAATTTTAAAAAATGTTGATAAAGTCTCCGGCAGCACAACCCACT
>NC_051410.1:34170916-34171004 GCF_015228065.2 Penaeus monodon
CCCTTTATCTAACAAAAAATAAAAGGCAACTGAATTAAAACCGGTATTGAGTATCAACATTTCCCTATATAGTCTAAGCAAAACGACG
>NC_051410.1:34171287-34171363 GCF_015228065.2 Penaeus monodon
GAAAACGATATTAGCAAGGATTGGATTCCTGAAGAGTTCATGATTAGAATAGCATAAAGCAGGAACATTTTTGGCT
>NC_051410.1:34172002-34172242 GCF_015228065.2 Penaeus monodon
AAGGAAAAAATAACTTCGATCACGTGACACGGATACGACACCGGGTCTCTCACAAATTTCCCTGTGAAACCGTAAACATTAACACCCAACCGTTGCGAACATGAAATGCAGAGGAAAAAGGACGGGGAAAGAAGAAGGATGTAATCAAAGAACATGATGCGTCACTTCAGACACTTCAGACATTATGTGCACGCGGGGCTGGGGACGTGACTCGGAAGCTCAGTCATGGCGGCGCGGGGT
>NC_051410.1:34172610-34172791 GCF_015228065.2 Penaeus monodon
CATCGCTACGGCAAATCCAGCATAAGAAGCAGGGACCCACTGAAAAACGGAACAATCTCATGGCAGACAATTTAGCAAATGTGAATAACAAGAGCAAAAAACTTCCAGCAGCGCAACATACTTAATGCGCATAAGAGAGAAGACACTTTACTAAAAAATCGAACAAATCATTAAGCTCACA
>NC_051410.1:34173402-34173556 GCF_015228065.2 Penaeus monodon
CGAACAAACGTCTTGGTAAATCTTCAATTCTATCAGACGAAAACGGAGACACTAATCGTCTAAAGCTTTCTTCACTGCTTCTCGAGTTCAATAAATTTTGAGATTTGAGATAATTCAGTGATAACATTTTAAAAAAATATGAGATCCACCCCCC
>NC_051410.1:34173823-34174164 GCF_015228065.2 Penaeus monodon
AAAGTGCACGCTCCCCTTCCCGTGAAACGTGCGCAGTTGCAATAAGGAACACCGAAGGAGAATATCTTCACGAAATGAAATTAAAACAATCGAGGTTAATCCCATAAAAAATAACTTCCAATCCGGCATCTTCGCGTGTCATGCATACCGGAGCGCGTCATGCCACCTCGCTTCATGCAGACAGGGAAGCACGCAAGAGGCGTCATGATCGCCGTGCATGAGATCCCCAGGTCAACGTGACAGACGGCGACTGCGCATGACTCCGAATATAATCACTCTAACGACGTCTCAAATGGCCGAGAAATTTTTCTTCGTTATCTACGTGCTGTAATGCAGGGCTT
>NC_051410.1:34174525-34174670 GCF_015228065.2 Penaeus monodon
ATAAATTAACAAATATAAAATGAACAAAATACTGTTGATTACCTCACCGCCCACTCGCGCTCCAAAATAAACGCACTGGCCAAAGCGCACACGCACGAACACACGCCCCATAACACACTCGAGTAAAAAAAAAGCACACATCTGC
>NC_051410.1:34174717-34174865 GCF_015228065.2 Penaeus monodon
TAAACGGGCACAAGAAAGCAACGCGGAACGGATGAAAGATAGGAATGTACACGATGAATTAAGCTATTGCGTCATCGGGCGGACTCGGTAGCCCAGGCGCGTGCGGAGGTGCAAAAATAGGAACCAATATATCGGCTGAAATATTTTA
>NC_051410.1:34175178-34176106 GCF_015228065.2 Penaeus monodon
TAACCCCCCCGGCAAAAAGCATCTGGAAGAGGAGGCGCCGCCCCCCCACCGGCAGGGCAGCATATGGCGCTAACTACCTCCGCCCACGCAAAAACGCCGCCCATTGTCTCACCCGAAGGCCGATCGCCCTCGCCCCGGATATAAGCCGTCAATCACATCCCCAGGCAGCGATATCGCACGACCAATGCCACAAGACAAACGTAAGTGAGCTTTGGGAATAAAGAAAAGTCAAATCCGCAGTAGTTCGCGGGGAATGGTGTGCGACCGAGTTGTTTGTTTATTTTAATTAACGAGGAATATCTTCTAAATGTAATGCAGAAGCGACAATTTGTGATCACGATAGCTGTAGCAATTGCTGAAGTAATTGTTGCAGTAGTGGTAGTCGTCTTCATGAACCAAAGAAGAATAACAATATTAGGAAACGCAATACGCATTATAGTTGATAAAAAAAAACATATACAACAAATACTACTACTATTCTTAATAGTAACAAAAACACTGCTAACCGCTAAAAAAATCAAGCAATGGTAACGATAATAACAGAAGCAACATTCTTTATTTTCCAAGGTCGTTCATAACTAAACGTGAAGCTCAGAAAAAAACAACCCCATCAAATCAAAACAATGATCATTAAGGGAGGAACAGTAAAAAAAAAGACAATGGAGAAAAAAAAATGCCACCCCCAAAAACAAAAAGGAAAAAGTACACCCCCACCCCCATTCCCCCCCCCCTTATGAGAGACCAGCGGTGCGTGGCCCTTTTGATGGCTCTCCCTCGCCCTTGCCCCGTCCCTAAGTATCCCTTGCTGGTCCGACTGTCCAAGGCTTGGGGGCCATAAATGAACTAACGGACCGAAACGATCCTTAATGAATGGCTGGAATGACGGAATGCTAGAAATAAACGGCTGGGAGTGAGGCTGGGGAGAACG
>NC_051410.1:34176449-34176731 GCF_015228065.2 Penaeus monodon
CCATTAGCCAAACAGTCATCTTCCGCTAAATCGCCTTTCCTCTTGCACAAACACCCAAGATCAACCACGGCTGTTGACAGACATTTTCGGGCCAGGTATGTTTGTAAACATTTTTTCCCGCCTTGCCTCAACCCTATTCAGCCACGACAAACACAGACATACGCACAAATTAGCCTAATTTCTCCCTGCGTGTCTCCCTCACTCTAATCTCGTCATCTTCCTTTTCCTTTCCTCCCAACTTCTTCCCGGTTATCACCCTACTTCCATTAATATTGAAAATCT
>NC_051410.1:34176750-34176818 GCF_015228065.2 Penaeus monodon
TACAATCCCACTGCAGCTAACATCATTTCCATCATACAATCATCCAAACAATTCCAGCTTTTGCACTT
>NC_051410.1:34177016-34177198 GCF_015228065.2 Penaeus monodon
TTTGACTGTCACGATGGAATTTTCGCCGAAAACGAGCGGGGAAATAGAATTCCCGGCGCACAACACGTAGCACAAAATGACACTTCGACGACATGAAATATTCGGTGCCGAGTTCGAGTGCTATTTCCAGTGAATGACTTAATGTAATCACAAAAAAAAGAAACGAAAAAAAAGAGAGAAAC
>NC_051410.1:34177540-34177958 GCF_015228065.2 Penaeus monodon
ATCAGAGAAAATCACTTCAACCGGTAGTTTCAATCTTCCATGCTCACCTTCCCAACTGCAAAGCAGCTCAATTTCAACCTGAGTCCTATAATTTCACAGTATAATGAGCTTTCTTTCTTCATCATTTCCCCTCTATTTCCTTTGGCATCAATAAATATTCTTATCGGATCATATTTTCAATATACAGTTATGATTATTCTTTGTCGATAGCTATAATAATAGAATTAAATTCAAGTGTGGCCATGAACTCGGCAAACTCTTCGCTAATGGCAACAATAATCAAGCCATCAAAAATGATAAAAAAAAACATCAAACACACATCTCTCCTTGACCTCGCATGACCTCACTCCAACTTTCCCTCAGCCTCTGCCTCGATTTTACTCCCTACTTCCTCTCCCACCCCTACTTTGCCACTTTA
>NC_051410.1:34177994-34178150 GCF_015228065.2 Penaeus monodon
AAGGTTTCAGCCTCCGCATCACCGCTTTTCCCAATCTCAACTCCAATTCCCACTCCATCTATTATTTCACTTCGTCCCTCACCCGCAGCATCACTCCCCCACTTTACCTAAACCCCTACTTCGCCCTTACCCCCACTGACTCATACTCCTCTTCAG
>NC_051410.1:34178211-34178733 GCF_015228065.2 Penaeus monodon
CATCCTACCGACGAAGACCTAAGTTTGTGTACATATAATGACATGTCATGTACAATGGGGGGAGGGGGGGCAGTTGGCATACGCCCCGTTCTACGCTGGCTTATCCGGCCGCCCATCAGTCAAGTGTCCGGGCGTGTGTAATGGGCGTGAAGCGACGCGTGATGCGGATTTTGGAGGCGCTGTCAAACTAGGCCTATGCGATAACATCATAGGGGAGAAAGGGTGGAGAAGGGGGAGGGGAAGGGGGGAGGTGAAAGGGGAGGAGGGAGGGAAAAGGGGAGAAGCTAGGGGAAGGAAGGGGAGGGAGGTGAAAGGGGAGGAAGGAGGAGGGAAGAGGGAGGGGAAGGGAGAAAGGGGGAGGATGTAGATGTAGTGGGATCCTGTCTTCTTGACGCTTTTTATGCTCATTTGGCACAATAGGCCTCCTCTTCTTGCTCCCTTTCCTTGTACTCTCTATTTCTCTTTCTTGGAGACGGACTAAGAAACTCGATAAAGAGAAGAGGAAAAAACACACACGAAAAG
>NC_051410.1:34178969-34179162 GCF_015228065.2 Penaeus monodon
TTGCATTTCAAGAGACTCGGCAACATCACTTAGTAGAACAATTCGTCTCTTTCTATCCTTATTTACTGGCATATATAAGTCCCTTTCTTAGAATAACTTCAAAGCCATCCTAATATGTCTCACCACACATTTCCTTCTCACATTTATCAACCATTCTGCATGATCCTTCTCACTACTTCCATTTCTTCTCCCT
>NC_051410.1:34179185-34179407 GCF_015228065.2 Penaeus monodon
CATTTCTATGTCGAAAATAGCCATTATCGCCTCGTCACGTCACTTCCGCCATTATTAATTCACTGCTAAATAAACAATGTGGATGGATGCAACCACGTAAGGCAGGTGTAACGTAATTATGACGGATGTTTCCCTTTCCAGTCTACGCTCTATGGGTTACGACTTCAGGATATTTGGCAAAGGCTAAAAATAACAGGGTTCGAGAAATGATATAACGGCGCC
>NC_051410.1:34179703-34179896 GCF_015228065.2 Penaeus monodon
CTGTAGGTGATAAAGAGATTTTAGATATTCAACCGTATCTATGAACAACCTTACTTAGAAAGGCCATTATGCCCTCCTCTATAACGATCTTTGGTAATTTCGAATACAGTAACAATATCAAAACTGGCTTTAAAATTACATACACAAATTACCAAAGTAATAACTGCTGCATTACATGCGACAATCAATATGC
>NC_051410.1:34180125-34180710 GCF_015228065.2 Penaeus monodon
TCAAATATCTAACACTAAAACCAATACACCTGACACTCACATCCACAGTCTGCAAAAAACACCTTGCCACGCGCAGCAATAACCATTACGATCACCATCACCTTAATTATCGCATAACTTATCACCTAATTATACAATGGTGATCATACCGTAACGAAGTCAGGGTCATTAATGTGTCTTATGAGCACAGGGGGGAGGGGGGAGGGGGAGGCACGATTGGGAGAAAGGGGGGTGGTTAAAAGGGGAGAAAGATGGAAGAGGCGAAGAAAACGGGAAGGATGATAAATATATAGCGAATGTACGAAATGGGGAAGAAGAAAAAAAAAATAAAGAGACTACGTAAAGGATACTACAAAGCAAACAACGAAAATTACAAACGCAGAAAATAGAGCAGAAAGAAAGAGGCGGAAAGCAGAAAAAGAAAGAAGATAAGTAGGTAAAACAACAATAATCAGGAACGAAGACCAAAACACAAGACAGGAGAAGAAAAAGAAACGACGAAAAACAAAACAAAACAAAATAAAAAATACGAAACAAAAGCAGGAATGACGATCAAACGACCACGAAAGAGAAGAGTTGACGTGG
>NC_051410.1:34180788-34181031 GCF_015228065.2 Penaeus monodon
AAGGAAAGGATCGCGCAGATAAGAGAGCGGAAAGCCAGACCGATTGTGATCTCGACTTATTGTTCTGAAAAGCTTAGCCTCTGGGGTCCTCGAGGGGTATATAAGGCTCGGAGTTCGTCTCATTTGTTTGTTTGTTCGTTGAGATCTCTGAATGTGGGTGGGCGTGCTTGAAATATGAGGGGGGGGGGGGGTAGAGTAGGTGGGACAAAGGAACGAGTGAAGGAGTGACAAAGGCAGGGGAGG
>NC_051410.1:34181143-34181383 GCF_015228065.2 Penaeus monodon
AACCAAAACACAGAAACAGAAAAAGAACATAAAGACGAACACACAGACATACAGACGAACAAAGTGAATAAAACCAAACAAAATGAGAAAAAAAATAAAACCAGAAAATAAAAGGAAAAGAAAGGATAAAGAGATCAGAAGGGAAGAAGCGCCAGTCGATTAGCAAGAACCGCGGCCATCATATGGGGCATAAGGGGGGGGGGGGGCACGCCGGGACAATAGGCGAATAGACTAAAAAGT
>NC_051410.1:34181715-34182219 GCF_015228065.2 Penaeus monodon
CAATCCGCGAAAGTAGTACGAACGGAGAAAGCAAAGATAAGGAAGAAATACACCTACCAAGTTGGAAAAGAGGAAAAAATCACAATAAGAGAAGGATGGACAGGAAGGATAGGAGGAGAGCCGGATAGAATCGGAAAAGGGTAGAAAGGAAAGAAAGGAGGAGAACCGAATAGAATCGGAGAAGGGTGGAAAGGAAGGACAGGGGACCCGGATAGAATCGGAGAGGAGTGGAAAGGAAGGCTAGAGGGACAGCCCTGACGAGGGAACGGCAACTCGGCATCCTCCCCTAGGGGTAGCGTGACCTTATCGCCTCCGGCCCAGCCCCCAGACCATCAAGTCGTTGTTGGCAGTCACGAATGCTCCTCGCTCTTTTATTCTCCCTCTCTTCCCCCTTTCTATGACACAGCAAACCAAAATCATATTAAGAGCCAAAGGGAAAAGGGGAACCTTGAATACAAAAAATAAACGAAAAAGAGTAATATACGTATAATCATAACAATCACC
>NC_051410.1:34182246-34182445 GCF_015228065.2 Penaeus monodon
GAGTGAAGGGTTAAGCATTGGCATGTTACGGCACTCAAATTACAAATCTCTCGTAAATCTGGTAATACACCAGCTTATTCCACCGGCGAATGACGCGGCCTTATCAGCACCCCAAGGACATATGGGTACAGTGTATTGGGCGGTTCCACTTCCCTCTGTGTTGATGCCTATCGGGGTAATTGCCATTTTTTTCGAATGA
>NC_051410.1:34182881-34183033 GCF_015228065.2 Penaeus monodon
CTCGTAGCTTGCATGCAAATGTACTACTGCACTACTTGCTGGTACGTGACTTCCCTAGCTGTAATTCTTGTGAAGAAAATAACAATAAAAAGTTAAATAAGAGATACAATACAATTGTCTCATCAAACTTAAGTTACCTTTCAAATAATCAT
>NC_051410.1:34183264-34184712 GCF_015228065.2 Penaeus monodon
CAAAGAAATAAGCAAAATCACAATTCGCTCCTACTATCACCTTACTTATCACTGCCTCCCATCTTTTTGCAATTTCGCGACACGTGAAACAGAAACATCGAAACAAACATCGCAACATCGCCACAAATCCTCCACGACGAGGTTCTCCGTTCATCGTCCAAGGCGCAGGTAATTAGAGCGTGAGAAACTAAATCCTACATTGTGAGACGATTGACTTTCTCCGTTTTCTTTCTGGCCTGTTGAGGATGTCTTCTTAATTAATCACCTCCTGTCTTCTTTTAATTACGTTCAATCTCCCTTTCTTTGTGATATTTTTTCTCGGGGTAATTTCGTTATCTCGGTTTTCTCCTCATCTTCATTCTCTCTTAATTCTTACTATTTCTGATACTTATTCCATCCATCTCTTTTCTTCTCCGTCTGCTTTAGTGTTCTCTATTACTACCGACTGGTTAATTCTGCATATTTTATTTGTTTACATTTGCTTGTTTATTCTGTTTTACTGTTTTGTTATCATTATGTTTCTCTTGTATCTTCCATTCTCTTCCATTTTCATTCCCCTGTATCTCCCATTCTCTTCCATTGTTCCTATTTTATCTATCATTCTCTTCCATTATCGTTCTCTTGTATCTCCCATTCTCTTCCATTATCGTTCTCTCGTATCTCCCGTTCTCATCCCTTATCGTTCTCTTGTATCTCCCATTATCTTCCACTATCTTTCCCTTGTATCTCCCATTCTCTTCCAGGACCGTTCTCTTGTATCTCCCATTCCCTCCCATTATCTTCCTCTTGTATCTCCCATTCTCTCTTCCTGTCTCACTTCCCCATCCTTATTTCTTCCACCTTCTCCTCCTCCCTCCCCACGGCTAGGAGAAAAAAGGAAAAAATCGGTTATATGGTCAGTGTTTCTCCCTAATCCTCCTCTCCGATCCCTGCCTCTTGTCGGCTCAAGATGCGTAACCATCCGGAAGTCTGACGTTCCTTCCTGACACTTGACACAGCTGACACTTGACATGCCGGGGACTAACGTGACACTTGAGTAAGAGAAAGTGACAGGAGAGAGCTATGCAAATCAGGTGGGAAAACGAGAGAAAGGACCACGAGAACGGCGTGTGTACATCCGTGTGCGAAAGAGTAAGAACGAAATTCCCGCCTCGTTGTACTCACACCGCCGGAGACGCTACGTTGGACTGAATCACAAAGAGGATACAATAACTTAAGTCACCTGCCACCCCCACCGAACCCCCACCCCCTGCGGACCGTCATGCCCCCCCCCCCCACCTCCTCTCTCCGACCTCTTTTGAGTACTGCTCCCGCGGCTAATCCCACACTAAGTCACCTGCGCACTCTTTAGATTTAGCAGTAACGCTACCTGGCACGGAACCTGTCTCTGTGTAAGTTTGTCTATTTTTCTACTATTAATCTTTTCTCCTCTTCTCCTATCTTCCCTC
>NC_051410.1:34184986-34185623 GCF_015228065.2 Penaeus monodon
AGAAATCGCCTAATCCCTTAAAAGACCTGGCTCCGCTTCAATTACTGTTTCGAATAACAACGCCCGACGACCAAGCCAGCAACACGACGAAGCCACGACCAAGCCACGCGAACACCTACGCCAGAAGACATAACAAAGCGTCAGCAAATATCAGCGTAAATGTGTTCGAGAGTCCATCAAGTCTTACCGACGTGCCTTCAGGTTCAGCAGTCCGGAAAGCGAGGGAGGGAGGGAGATTATTACTGAGATAACCATTAATTTTATCATACTTTAATTTATATACCTTTTTACGCCGCTCTGATAATGACTCGGGGATTAAAATGGTTTGACAGCGCGAGTGTCAGGTAGTAAATGAGACCAGGTCATAGTAATAACACCGGTGGCAATAACACCGATGTCGATGCAATTAACAATAGTAACCGTAACCGTGACAATCAATTCGAATTCAATATCAACCGAATGGAGGCAACGGCAATAGTCGCCGTTATACAAGGCTCCTTGCATAGCACACAAGGAACCTACTTACTACCGTTAAAGCAATGCTAAAAATACTAATACCGTTATTGACAACTGACTGAAATGACGATAATGACAAAAAGATAAATTATATGAAAAATCATATATTATAGAATGCAAT
>NC_051410.1:34186241-34186553 GCF_015228065.2 Penaeus monodon
CCCTCTTGAACGTCCTGACCGCCCGCCCACAGCCCACGCCCATTCACAGGCGCCACACATCCTCCCCCCCCCCCCCACCACACTCCCTAACCGCCCGTCCAACCCAATACGGTCAGCGTCAAATCACGCCAGGCCAGGCTCAAAGGTATTGCGTCATTCGACCGCCATTAAGAATTCCTTTTTTATTGCGCAAGGTGATTGCCGCTGCCACTACCTTATTTGCTTCATCTGTAGCTTCGCTGTCACGGCCTTTGAGGAGACTTAGCCTCGTTGTACTTGCGCAAAGACACCCGGAAAACACGTAACAAATCA
>NC_051410.1:34186582-34187401 GCF_015228065.2 Penaeus monodon
TCCGAAAACATGAACAAAAACACGCAGAAGGAGCCATAAAAAAACACCATAAACCACTCCAAACTGTCACACGTTCCCCTTTTTATCAATAACCGCTAAAATTGGCACCAACTGATCACACAACCCGCCTCTCTGAGTGATTACGTAACGCGATCCAAGAGATGCATCCAGCGTGGCCACGTAATGAAGCTTTCATAATGGGACTCACTCTCCACGCTGGGTTTACCTTGTTGATGGAAATTCATCAGACAAGTTTACACTGAGTGAACTCCTGCGTCAACCTAATGAAACAAGCTTGATTGTTCCCGAGTTAATGACATACAAACTGGTTGACCTAATTAGTATCGCCATTAATCAACCCCCCGCAACCAATCAATGCAATTGTAAACTCACAACTTAAAACCCTAATAAATCAAAAACTTCAATGAAAAGCCAGCGAGATGCCATCCCAAGCGAGGGGATGCCCGCCCCTTTCCCCTTCTAGCATCCCTTATAAATACGGTCAAGAATAGCAGCCGATTCTCCCAGATACCCCCCACCCCCCACCCCTGAGAAATGGATATCTAGAGACAGAAATAACCATCAACTAATATATTATGGGTACGAAAATAGAAAATAAAATCGATTATGAAAAAATACAGCAAACAATTTTTTTTTTTTTTATGTAACCTCGCTCTCATTTCTCGCCACGGACGTCCGAAACGCTCCGTCAAAATAAACAAACGAGAGTGAATGACGTCACGCTAATTCCATAACAAGGACTTCATCTGATTTATCTTCCCTGTCAAAGGGTTAAACGAACCGCAGCCATATTAACCA
>NC_051410.1:34187553-34188396 GCF_015228065.2 Penaeus monodon
AGACGTGGTACTTCCTTCTCTCCCCGTTTTTATTTCCCTGACCTACTCTCCGTGTCTTTTGTCCTTATTTTTTTCTCCAATTTTATTACACATTTAAGCTCTTCTGTCCTTTATGCCGTCTACATTCTTCGCGTTTCGTCTTCTCTTCGCGCTTTCGCTCTGTTTTCTTCTCTCTCTTATTATTCTACGCATTTCGTTTTAGCCTCTTCTTTTTGCATCCTCCTCCTTTCCTGTTTCTTATTTTTACCCTCTCCCTTTATTCTTATTTTCTTTTCATCCATGTTTTTTCTTTTCTTCCCTGTCCTTCCTTTTGCATATCTTTTCCTTTCCCTCACTCTCTCCTTTCTCTACTCTTTATTTCTGTATCCTCTCTCTCTCCCCTTTCTTTCTCCTTCGGCGCATTCTCATTCTTTCCCCCTCCGTCCCCTCCGTCCTCTTCTCATTCATTCTTCCCGCTTCACCTTTCTTCCCCCTTTCATCTCCTGTCAGATATTCTTCTATCTTTTCTTCCTCCTCTTCTTCATTCTCACCTCTTCCCCCCCCCTCCCCCACCCCTCCTCACTCCAACCCTGTCAAGCTCTAACACGTTCGACTCCAGAGAGATGCGAACCAAAGTGACCTCGCGACATTCGGCCTCGATCTGCGTATCTGAACGAGCAAATCAGCCAATTGCGCTTTAATCATAAAAAGAGAGCGTCTGGATGGCGGCCTTCGTACTGATGGGTGCGTGAGGTTGACTTCAATACACTTATGAAACAAGGTCAGGGTGTCAGTTCTCGATTCCGCCTCAGGGTGATTTTTTTCGTCCCATTTCCTGTATTTATTTTCCTTCTTTTTTAAACG
>NC_051410.1:34188625-34188883 GCF_015228065.2 Penaeus monodon
CCTCATTAACACACTTTTCGCTCCCTCTCCCCTTTGGCTCCACGAACTGCACACTAAGTCATCGCCAAGGTCAAGGGAGACAAAAATAGGCCTCGCACAAACAAACAAGGAAACAGTCTCCCTCTTGCATACACCTAAATAAATATTATTACTTATTTTTTTGACGTTTCTTACTGCTTCTCGCCGGAAGTGTGCAAGATGTTCAGCCACACCTGTTGACTATCGTTCAAAAAGGCGAAACGAAAATGGTCAGACGCT
>NC_051410.1:34188908-34189191 GCF_015228065.2 Penaeus monodon
AATCATATCGGCACTCGAGACGCAAACATAAGTTCACCATAATACAGAGAAAACGTCCCATGTGCACTGAGAAATGTGACATACTGACAGACACGTAAATAAAAACAATTTTGGCAAGTTTCGTAACGACCGAAAGAAAATGTCTTAAGAGGACGATCGAAGAAAAAGAAGACACGGCGGATAATCATAAGGACAGAAGAAGGGGCGGGGGATGTGAGCGACAGAAGAAAAGGAAGAGGAATGGGAGAAGGAGGGACTAGCAGGTGTTGACCGAGAAAGGGAA
>NC_051410.1:34189241-34189651 GCF_015228065.2 Penaeus monodon
GGATAGCGAGAGACACCTGCACCGACAGCAACAACGGCGACCGGATGTAAGCCAACCCTCCGCCGCCGGGTCTCGGGAGAGGGAACGCCAAAGCATGGAAAAGAGTAACAGCCATTTTTATATGTATATTCTCATACCGATTTTTTTATTTATTTCTCTTTCACTCACCCTTTAAAAAATCGATAATAACACAAGATTACATAAAATACATGCACTTAATACCGTCCCACTAAGACAGGGCGAGTTACAATCATACAACAAAGTTACTTTTCATACAACACAGAAAAGTTGATTATACTGACACCAGTTATGGATTTGAGATGTAACTGAAGTCACGCTCCTTTATTCTTCGTTTCCAAATAATATCATTGGCATTATCATTACATCATATAACACATTTGCCAGATTTT
>NC_051410.1:34189741-34190098 GCF_015228065.2 Penaeus monodon
TTATTCATCTGTTTACCAATAAGTTAGTCGTACTTCCCTCTTACACATCGCCATAAAGTCCGCAAATCCCCCCCCCCACACAAAGAAGCAGCACGACCCCCACCCCCTATCATCCTCTCAGCCGCCTTTAACCAGCATAATCCAAGTCAGAATTACCTCGAAATCTCCAAGCTTCAGGCGCTTGCACAAGGTCTTCTCGATCAGCTGATTTCCCAAAAGCACACGCCTTCCTTCCCCCGTTTTCTGTTACGTCTCATGCCATTCGCTATCTTTCCTAAAGTTTTATTCTTCTTTCTTCTAGACAAGGTGAAATGAGGAGAAACCGAGAGGGGGAGAAGAATGAGATGATGACATGTA
>NC_051410.1:34190608-34190720 GCF_015228065.2 Penaeus monodon
ACAAGGCTGAGTCATGATCGACAATTACTAATATTTTACTAAATTTCAGTTATTGCATATGCTTCCTCCCAACTTTAGCTTTTATGAGTCCATAATTAAGTCTCTCGTACAT
>NC_051410.1:34190794-34191058 GCF_015228065.2 Penaeus monodon
TATCGGGTAGCTGGCACGATTGTATGGTGTATGATAACTAATAAAATAGGTGGATTCTAAGTTTAATGTTTTCTTTATTGACTTTTTTTTTCAATCTACATATATGCGATGATATTCACAGAATCCACGACTATCTTCGATGCGAAATTCATTCACGAGGATATTGTAGATTCTGTGGCTGACAGACACTCGGCGTGTCTGTCTATGAATCCCCGGACGAGTGTGATCGTTGCTTAAGGGAGGCTCGTATACCTCCTTCATTTA
>NC_051410.1:34191131-34191423 GCF_015228065.2 Penaeus monodon
GGGTGGGGCAGACGGGATGGGACTGTCATTTTATCCGATCAAATCCAATTTTTTTCCTCCCCATCATTCCACTCCTCTTTCCCCTCCTCCCCTCCCCCTCCTTCTCCCCCTCTATTACACACGCATGGAGTCCCGTCTTCCTGTTCGAACCAGACAAAGAAAAACCGCTCGACCCATTCTCACTTGTATGTTTTATAATTTTTTTGTCTTTTTTGTTTTAACTTCTTATTCTTATTCTTTTGGTTGGCCTTTATGCCTATCTTCATCTTTTGATATTTAAGTTTGTCTTTTT
>NC_051410.1:34191489-34191812 GCF_015228065.2 Penaeus monodon
TAACATTTAAGTTTCTTTTTGCGTTTTTTGTCTCCTCTGTAATGTTTTTTCTTCTTTTTCTTCTATTCTGCCATCTTCATCCTATAATATTCCCTTCTCCTCATCGCTAAAGAACCAATCGAAACGGAAGAATTATCAGCGACCTTACAGCACAATCGCAGCTGCTCCGCCAATCGCCCGGCCAATCATGCCCTGTTATCATTTCCATCCGATCGCAACGTCACCTCAATGCCAGTTTGCGCAACGAAAAAATAAATTATAGCGCAATGGGAAAAATAATCGATGTAATATGGAGTGACAATGTGACAACGGTAATGCAACGT
>NC_051410.1:34192336-34192417 GCF_015228065.2 Penaeus monodon
TAGAAACATATCTTGAAAATACGTTTTTTTAAATTATGATATATTCTTTGAAGCATGTATGTCATGTCTCCCAGCGACATA
>NC_051410.1:34193301-34193861 GCF_015228065.2 Penaeus monodon
AGGGGGAGTTAGTACATAATAGCAGTCTTATGTGTATGACGCGAGTGGGACAGGATGAACCAGTCGGTTTCCCACGCTCCGCAAGGTGCTATCAGGCCGTAATTAATTGCCTTGCCCATACGCCTTTCCCTTCTCACTCTCCCGTCTCCACATCCTCTCTTTTATCTTCTCATTTCTCACTTCCTTCTCATCCGCACTGCCTCATTCATCCTCTCTTGTTTGTCCGTTTGCCTGTTTCTTTTTCATGCTAATTAGTTTCCTTAATCTTAATTTCTATTATTTATTTCTTCGCATATTCTTCTATGTTCTTTTGAATTCTTTTACTTCCCCTTACCTTTCATTCCCCCCCTTTTATCTCTCCTTTTCTCCCTCTTCTTCTTCTCTCCTCCTTAATCTCCCTTCTATTCTTCTCCTAAGATTCCTCCCTGTTCAGTCTAGCATCACCTAGAATGTTCATCAATACAATCCAGAGCAAGACGACAGTGTAAGTGCAGGCACGATCACACACTCGTCAGCAGGAAAGCACCCAGGCACACGGCCGCCCATACAGGGAAGCGGAC
>NC_051410.1:34193903-34195435 GCF_015228065.2 Penaeus monodon
TAGGTATGAATGCACGGCCGCGGGAGGGAGGGCCGTGCGTGCGTGCGTGTCTGACTCAGCCTGCGTCACACTCAGCCGGGGCCCGTAATCGCCAGCCTTGACCTCCAGACCCGGGGGTTCCTTGCCGCCTTTGCCCTACGCCTCCAGCTCTCCTCCTGGAGCACTTATCCTTCGAAACCCTTTTGTTTCGTCGGTGTACTTCGTGTGTCTGTGTCTGTCTGTCTGATAGTGTACTCGTTGGTTTCTTTAATTATCGGTCTGTGTTCGTATCGATGGTTTATCTGCCTCCTAATATTTCATAATACTGCTTGCATATCTATTTTCCTTTTTTCCTTTCTATGTCCTCATTCATAAAAACCTTTTTCAGTCCTGAAATGCATTTCAAAAGTATTCCGAAACTCCTGGCTCACCTTTCAGGAAACCCGCTTCGTGCATAGTAGATTTTCCCGCCAAAGACACCACCATCCATTTAGCTGCATCCTAGATGATTCTACCCCCCCCCCTCCCCCGTCCCAACACACTCTGCCAGCTTCTCAGATCAGGAAATCAGGCGGGCATGCACTCAAGGCACGCAACAAACCTCACCTACTTCACACCACGTGGCATTTCCTGTCGTAAGTCTGATGACTCGGCAAAATGATAACTTGACTGTGATGAGGTGACTTTTGGCCGCGGGCCAGATTATGCCATCATCGTCGCTATAGACACTTGTGTCGGCCATTACTGATGTTACCGGCAGTGGCTGCTTCTAAAAAATCAATATTCATAATTCCCAACATAAAAAATAGAGCTGGTTATACGGTTGATACACAAAATCACTAACCAATTTATCCTCACCACTAACATCATCACCGATTATGTTTCTATTATAATCTCAATAATCGTAATGTTATGTCTCATTTTTGAAGTGACGCAACGCATTTCCAACCAAGGCCGTCATGCACTTCTTTAAGACTGTGCTATTACTTTGTTCTTCGCGATGATCTATGCTACTTAACCTCGCCAAAGTCTATTCGATATTGAAAAAAAGCATCTGATACCCTGTAACTGGCCTCGCATTTTATTTCAAAAATTATATATCTATCAGACTGTTTATCCGTTTCTTCATTCATCTGTTTGTCTAACTTTCCGTTTTTATTTTTGTTCCAACGTTAAAAATATAACTGAATCTTCCTCACCAACACATTTTTTCAATGAATCTAATCAATCCATATAATCCAAACATCCATTCTTCGGTCGCAATCACAAAAGAAAACTTTATCACCTGAAACGGGCCGGACATAGACTAAACGCCGGATACGCTAAAAAAGATTGCAGAGTCGCCAACAGTCCCCGACGTCGGAGAAAGCGCGCGATCGGCGACCCGACAAGACGCGCGGGTGACCAGCTCGCACCCTCCGCGCGTCCGTCGCTCAATCCGCAATGGTCCGTTCCAGCCCGGCGGGACGGAAAATACCGGGGGTTCCGAGGTATTTTATTGTCTACATGGCGAGGGGGAAAGGAGGGTTACTCACTAACGGCCGCACCGATGG
>NC_051410.1:34195541-34195988 GCF_015228065.2 Penaeus monodon
AGATAATCAATCCCATAACAAATACGTATTCACTTAAACCTCACTAAGAATATAAACAAAGCCATCGGGCATTCCAAAAGCACCAATTACCCTAACAGACATCGGAATAGGCTCCAGCAACTAAAATTGATAAACGAGGGTGCCTTAACAGATAACAAATCAGGTGATGCAGCAGGAGATCTGACAGGTGCTGCAGGTGCCCTAACAAATGTCACAGCGGGCGTCCCAAGAAGGGCTGCAGGTGACCCCTAAGACAAGCACAGGTGGGCCATCAGCTGCCAAGCCTTTTGTGTGCGAGCAGGTGCCAGGATGCTGGGCGCTTAGGGACGCTCGGACACGGATACCTGGAAGACGGGAGGAAAGGGAAGAAGAGGAGGAAGTGGGGAATGAAGAGGAGGATATGGAGAATGGAGAGGAAAAATGGCAAGAAGAAAAGGGGGGAAGGGG
>NC_051410.1:34196069-34196276 GCF_015228065.2 Penaeus monodon
CGATGACGACGGAGAGGAGGAAGACAAAGAGGAGAGCCTGAAAGAGAAGGGAGGGGGGGAGAGAAATAAGGGAGGAGCGTGAACAGGACCAGGTGTATGCGCTGGGTACAGGATACATATTCATGGCGACCTCAAGCTGGGTCACCGTCGTTACTCGAGAGACCTCCAGGGGTTACGCACCTGTCCTGTCTGTATGTGCTCCCTAGT
>NC_051410.1:34196352-34196442 GCF_015228065.2 Penaeus monodon
TTGTTATCTTTATTTTACTCGTTATCCACTGACACTTGGAGGAGGGAATTAATCTCTGATAGAGGAGATAGAATCAAAATGGAAATAGGC
>NC_051410.1:34196710-34197004 GCF_015228065.2 Penaeus monodon
ACAAAACACACACACAAAAGATGCTACAAAACACACAAACACGCAAAAGCAACCCAAACAAACAGTAGCCAAAAACGGCCAACCCTAACCAAACTTGTGAGAAATCCGCGCTTCCGCCGCTCACGAAATTGGGCCTTTGTAAAGAAAGGTCAAACAGGTGTTACAGGATCAAGAGAGAGAGAAAAAAAGTCGTAATGCTGCTCTGATATGAGTCACTGTTAACGTGACTACTGTAGGGTTTACATGTTTATGGTGTGTTTTGGAAGAGGCATACAGAATGTACATAATTAATTC
>NC_051410.1:34197218-34197426 GCF_015228065.2 Penaeus monodon
CGAGTGCGAGTGCGTGTGCGTGTGGTTAATTTTGCAGGTATTAGTCGAGTTTTAACTAAAGAGGCCCATAGCTTTGGCGTGGATGTTCAAATATTCCGCTTTTCGTCTCAGAGAAATTTTCAAAACTTACAATATAAAGAAAATCAATTAAGAAAGAGCTAATGCGATATCTCCATTCCCGTTTTCTATTACAGAACAAGAGTGCATT
>NC_051410.1:34197461-34198178 GCF_015228065.2 Penaeus monodon
TCTTTACAGGCCTAATCGAGGGGAAGATTTCATCCGATAAACTCAAATAAAAGTACATCTCCAACCGATAGGCCTACAGCAAAGCCTCTTAAGTCCTTCGCACCGACGGGAACCACCTGCCTAATGGCCCCTAGACTGATTAACTGCTCCTGAACAACACTCACCTGTAACACGTTAGCGAGAAACATTCTGAAGCACCCGAGGAATCAACGGGCATCAGCTAATCATTCTCCTTTCCTCGCCTGCTTGTCTGTCTCCTTTTCCTCGGCCTCTTTCTTGCTTCCTCTTCGTGGGTGCGGAGGGGAATAAGTTCATCCTTGTGAGACTGAAATGCAATTCGGTTCCTTCCTCTTTCTAATCACTTCCTGCTTCTCGTTCTCTTTTTTTTCCGGGTCACGTCTTCAAGTTCCTTTGCGTTTTGCTTTCATTCATACTTTCCGCTTCTCATTATATTTCTGCATTTTACAAATCACACTCTTTATTTTCTTTCCATTCTCTTTTCCTGTCGCGAATACCGGGGACTTAGCATTGTTCTATGACCAAGTGTCAATGAATATGCAGTGACCTCATCGGTACAGTAAGTAACAATCCGATGTTATTTTTTTTCTTTCCTCTATTACAATTACATTTTCAAATTCGTTTTTTTCCAATTTTATTTCTTATTTTCTGGAAAGCAACAAATACAGCATCATCAGAGACAACATCACAACGATATAG
>NC_051410.1:34198301-34198535 GCF_015228065.2 Penaeus monodon
AAAAAAAAACAAGCCAATTCCCCCCACCCCCCGTCTTTCAAATCAAAATACCTAAAACATTAGAGCTAATCCCATAAATACCTGACAGCCCGACGTCAGACTGACCCGGCCTACGCACTCACTCGCCCCTCCCGCCCCTCCGCCCAGCCACCCATGCGCGCTTCCTGGCCCTCGTCAGCCCACTCCACCCCTTTCGGCACCGAGCCAGCTGACCCGTGCTTTCAATCTGACGGT
>NC_051410.1:34198970-34199105 GCF_015228065.2 Penaeus monodon
CACCTCAAACACTTCTCACAAGAGGGCCAGTAGAAATACCAATAAAAAAGGAAACACAGCCACACCGCTATGCACCGTATTTTTTACCATCCAACAAGAGTCATGTCATTTATAGTGAAATCATGTGCAGAGACG
>NC_051410.1:34199150-34199807 GCF_015228065.2 Penaeus monodon
TTTGAGGTAACAACGTACCCAATCTGAATCAAATCATGTACATTACACCGACTGACCAAAAGTGTGTCAGCCCGCTAGCGTAGCATAACTCGCTCGGCGTAACATAGTATACTTTTCCCGGCCCGGCAGACAAGTACTGTTATACTGTAATTTATATTATTCTGGAGAGATATACACATATCTGTGTATATATATACGCGTTAAATATTTTCCCTTTCTTCTCGTATCTTTCCTCTTCAAATTTTTTTCTTCATCTTTTTGGCATAAAAAAAAACAATAGGAAGATGCTCCAAAAGATGTAAAAAGCCTCCACCAAACTCCAAACTCCTTCCACGCCGAGAAATGACAAGCAATACAAGCTGTGAAAAAGCAGAATGCAATGACCCATCGCGAAAACGTAAAGCAGTGCAAAAACAGAGCAGCTTGACCGGAGACGCAAGCAACATGACAGAAAAGAAGCAAGGTCGCCATAGAGTAAGGGAAGAGGATGGGGGGGGGGGGGGGACGTGACGAAAGGGAAGGAGAGGATGTGAGGGGGCAATGTGTGAAAGAGGGAAAGGCCACGCTGAGGTGAGAAAAGGGAAATGAACACGGAGAAAAGGTCGAACAAAGTGGGAGGAAAAGAGGATGGCGTAAACCTGTTGCTGCTACTGTACT
>NC_051410.1:34200027-34200368 GCF_015228065.2 Penaeus monodon
GCCGAACGTCACTCTTGTTATCATTCCTTCGCGCTCGCCCAGTCACGCAAGACTACTTCGCTAATGGGGCCAACGCTGCTGTACACCGGGGCATGGGTGCAAGGGGGTATAGGGGAATGGGGGGATGGAGTAAGAGCAGCAATGGGAGGGGGGGGGGAGAAGAGGCTCCGAATGGGTGACAATACGCCCTAAGACGCGGGGCCTCCTTCATCAATTAGAGCTACTAGTGTTACCTGTCTAAATAAGCCTAGACCTGTATGGGTTGGAACAGGGCGAGAGGATGGAGAGGATCTAAGGACGGGAGAGGACGGGTGTTATTGAAAAATGAAAGAATGAAGGTG
>NC_051410.1:34200842-34200963 GCF_015228065.2 Penaeus monodon
ACTAACTTGAAACAAGTAAAAACAAAAACATTTAGTATATTCAAATTAAATTTACGAATTCAACGGACGGTTCACAAGTTTACAAAACGCAGATGACACTATGACCAAGCGAAAAAATATG
>NC_051410.1:34201054-34201128 GCF_015228065.2 Penaeus monodon
TTCCTCTTTTTGCACTCTTTTCAATATAACGTCACAGCACTTGCCAATCCGTCTCCGATTCACCGAAAACCACA
>NC_051410.1:34201170-34201262 GCF_015228065.2 Penaeus monodon
AGTCACGGGTCCCCGGGCACGGCCAACACGGTACCTGCCCGCATCAAGTCGAGCGGGTGACTGGAGAAAAACCTACTACCCAAGAGACGCGG
>NC_051410.1:34201723-34201938 GCF_015228065.2 Penaeus monodon
GCGCATCTCGTATGATGAAAGATCCGACACCGGGCATTTCTTCTCCCAACACCCGACCCCTACGTCTCCGCCTTTCGGATAGGCCTACAGATTTTCGGTTGATAAAAAAGAGGTTTTAAATATCAATGGAACGTATATTCAGGGTCGAGGCGATGTTCTTGTTACTTGTAGTAGAATATGTTCCTGATTATCATATCTACTCCTCCTGCCCTACT
>NC_051410.1:34202394-34202606 GCF_015228065.2 Penaeus monodon
CTAGCGTGAGAAATAACCCCCGTCCTCCCCCCGCCCCCTTTTATCCCTCCCCCCCGATGCCCCCGGGGGATCCGCGTCAACAAAGCGTAATTTCTCCCACTCTTTGCGGCAATTCAAGGTCGGGAAGGAATTCTCGCTTTGTATATAAACTGCGGCTTGGTGATAGACCTTGTAAAGCATTTATTCTTATCTCTGTTTGATCTTAACTGTTT
>NC_051410.1:34202676-34203493 GCF_015228065.2 Penaeus monodon
TATTCGACTGTTTTCCCTTGATCTTTTGTATTTAATATCGGCGTTCTGCTCTCTTTAATATGTTCTCTTACTATATTTCCATATATCTTTTTAATTATCTTTTTTCCCTTTTCTATTATTTATTTTGTATTTTTTTAATCGGCGCTTTCCCAGTTATTTTATACTCTCTTACCTTGTAAGCCATTCACTATTATACTTTCGTATTATTTTACATTGTCTTATCCGTCTTTATTTATTCTATAAGCGTGAAT
The DNA here is from genome assembly GCF_015228065.2 of Penaeus monodon. NCBI lineage: Eukaryota > Metazoa > Arthropoda > Malacostraca > Decapoda > Penaeidae > Penaeus > Penaeus monodon. Next base: position 34,202,928 of record NC_051410.1, read on the forward strand.
ACATTTCTCTTTACCTCTATAAAGTTGATTCTAAAAAAATACTTATCATACCGTGTCATATCACTTATTTATTTTATTATTTTTTTAAATTGTTCCTCTTCCTTATTCCCTTTTTCACATCATATGACCAAACCACTTCATTCTCTGATACTTCAATGTTTTTCTCTTCTCTAGTCCGTCAATTATGAAGTACACTTTAATTCTTTTTTATAGTCCATTTTATTGCCTGTTTATTTCCCGCAATTCAGCTAATTTAAATCCTATATCTATTAACATACATGTTTTTTTTCTTTGATTTTCAAGCGCTGTGTAGACATCAGCGTCCGGTTATGGCAAAGATACTAATAAATGGCTTTTAAATGTCAGACGTGGTAACCCAAGTTTATCTTAAATTCTTCTTAAAATACAATTACCTTCGTTTTTTGTCAGCATGATTAATACAGCATTTAACTAATTACCTCATTGGCTGGTAATGGGTAGTAATTTTCTCTGTTCTTATAGCACTAAAATACATTTTAAAATACATTTTAAACAACGCAATTTACTGCAAACAAATATACACATAC
>NC_051410.1:34204939-34205124 GCF_015228065.2 Penaeus monodon
ACTAAGTATACAACAATGCATTATTCAGCGTCGAACTGGCGAGCTAGTCACAAGTTAACAACACACGGTACGAATTCATTTCTGTAATTGCAACTAATTGCAACGTGAGACTTTGCAATTACTAGGAAACGAGGTGGAGTGATTCATTTGACAGTCCGTTTCCAATATATTTATCTATTTACAGA
>NC_051410.1:34205199-34205387 GCF_015228065.2 Penaeus monodon
AACATCAATTCCCGTTTATAACGTGTAAGAGTAATTAAAAATGTGCCTTTACATTCCTTTCTGACTTCCCAATTAGCACTGCCTGTCTATTTAACTTTATATATGGTTGTCTTGCTGTCACTGTGGATTGGTTTGTCTGCATGTATGCAGGGGGCCTATGCGCGTGGTTGTGGGTGTGTGCGAGGGTA
>NC_051410.1:34205556-34205777 GCF_015228065.2 Penaeus monodon
AGTGCTCTTGTGTACGTGTATACACGCGTGTATACGTGCGTGTGCGTGTAAGTATACATATCTACGTGCGAGTACATACTGTCGTAGCAACCTATGCCCTCCCCCCGCCCATCAACCAACCCAACACTTTACCCGACCCCCCCCCCTTAACATCTTCCCATCTATCACCAATCTAACCCGCGCTTCGTCAATGACACGGCCACACGCACAACCCTAAAACT
>NC_051410.1:34205828-34205969 GCF_015228065.2 Penaeus monodon
CTTACCAACATACAAACAGGCATAAACTCGTAATTACGGCGCGACGAATCAGCGAGACGAGCGCGAACGGCCGTTTTGTTCGTCCGTTTCGGAATCACTGGCGTCCAAATCACTCCTTGCGGTTTTCCTTTTCTCTTCCGT
>NC_051410.1:34207123-34207480 GCF_015228065.2 Penaeus monodon
GCCTCTCTCACCTGCCCGTTCTCTTCTTACCTGCCGCCCTCTCGAGAGCTGGCCATACGTCATCAGCACTTCATTCTCGACAAACCAGATACCCGATTTAGTATCCACTCACCGTTTACATATACGAAAATTATGCAAAAACAATATCAACAAAATAAAAATAAATAAAATCCTGGCCCACATATACATATATCTCGGTCCTGGCCTCGCCCCCCCCCCCCGCGACCATCAAGCAGCTATAGTCATACGGTCATAAATAGAGGGGTTAAGGCAACGCGAGGCCATGGGGACCGCCACTTGGCCTCTCCCACCCCCCTCCCCCTTCCCTTGACATACACTCACATACGAGCACATAAT
>NC_051410.1:34207760-34208092 GCF_015228065.2 Penaeus monodon
CCAGTAACGTAAAAAAAAACATGCCATTCTTATTCAAATTAGCCACCATACCACAGATGCCCATGTTTAGGACGATAGATTTTGGAAAAGACATCTTCAGAAAAAAAAATAAACGGCCATTTTCCTGATTTGGGTTTTTATATTAAATTATTCTACAACTTTAGGCTTAACAGTGTCGACCAGGTGTATCTGATGGGAAAATGAATACATTCTATTTGCTATACAACATTATTTAAGGAATATATTAGAATAAACTAGGGGGAAATAGCTAAATACAAGTAAACATATCATGCACATCGATACACACGCACGCATGTCCGAAAGCACATGCG
>NC_051410.1:34208512-34208596 GCF_015228065.2 Penaeus monodon
AGAATAAAAAGACGAATAAAAAAGAAATAACCCACACAAGCCGCTCTGATAGGAATCACCGCCCGCGACCTTTTCCTTTTGTAG
>NC_051410.1:34208632-34209431 GCF_015228065.2 Penaeus monodon
TGGGGAAAAAATAACGACGTAAATCAACTGTAAAACGTAAATACTATATTTCTGTTTCTATCTACGTCTATTCCTATGACTACTAAGGCCTAGCTACAATTTTTGTCGTTATTTCTTACTTTTCACTATTCTTCACTATTATTTCCCGTTCTCCTTTTTTCGCTTTTTCGCAGTTATTTGCCTTTTTCGTCCTCCTCCCGTCATTTATTCATTTTTCTTTGTGTTTCATTCCATTCTTAATCAACATTTTTCTGCACCACGGCGAATGGTATAATCACAGAGAAGAAAGGCAAGAGTAAGAAAGCAGAAGTAACGAAACTACAGATAAAAATCATGAAAAAAAAGCTGGAAGAACGGATATGGAGACGAGCAATAGCAGAGGAAAAGGGAATGAGAAAGGGGGCGATGGGAAGGAAATGTGGAAGAGAGGACGATAGATATGAAAGGAGGAAGAGAAGACGGTGAGAAGAAAACGGAGAAGAGAACGATGAAAAGGAAACAAGAGAGAGTGCACGATTAAAAAGACAAGAAGAAAGAAAGAGGAAATAAGGAAGAGGACGATGGGGAGGAAATGAGATGGTTGATAATAAGGAAAAGGAGTAAATCAATGGGAAGGAGATGATGAAGAGAACAATGAGAGGGAAATGAGGAGGTTGATAATAATGAAATGGGGATGACGAGGAAAAGGAAATCAGACAGAAAGGCGACAAGAAGGAAGTTATGAAAACGACAACAAAAATATGAGAGGAAGAAGAAAATGGAAAGGCATGAGGAACAAAAGACGAAGGAGAGATTGACA
>NC_051410.1:34209455-34209649 GCF_015228065.2 Penaeus monodon
GAGGGCGATGAGAAGGAAAATGAAATTGAAATGAGGAACATAGGAAGATGAAAAGGAAATGGCGATGCAGATAATAAAAGCGAAATTAATATAAAACGATGATATACGAAAAATAACGAAGTAGACGACGAAAACAGTGATCAAAACAGACAAACAGACAACCGAAAAAAAAAATGGTAACCGAATTTCCTGGG
>NC_051410.1:34209694-34209827 GCF_015228065.2 Penaeus monodon
CTCGGCAACATTTCCGCAAATTCGCCAAAAAGAGGATTCCCTTGCACTCATTTCACTGAGCCTTGTATTAATAAATCTCAGCTGTTATCAAATCCAGTTCTCCGCCGCAAAACTACACGAAATTATCTCATTC
>NC_051410.1:34210415-34210507 GCF_015228065.2 Penaeus monodon
CAAAAGCTTGTGCAGGTTGCATGACTGATTGCGGGAAACATGCAAAGACAAATGGAGACCGAGGAAGAGAACAAAAAAATGTGATGGAAAGT
>NC_051410.1:34210679-34211360 GCF_015228065.2 Penaeus monodon
GGAAGTCAAAATGCGCTTTAACAAGATCAAACACAAAGAGATGAATGCTGTGAAAAACAATATGATGAAGGCGGCGGCCAAGATACACACGCGAGCGCAATTAGCCTCCAGTCAGTAATCCCACGATGTATAACAAATAAAAATGAATGAATGGCCCTATCCCGTGACGGCGCGACCGCTCTAATGCTCGAAGTCCCGGCCTTGCGGAATGGGATCGCCCAGCGCAGCCCCTCACGCGACGCCTTCCTTGCTCTCTTCTTCAATGCTCTCTTCTCTTCTCCTTCAGTGCTCTCTTCTCTTCTCCTCACTCCCTTGCTCTCTCCTCCTTCAATGCTCTCTTCTCTTCTCCTCACTCCCTTGCTCTCTCCTCCTTCAGTGCTCTCTTCTCTTCTCCTTCATGCTCTCTTCTCTTCTCCTCACTCCCTTGCTCTCTCCTCCTTCAGTGCTCTCTTCTCTTCTCCTTCAATGCTCTCTTCTCTTCTCCTCACTCCCTTGCTCTCTCCTCCTTCAGTGCTCTCTTCTCTTCTCCTTCAATGCTCTCTTCTCTTCTCCTTCAGTGCTCTCTTCTCTTCTCCTTCAATGCTCTCTTCTCTTCCTCCTTCAGTGCTCTCTTCTCTTCTCCTTCAATGCTCTCTTCTCTTCCTCCTTCAGTGCTCTCTTCTTTCTTCTCACTCTCCCTTG
>NC_051410.1:34211533-34211907 GCF_015228065.2 Penaeus monodon
CACTCCCTTGCTCTCTCCTCCTTCAGTGCTCTCTTCTCTTCTCCTCACTCCCTTGCTCTCTCCTCCTTCAATGCTCTCTTCTCTTCTCCTTCAATGCTCTCTTCTCTTCTCCTTCAATGCTCTCTTCTCTTCTCCTTCAATGCTCTCTTCTCTTCTCCTTCAATGCTCTCTTCTCTTCTCCTCACTCCCTTGCTCTCTCCTCCTTCAGTGCTCTCTTCTCTTCTCCTTCAATGCTCTCTTCTCTTCTCCTTCAATGCTCTCTTCTCTTCTCCTTCAATGCTCTCTTCTCTTCTCCTCACTCCCTTGCTCTCTCCTCCTTCAGTGCTCTCTTCTCTTCTCCTTCAATGCTCTCTTCTCTTCTCCTCACTCCCTTG
>NC_051410.1:34212152-34212295 GCF_015228065.2 Penaeus monodon
ATGCTCTCTTCTCTTCTCCTTCATTGGTCTCTTCTCCTCGTCTTCCTTGTTCTCTCCCCTTCGTCTTCTTTGCTCTCTTCTCTTCGCCTTCCTTGCTCTCTTCTCCTTGTCTCTATGTCTCTTCCCTCTCCAGTTTTCGCCTG
>NC_051410.1:34212323-34213241 GCF_015228065.2 Penaeus monodon
GTCTCTGTCTCCCCGTTTTTCTTCTTTCTTCGCCTCTAGGTCTCCTCCATCTTTTCTCTATACCCCACCCCCCCTTTCCTCTCTTTGCTCCCCGCCCCTCATCCGTACTTCCACAGTCACCCCCCTTACCAAGTGGAAGTCACGATCAACAAGCTAGCGTGTCTTCGACATGTTTACGAGTCACAAACTACTTCCCTCGTCAAACAGCGTAATCAAAGAACGAGATAGCAAGACCCGGAATGGCAGTTAGTGTGTGTTTTACTACTTCGTTATGGGAAAAATATAAGTGTTTGCCTCCTCGGCCGCGAAAAGAGCAGGAAGGAATTGTCTGGTGCCTGAGTGAAGGTAAGGAGAGGGACGAAAGGGAAATATATATTAGAAGGAAAGGTAAGGAGAGTCATAGGTCTGAGAGGGTGAACGTTGTGGAATTCTTAAGAAAGGAGAATAACAGTGGAACACATAAAAGTAGGCTACACATTCAACATGGTTTTTGAAAATGCATAATAATAAAAAAAGAAAAAAAAATCATATAATGATCGCTGTAAGCATTAGACACCCAAAGATCCTCAAATGTCTTCTTACCGAGTTATTTTCAAAACCTTTCCAGTTGCCGCACTCGCTCAAACCCATAAACATTTTTAATATCTACGTACACGCTCCTTCTCGCGTCTCTTCTTTCTATCTTCCCATTTCTGATTCCTATTTTCCCCTCATTTTTACCATAACCCTTTCTGCTCTGATTCGCTTTGATTTTCTCTAAGCACTGTTTTTTTTCTCTCTTATTTTTTATTTCTCTTCATGATATTTTCCTGGGTTTCTGCTACTCGCATCTTCCTCATTTTTTTATAATTTACTTTTTCATTTTCTTATTCTTCTTTTTATCATTTAACCACCTCTGATTTTTTTTAAAACTCGACT
>NC_051410.1:34213313-34213521 GCF_015228065.2 Penaeus monodon
CTCCACAATCACTTCAACTTCCCGGCAGTATGACTTGGAACTCGTGTCCCCTGCGCACTTAGGCCTAAGTCCTCCTTTCCAGTTGCGCACTAATCGCCGGTCCCATCACTAGATGGCATTAGCAACGCCGTCGTTTAAAAGGTGCCACTCTGACGGCACTGTTCGTTTGGAGGCGATCGCACAGACCTGCACCGATTAAGAAAGTGGC
>NC_051410.1:34213722-34214015 GCF_015228065.2 Penaeus monodon
ACTATACAACCAGCCGTACTTTATCGCCCCGGGCGCTTATAAAATATAATCAAATATCAACAGGCGAAAATAAAGTTCCTCTCATAAAACTTAATGAAGCACTTATTAAAGTCGTTTTCATGATGAAGACAAGATAAGGGCAAAACTTTCAGGGAGTATATTAACGTAAATTAAGCATGGGACTAATGAAAAACAAATTTAAATGTCTTGATCTTTTAACTACAAGAACACTGATCCAAAATTATGAGCAACGAAAACAACTGTCCATTGCGTTCGCTGCCATTCCCAATGGC
>NC_051410.1:34214213-34214342 GCF_015228065.2 Penaeus monodon
AGTCCAAAGTCTCTCGCGCATGTCCGCATGTCCGGCGGCCTGCACGAACGCCCGCCCGCCTACGGTCCCCCGTGTCCTCTCTAAGGGTGGGGAAAGTAGCAAACTTTTCTCCCAACCTCTATCTCCACC
>NC_051410.1:34214463-34214866 GCF_015228065.2 Penaeus monodon
TGGGCACTTTCATCAAACGTGTCTCGCGGTGCCGCCTTAGAGGCCCGTGAGGCAGGCACACCTGTCACACATGCGAGCGGCACACCTGTGATACTTATTAGGTTCTAAAATTTGTCGGGACGTCGGCGATGCCAAAATTCGGGCCGGATGTGCGACGGATGAGGCAAATATGGCAACGGATTTGGGAAAGACCGATTCATCGAATATGTGGCTGTTTATATGACATGACTTCTCTGGAAATGGTCACAGACGCTCGCAAAGCTCTCCCCTTTTGACTTGGCCTGCTCCGCCGATTCTAAAATATTTACTGAATTTGGCATATAATATTATGAAGGGGTTGCCCCTGACTCACGCGGTCCTTTTACCATGTTGGCAAGAAGGCATATTCGCGGTGAAGCAACAT
>NC_051410.1:34215231-34215852 GCF_015228065.2 Penaeus monodon
CTGAAAACTGAAAATAGTCACGTGACGACAACGTGTAAAGTTTACACCTGCACTATGCGGCCGCAGGTGTTACTAATAGCATTCACTCATCACGACCCAAGATTAGGGAGGTTTTCTTATCTCACAATCTCATTTTCTCCCACTCTCTCCCCTCCATACTATCCATCCCTATCTATCCTCTATACTTCCTATTCTGTCCAATCTCCCTCTTCTTATTTTCCCTCTTATATGGTTTATCTGTTTTTGTTTTATTACTTTCAAATCGAATCCTAATAGCTTTCTCATCCCAAGTATACCAATGACATTATTTATGTGTTTCATAAGTAAAGTGACAATGTTGAATGGCAATTTGCAGCCCAGATTTAAAGTGCACCGAGTACGCAACGACAACAGCATAAAAGCAAAAGACAGGAACAGTCGACAACGCACGACACAGAAGGCAAATCAGAAAATGAATGACCAGGTGGTTACATGACGTCCCATAACCACCCCCTCCCCCCCGCTCCCACTCCGACCCCCTTTCCACCCGCTAAAAAATACCCACCCAGAGTAGCTGGTGGTCAGATCAGGAGCAATACATCCGGCTCTCTCTCTCTAGCACCCTCCCACAGGCCCCGCCCA
>NC_051410.1:34216173-34216498 GCF_015228065.2 Penaeus monodon
GCCTGACCCGCTATTCCGCTTCTGCCGCCGCGCCGCCAGCGTAACCAATGCCATCTGCAGCGGGCCCTCCATCGAAATTCCGGCCGAGCGCGCTAGGGATCGTCCGGACAGCCTCCCGCCCATACGAACGACCGTGTCTTATAAGCGGCACGGGGCCTCTATTAATAACTGCCATCTCATCACGGTACACTTAAAATAAAAGGTCTTAGTCCCTCGCAAAGTGCCCGTCGCAATGCAATAACAACGAATCGCATTGCCAAATCATTTCGAATGGAAAATAATAAACCAATTCCATTAATTGTTGTTACGAAAGGTCTCCGCATAA
>NC_051410.1:34216571-34216689 GCF_015228065.2 Penaeus monodon
GGGTCTCTTGCTACTTCTTCCGCCCTACTTGTGACCCTGCAACATTTGCAACAACATTAGTGTGCGCGACGTGTCATGACGATCGGCATCATGGAAACCAGATTAGGGGAAAGTTGGC
>NC_051410.1:34217200-34217595 GCF_015228065.2 Penaeus monodon
GATAATGACAGCATTTTACTACGGTGACCAGTGTTTTATTTCGCTTCCTCCCACAAAGACGCGCATTTTTCCGCACGGATTTCCCTTTACCTGACACCGGACCGCAAAACAAGAAGCCCCTTACACCAAACAGCAACCACAGAAGAAAAAAACGAATGAATTAACCGAAGAAAGGAAAAAGAAGTCACGGGACACTCTTTAACCCAAGCAGCCAACACGGTCCAAGAAATAATAATGGATTCCAGGCGTCCATCACTCGAACTTATCGCCATCGCATCAGTTCGTAAGGCTTCATCATCGCAGGCACGGGCGCTTCTCGCTCGCAATAACTCGTGCTTTTCTGCCTTCCGTCTTCTTGAGGACTCGCTTTCGGTCTCCTAGCGCCTTGTAATCGC
>NC_051410.1:34217842-34218652 GCF_015228065.2 Penaeus monodon
GAAGCCTCCCTGAATATTCTCGTTTACTGCACATATCTCCTCATCCCTTATCCACGCTCCTAGATTCTTCACTAAGATGTTTTTTCCAGTCACTCTTGAATCTGATTCCTGTAATACAGGAAAGTTATATATTCTTTTAACCTTTAATTCAGTGCATAAGATACTATTAACAAACGTCGAATACATACCTGTTTCAATACACTAAGCATCTAGTAGACAGATGAACTTCGATAAATAACCCTTTAAACGAAACACTTCGCTGATTTCACATTAAAAAATTAATACCAAAAATCTTCACTTCGCACAAAAATAAAAACACAACACTAATTTTCTTCTTTTTTCACTGGGAAATTGCGTAGAAACGGGTGATTACTTTGCAGTGACCGCCGCTCATTCACGCCACTAGAGATGACAATGACACCGTGTTGGTGACACACATGCCGGCACGATTCGCACGCAATTTCTTTTTGAATTTATGTTAACTTATGGCCGTGTGTACTTTCTTCAAGACGTACACGCACGCAAAACACGTGTGTACATTTTTATTCACACGTACGGACACGACGCGAATTAGCGAGCGCACGATTCCTTCATTCCTACATGCGCGTATGTGTACGCAAAAGAAAATCTACTCGTTTCACGCTTGCATACACGACGCACGTGCTTTTGCTATAGTGCGTACACGCGCGCACAAACACACGAGGTTGCCAAGCCAGACAGTCCACCAGATACGCCAGTCAGTCCACCGCGGGGTTCACGCCGACTGGCCGCCTCTCCGGTTCGTGGAGTTACCCACCGGTTCCCGCACTG
>NC_051410.1:34218752-34219289 GCF_015228065.2 Penaeus monodon
TTTTGGGAGTGGTTGATTCGAACCAGGCTGTGTGAGCTTATTTGAAAGAGCAGGAACCTACGCAGGCCTGCCACAAGTATAGTGATTTACGTTCATTTTGGGATGACAATTTATGAATTAAGTAAAAATAGTCATTAGGAGCACCGAGTTAACATATGCTAAGTCTTTGACTAATGTTATTTTGTATTCCTGTGTTGTAAGTCTAATAACAGCCGCAAAGATAAATTATTTTACTACCACTCTTAGACCCACTAGTGTATATTGACAAAACGTCATTTTGTATACCTGAACTTACAAACGTTTAGATAGCTGTTTCTTCGAACGTTTTTACATATATTTTTTGCCAATACACAGACAGACGTTACCTTGAACTTTGACATTATTACATGTGTCTCTACCTATTAATATATCGCTTTTAAACCTGCAGTTAATTTTTTCAGAAATCACCCTCTATGTTTGCAGTTTTTCTTTTCTTTGTGTTCAGGTGAAACGATATTTTTGTCTTTTTTGTTTCCTAGTAAATGGTATTATAAGAGA
>NC_051410.1:34219348-34219608 GCF_015228065.2 Penaeus monodon
CGTTTACAGGGTCGCTTTTCTTGATGAATGAAACATTACGTTTAAACGTTTCCAAACCCAAATGAGCAAATGATTCGATGTATTTCCATCGTTTTTAGTGTTCTGTGGACACTCCCTCTCTAAACGAGTGCAATTAAGAAGAAATTACGATGATTATGCCCGCACCGATCGCCTCTCTGGCTCTCGTTTTCGCTCTCTGCACAACGGAAAGCGCGGGTCGGCGTGGAAATATTTTGTGCCAGTCCGAAGGGGATGTATTC
>NC_051410.1:34219830-34220418 GCF_015228065.2 Penaeus monodon
TCGAAATAGTAAAGCAAACTCTGCAGATGCTAAGCTCCATTACAATTGAGATATAAATACGGTAAACAAAAGGCACTTTTTACCAGTCGATTGATACATTCTAATATAGAAATTGAGAACGAGCAGATATATAGCATCAAAGGATAAGCTGATTGATTACGTGAATTAAACGATTCTCGGCTCTGTGTATAAGTGACAGAAGGATGTTTATGCCGCTTATAGCCATCCATCGGATTTGCATGCCATTTGCAAGCAATCAGAGGAGTATGGTCCTTATGGACCTGTTTACGTTATTACATCGTTGACTGACACTTTAAACGGGACTGAAATTGCGTAGATGAATACGTATCAGAAAATAAAAACGGCGCGCGCGCTTAGCTTTTAGCGGCGTTGAAATATATACTCTTTCTTTTAGTGTGACTAAGTGTATATATATTATGCATGTTTTTTACGTGTTTTTGTGAGAACAGAGGGGTATATTTTATAGTTCTACTGTTGATAATGGCATATAAATACGAATGCTACCCATGCTAAAAACAACATACTCGTATAGCATATACAGTATACATGATATGCACGCAAGTGCGT
>NC_051410.1:34220521-34220598 GCF_015228065.2 Penaeus monodon
GCGCGGCGCGCGCGCAGACAAAAAAATTTATAGTTCATGCATTATATTAAAACATGTTACATAACATGCATGTGTCT
>NC_051410.1:34221442-34224583 GCF_015228065.2 Penaeus monodon
TTTATTTTTCCAAATTTATATCTTATATTTATATTCTTATATTTTATATTTTGTTTAGTATCTTTTTATATTTCTTTATTTTATTTAATATTTTTTTCCATTCATAATATCCCTTGTTATTGTGTGTGTGTGTTCTTTTCCCTATCTTATTATTATCTTATCTTATCTATTTATTATTATATCTATTTTTTTTATTTTATTCACATTTTCCCCCCTGTATCCTTGTTATTGTGTGTGTGTGGTTTTTTATTATTTTATATTCTTATCTTTTTTTATTTTATATTATCTATTTATTCTATTATATTTATATTTGGTTGTGTGTGTGTGTGTGATAAAGTGTTCCCCGAGATGCAAAATGCAATCACCACACTGCTAAAGGTGTATCCTCCCTGACGAAGATTCAAACTCCTCAGCCTAGGTAACAGTTTGGGGAGCAGAAGTACACGCTTGCTAACACGAATCTCTAAAAAGATTCCTTGATTAGAAACACACTAGTTCTGTAGTATTATATATATTTATAGAAGTGCATAAATGATTACTAAATTTTGTACCAGGCCCGTGAACACATGTTGTAGTTAGCCTGCAAATTGATGCATTAATTTACTGCATTTATTTTGACTCTGGTGGAAAAAAAAGGTGATGGATGGAACTGTTCTGAATAGAATAAGTGATTTTGGAGACAGGCAAAAAAACAAAATTTGACCCAGTCCATGCATGCATGTTTGTCTGTGAATGTCTGTTTCAGTGCACAACAGCGCGCAGTGTGTTTGTAATGTATTTCTAAGTGTTTGCAAGTGTGTGAGTATGCACATGCATTTTTGTGTGTATAATCATCACTGTTTTTATTTATCTTTTGTTGGGAATCAACATACAACTCATTTTATACAATATTCCCCTTGTCGTGGCTGTTGTCTTTAGTGTATTCCATCACTTCATTGTACATAATAAGGATTTGGCAAGGGAATTGGATGCAACTGATTTTAATAAATTAACATTAATCAAAATTAGTGTACTCTTATTACATCAGAATAACCATATGGCATATGTTGCATGTAATATTGGTTCCCACTGGTCCATTTTCTTTACACCAATGCTCATTGATTGCAAGATCTCTGAGAAATAAATATTTCATTAAATGGGTGAGGAGTATCAACTTGTCCAGTGAAATCCATGTATGAGACTAAAATAATTAATCATATTGGGTATATAATAGTATAAACCTATACTTGCACTTGAGGTGTAAAAACATTACAAGGAACAGCAGCATAGTTATGTGAAATACGGAGTATATATTTTTAATTTGATTTTACCTGTTTATAAATAACTTTAAACTGCAGTTATGTGAATGCAAATTACAAAGAACTTGTCTTGTGATAGTGTGTTATATATTGTTATATCTTGAATACAAGCAACTAAGGAACAATTTCAAAAGGGGCAAGGGAAAGAAAGGAATTGAAAAAACAAGAACAAATACATAAAATGGGGTAAAAGCAATAATCTAATTGTTTAATTGCATATATAATGTAAATCTGAATTCCAAATAACTCAGAGAAGACAAACAAGGAAAAGGAAACATGTTTCTGGTCTCATGGTGTATATTATGATTTTCCCCTGAAAAATTTTGATATCTTCACAATCTTTTCCATTTTTTTTTATCCCCCAAAGGATCTTGTCTGTGCAGTTGCTTGGTTAAATATTTTGGCACTGTGACATGAATAAATTATCAGTGTATGATGTAGGCAGTCCTGTTGAGTAATAGCTAATTGATAATGGGAAGACAGTCAAACTCAGCTAACTAAATACAAGACGTACATGACACACACATCAACTCATGTAAGCTAACTGAACAGTTTACAGTGATATATAGGAAATTACAACTGTAATGAACACTTTTTTAAAACTATTTTTGTTTTACAATTTGACAGTAATACACAACACATAACTAAAAATATTCAAATGACCCAGAAACTTGTGAATAAAAAACACTGGTCAACATGAATACCTGCACACAGATATGACAGACTAAGTATATCCTTTCCTGGTCTTGAAAGCTAATCTATTTGTATATTTATTTAATCACTTTTTCTTAGCTCCAAAACTACATGCAATACTGAAAATACAAAATATTTGACTACAAAAGCAGTTATCTTTCCTTATCTCTCAATATCACAAAGAAAATCATAAGTTAGTCGGGAAAATGTATGAAGGCCTGATATAAAAGATTTATGTATATTCAGCTGTCAAAAGGAAGTAGTAGAAAGGGTTACCCTCAAGGCTGGACACATCTACTAAAATTTGTAAAAAGTGGATTGGTGTGACACATTTTTATTCTTTTTTAAAATATATAATCTAATCACTTTACTGACCAATGCCTATTCATACAAATATCTATTTTTAAATGTTGTAAAGGGCATCAGAGAGAAATTCCAGGATGATTTTTACATAGCAATTTGGCTTTAGTCGAACTGGGGGGTAAAGTTTTGAACTCTGCTGGTAAATCTTCCTCTGAGTACAGTCTGTCTGCAAAGTAGACCGTCTGATGCGACAGTTTTTCGTGAATCTGGACTCTAAGGGTCCCCTACGTTAATTTGTGCCATAAGCCCTTCGAACAAAGTCAGCAAGGTTGAACATATCTGGTTCCATCCCTCATCGAGGCGCATGGCATTGTGGGAGATGAATGGTTTCACTCTTGTTGTCGACTGGTAGTTGCTCGCGCGGAATCGTCGTCGAACATTCTTGTCCTCCAAAACCTGGTGAAGAAAGAGAGAAAATAAATAACTGTTTATATTAAATCTTTTGAATCTGCTAACCTCTATACCCCAAAGTTTCCTATGGGTCTTCACTTTAAAAGATAACACAAGCTCAGGGGAAAAAAGTAGCAGCTTTTTACTTAATTCTGATAGTATTAACTGTAAACTTCAAAAAAGAGATCTAGCCACAGGCTTTCAGTCTTCTGATTGCAGTGCTGAAAGTAGTATTACAGAAACAAAAATTCAGTACCAATTTCCCAAAATCATTAGGAAAAAAATAAAAAATTAGTTTAAAGGGTATTCCCATCATAGGATAAATCATACCTGGACTTAAAGCAACATTTCCAAAGACAGTTTTAACCCAATGCCGACGGGAAATTAATAAAAAATG
>NC_051410.1:34225003-34225289 GCF_015228065.2 Penaeus monodon
GGAATCAACTGCAGTGGTATGCCAATGTATTAAAAAAACAAAAAGTAGATACAGACATCAACAAGGGAAAACAAAAAATAAAATACATGTCAATAAAAAAAGTTCTGCTTTTATTTACCCATTTTGTCTAGAACCAAAGCATTTTTGTTCATCATTATTGACACCATTGTAAAATTTATTTACAGAGGAATAGATTTATAAACCATGGGAACACCATTTTAGAGTAGAAGTGATCTCTATCACCCTGCATAATTATCCAACTTTGGTAGAAAATCAAACAATAATA
>NC_051410.1:34225675-34225954 GCF_015228065.2 Penaeus monodon
CTACTTCAGTCAACACTGCATTTTAATGGTGGTGTTGGGTTAATGCTATGGGCCCATTACAAACAAAATCACAATAACTGAAATAATTTATTAATCTCTGCAAGCATGCTTTCAAAACATACACTATGAATATATTATCTAAGACTCCTTAATGTTACCAGATACTAGTGGTACTTGCATGAATGGGGATAGAACAGAGCTGCACAAGACTGTAATGCTTGGAAAAGAGCCATTAAGAAACTCTATCCAACCCATTTAGCTTGTAAAATGGACGTTTAA
>NC_051410.1:34226018-34226998 GCF_015228065.2 Penaeus monodon
TCCTAAAATACCTGAACTTCAAAGGTGAAAAATTTGGTTTAGATTCTTGACGATCATGACGAGGTAGGGAAACTTTATTCCCAATGTCTTCTTTGGGTCTGCTGGGCACGTGATGTAGGTGGTGCTGAAAGAGATTTTCAAGAATTTTTAAAGTTCTAAATCTTATTTTTTTCTACTTTTAAAATTTTGGGGAGTATAACTTTCTCCTCTATACAAATTTCTTCTTACATGATGCACATCTCAAAACCCTTTTTCTCTTAGTTTTTTAGTTAGGGAAAATAATGTATTAAAAAAAAAAAAAAGGTACTGGGAGTAGCAAACTAAGTTGCATTTTTAAACCCATGACCTTTACCTTATTTTTATGTTACAGCTCTCCAAAGTTTGGCTTTTTTAGTAAAACTGAAAAATCTATTTTTTATCACATTTTGCTCTTTTATGGAAAAACTATGTAAAATTCAAAACATGGAACACAGTGTCATGTTTACTATGATATTTCTAAAAATAAAGAGCCCTCTCTTATCTCCATTAGTAAATAAAATATCCACAGATAAATACTGGGAGGAAAAAGAAAAAAAAAAGTTTACCTAATCACATTTTTAGATTTGCCACTTATACTGAATTATTTGTATTTTTTCCCAAAGAAATAAACATCCACTATAATCTGGTTTATTGGAATAGTTTATAAATATCCCTAATCTTATTAGTATTCAGGAGTGAAGAAGTTAGGCTATATAGCCTTTTCCCTTTTAATACTCATCTGGTCTTGACTATATGGTTTAGTTTTTGAAAGGGTTAGTGAGGCAAGTTTTTAATTAAACTATACATATATAGACCTGCATATACCTTTGAACTCACTATAGGCAATCAATGATTTAACGTTTATCACTTGAGTATAATACAGATCCAATTTACTAAAAACACAAAAGCACATTTAGGCGGAGGTAACCTGGCATGTTCAAAGAATCCAAAAAAAAACTACA
>NC_051410.1:34227018-34227136 GCF_015228065.2 Penaeus monodon
TCATTAGTCTATGATTTAAGGATCATGCAATTTAATAAAATAGTCACAGAAGACAGGGGACCTTTATATGAACTCCCCAAAGTCAAAGGATTACTTTTCAAAAGTAAAGAAAAAAAAT
>NC_051410.1:34227242-34227623 GCF_015228065.2 Penaeus monodon
TTGATACTAACCTTCAACATGAAAAAAAGTCACTTTAATATGTACTATACCCAAATCACTTTTTGAGATGTGTAACTAACTTTTCTTATCATATGGGTTATTCTGAATAAAAATAATTAAAACCAAGCACACAAGATTACATGCCAAAGAGATATTGCTTTTGCAGTTATAGATTAATATATCAACTCAACTACTGAATTGCTTCTTTCACTATCAAAATGAGGCTTTTATTACACCTACTTACATTTACACCAACAATTTCAAGAACAAGAGACTGAATGTCATTATCAGTTTCCTCTTGATGTGACCATACGGACCTAAAAAAAAAGAAAAGTTCATATTATAGCATTTCTGCAAGTAAAATGAAAAACTAATTAACCC
>NC_051410.1:34228022-34228838 GCF_015228065.2 Penaeus monodon
TTTGGTCCAGGTTGGGCCATAAAACAGGTTACTAAACACAAAAGGAGAAAGTTCAAAGAGAATATCTGAAAGGGCAACAAGACAGAAGACAGGAGGAGAGGAGTGAGACTAAAAAGTCTGAAAGAGAGAGAATAAAGAGAGGAAGGAGAAGAATGGGATAAAATAAGATGGAAGAAGACAGGAGAGAAGAGAGACAGGGTCCCGCTGACAACCTCGTCTGAATACCATCATTGAATTAGGGGCACTGCATTTCCAATTTTTAATCATTGTGGGTATTGTGGACTTTGTAAACTTCAGACTTCTAGGAAAAGGAACACTACTGTACTTTCATTACTATATGTAACACCAAATAGAATGAAAAATATCTGGGTTCTTTTTTGACACACACTTAAGATCTGAAAGCCCTAGGCCTGGTAACCACTGTGATCAAATGGCTGCTTAAAGAGATTATGTGTTAATATATCAAAGAGAACTCTGAGTTTCTATTCCTCTTCTTTACCTAACTCCACAATGTCCTGGTTTTCCTTTCTGCATAGAACACTAATAATAGATGGCATAACACATATTTCATAAATCATTTGCAAATTATCTAATCTACAAATACAAATACTCTCATTATAAGTCACCAAGTCATACTAACCTGATATAACATTATTAAAAATCTGTTTTATTTCTAGTACACTGTTTCACTTAGATCATCAGTAGAATAAGTGTCAGAAGTTGGTGGCTATATAGACCTAGAAAGCATCTTATTATCATTCTTATATCTATAAATCTATGTAGACATCTGTCAATCTATTGAAGTATAAATAAGTT
>NC_051410.1:34232865-34233681 GCF_015228065.2 Penaeus monodon
AACTTATTTATACTTCAATAGATTGACAGATGTCTACATAGATTTATAGATATAAGAATGATAATAAGATGCTTTCTAGGTCTATATAGCCACCAACTTCTGACACTTATTCTACTGATGATCTAAGTGAAACAGTGTACTAGAAATAAAACAGATTTTTAATAATGTTATATCAGGTTAGTATGACTTGGTGACTTATAATGAGAGTATTTGTATTTGTAGATTAGATAATTTGCAAATGATTTATGAAATATGTGTTATGCCATCTATTATTAGTGTTCTATGCAGAAAGGAAAACCAGGACATTGTGGAGTTAGGTAAAGAAGAGGAATAGAAACTCAGAGTTCTCTTTGATATATTAACACATAATCTCTTTAAGCAGCCATTTGATCACAGTGGTTACCAGGCCTAGGGCTTTCAGATCTTAAGTGTGTGTCAAAAAAGAACCCAGATATTTTTCATTCTATTTGGTGTTACATATAGTAATGAAAGTACAGTAGTGTTCCTTTTCCTAGAAGTCTGAAGTTTACAAAGTCCACAATACCCACAATGATTAAAAATTGGAAATGCAGTGCCCCTAATTCAATGATGGTATTCAGACGAGGTTGTCAGCGGGACCCTGTCTCTCTTCTCTCCTGTCTTCTTCCATCTTATTTTATCCCATTCTTCTCCTTCCTCTCTTTATTCTCTCTCTTTCAGACTTTTTAGTCTCACTCCTCTCCTCCTGTCTTCTGTCTTGTTGCCCTTTCAGATATTCTCTTTGAACTTTCTCCTTTTGTGTTTAGTAACCTGTTTTATGGCCCAACCTGGACCAAA
>NC_051410.1:34234078-34234467 GCF_015228065.2 Penaeus monodon
GTGGGTTAATTTAGTGTTCATTTTACTTGCAGAAATGCCTATAATATGAACTTTTCTTTTTCTTTTTAGGTCCGTAATGGTCACATCAAGAGGATAACTGATAATGACATTCAGTCTCTTGTTCTTGAAATTGTTGGTGTAAATGTAAGGTAGGTGTAATAAAAGCCTCATTTTTGATAGTTGAAGAAGCAATTCAGTAGTTGATGTTGATATATTATCTATAACTGGCAAAAGCATATCTCTTTGGCATGTAATCTTGTGTGCTTGGTTTTAATTATTTTATTCAGAATAACCCATATGATAAGAAAAGTTAGTTACACATCTCTAAAGTGATTTGGGTATATGTACATATTAAAGTGACTTTTTTTCATGTTGAAGGTTAGTATCAA
>NC_051410.1:34234571-34235688 GCF_015228065.2 Penaeus monodon
ATTTTTTTTCTTTACTTTTGAAAAAGTAATCCTTTGACATTGGGAGTTCATATAAAGGTGCCCTGTCTTCTGTGACTATTTTATTAAATATTGCATGATCCTTAAATCATAGACTAATGACCCCCCCCCCCCCCGCCTCCTGTAGTTTTCTTTTGGATTCTTTGAACATGCCAGGTTACCTCCGCCTAAATAGTGCTTTTGTGTTTTTATAGTAAATTGGATCTGTATTATACTCAAGTGATAAACGTTAAATCATTGATTGCCTATAGTGAGTTCAAAGGTATATGCAGGTCTATATATGTATAGTTTAATTAAACTTGCCTTCACTAATCCTTCTAAACTAAACCATATAGTCAAGACCAGATGAGTATTCAAAGGAAAGGCTATATAGCCTAACTTCTTCACTCCTGAATACTAATAAGATTATGATATTTATAAACTATTCCAATAAACCAGATTATAGTGGATGTTTATTTTCATTGGAAAATACTAATAATTCAGTATAAGTGGCAAATCTGAAATATGTGATTAGGTAAACTTTTTCTTTCTTTTTCCTGCCAGTAGTTATCTGTGGTATATTTTATTTACTAATGGAGATAAGAGAGGGCTCTTTACTTTTAGAAATATCATAGTAAACATGACACTGTGTTCCATGTTTTGAATTTTACATAGTTTTTCCATAAAAGAGCAAAATGTGATAAAAAATATGATTTTTCAGTTTTACTAAAAAAAGCCAAACTTTGGAGAGCTGTAACATAAAAATAAGGTAAAGGTCATGGGTTTAAAAATGCAACTTAGTTTGCTACTGCCAGTACCTTTTTTTTTTTTTTTTAATACATTATTTTCCCTAACTCAAAAACTAAGAGAAAAAGGGTATTGAGATGTGCATCATGTAAGAAGAAATTTGTATAGAGGAGAAAGTTATACTCCCCAAAATATTAAAGTAGAAAAAAATTAAGATTTAGAACATTAAATTCTTGAAAATCTCTTTCAGCACCACCTACATCACGTGCCCAGCAGACCCAAAGAAGACATTGGGAATAAAGCTTCCTTACCTCGTCATGATCGTCAAGAATCTCAACAAATATTTCACCTTTGAAGTTCAGGTATGTTAGGA
>NC_051410.1:34235753-34236035 GCF_015228065.2 Penaeus monodon
TTAACGTCCATTTTACAAGCTAACATGGGTTGGATAGAGTTTCTTAATGGCTCTTTTCCAAGCATTACAGTCTTGTGCTAGCTCTGTTTCTATCCCCATTTCATGCAAGTACCACTAGTATCTGGTAACATTAAGGAGTCTTAGATAATATATTTCATAGTGTATGTTTTGAAAGCATGCTTGCAGAGATTAATAAATTATTTCAGTTATTGTGATTTTGTTTGTAATAGGCCATAGCATTAACCCAACACCACCATTAAAATGCAGTGTTGACTGAAGTAG
>NC_051410.1:34236423-34236708 GCF_015228065.2 Penaeus monodon
TATTATTGATTGATTTTCTACCAAAGTTGGATAATATATGCAGGGTGATAGAGATCACTTCTACTCTAAAATGGTGTTGCATGGTTTATAAATCTATTCCTCTGTAAATAAATATACAATGTGTCAATAATGATGAACAAAACATGCTTTGGTTCTAGACAAAATGGGTAAATAAAAGCAGAACTTTTTTTATTGACATGTATGTATATTTTGTTTTCTCTTGTTGATGTCTGTATCTACTTGTTGTGTTTTTAATACATTTGGCATACCACTGCAGTTGATTCC
>NC_051410.1:34237173-34239466 GCF_015228065.2 Penaeus monodon
TCATTGGAAACTGTTGCATTAAGTCCAGGTATGATTTATCCTATGATGGGAATACCCTTTTAAATACTAATTTTATTTATTTTTTCTCCTAATGATTTTGGAAATTGGTACTGAATTTTTGTTTCTGTAATACTACTTTCAGCACTGCAATTCAGAAGACTGAAAGCCTGTGGCTAGATCTCTATTTGAAGTTTACAGTTAATACTACTCAGAATTAAGTAAAAAGCTGCTAACATTTTCTCCTGAGCTTGTGTTATCTATTATAGTGAAGACCCATAGTGAAACTTTGGGTATAGAGGTTAGCAGATTCACAAGATTTAATATAAACAGTTATTTATTTTCTCTCCTTTCTTCACCAGGTTTTGGATGACAAGAATGTTCGACGACGATTCCGCGCGAGCAACTACCAGTCGACAACAAGAGTGAAACCATTCATCTGCACAATGCCCATGCGCCTCGATGAGGGATGGAACCAGATAGTGTTCAACCTTGCTGACTTTGTTCGAAGGGCTTATGGCACAAATTACGTAGAGACCCTTAGAGTCCAGATTCACGCAAACTGTCGCATCAGACGAGTCTACTTTGCAGACAGACTGTACTCAGAGGAAGAGTTACCAGCAGAGTTCAAACTTTACCTCCCAGTTCAGACTAAAGCCAAATCTGCTATGTAAAAATCATCCTGGAATTTCTCTCTGATGACCTTACAACATTTATAAATAGATACTTGTATGATATAGGCATTGGTCAGTAAAGTGATTAGATTATATATTTTAAAAAGAATAGAAATGTGTCACACCAATCCCACTGTTTACAAATTTTAGTAGATGTGTCCAGCCTTGAGGGTAACCCTTTCTACTACTTCCTTTTGACAGCTGAATATACATAAATCTTTTATATCAGGCCTTTCATACACTTTCCCGACTACTTATGATTTCTTTGTGATATTGAGAGATAAGGCAAGATAACTGCTTTTGTAGTCAATATATTTTGTATTTTCAGTATTGCATGTAGTTTTGGAGCTAAGAAAATGTGATCTAAATAAATATACAAATAGATTAGCTTTTCAAGACCAGGAAAGGATATACTTAGTCTGTCATATCTGTGTGCAGGTATTCATGTTGACAGTGTTTTTGATTCACAAGTTTTCTGGGTTCATTTGAATATTTTTAGTTATGTGTTGTGTATTACTGTCAAATTGTAAAACAAAAATAGTTTGAAAAAAGTGTTCATTACAGTTGTAATTTCCTATATATCACTGTAACTGTTCAGTTAGCTTACATGAGTTGATGTGTGTGTCATGTACTGTCTTGTATTTAGTTAGCTGAGTTTGACTGTCTTCCCATTATCAATTAGCTATTACTCAACAGGACTGCCTACATCATACACTGATAATTTTATTCATGTTCACAGTGCCAGATATTTAACCAAGCAACTGCACAGACAAGATCCTTTGGGGGATAAAAAGAAATGGAAAAGATTGTGAAGATATCAAAATTTTTCAGGGGAAAATCATAATATACACCATGAGACCAGAAACATGTTTCCTTTTTCCTTGTTTGTCTTCTCTGAGTTATTTGGAATTCAGATTTACATTATATATGCAATGAAACAATTAGATTATTGCTTTTACCCTATTTTATGTATTTGTTCTTTGTCTCTTCAATTCCTTTCTTTCCCTTTGCCCCTTTTGAAACTTGTTCCTTAGTTTGCTTGTATTCAAGATATAACAATATATAACACACTATCACAAGACAAGTTCTTTGTAATTTGCATTCACATAACTGCAGTTTAATGTTATCTTATAAGCAGGTAAAATCAAATTAAAGATATATACTCCTGTATTTTCACATAACTATGCTGCTGTTCCTTGTAATGTTTTATACACCTCAAGTGCAAGTATAGGTTTATACTATTATATACCCAATATGATTAATTATTTTAGTCTCATACATGGATTTCACTGACAAGTTGATACTCCTCACCCATTTAATGAAATCATTTATTTCTCAGAGATCTTGCAATCAATGAGCATTGGTGTAAAGAAAATGGACCAGTGGGAACCAATATTACATGCAACATATGCCATATGGTATTCTGATGTAATAAGAGTACACTAATTTTGATTAATAGTTAATTTATTAAGATCAGTTGCATCACAATTCCTTGCCAAATCCTTATTATGTACAATGAAGTGATGGAATACACTAAAGACAACAGCACTGACAAAGGAGAATATTGTATAAAATGAGTTGTATGTTGATTCCTAACAACAGATAAATAAAACAGTGATGAT
>NC_051410.1:34239584-34239733 GCF_015228065.2 Penaeus monodon
TGGACTGGGTCAAATTTTTGTTTTCTGCCTGTCTCCAAAATCACTTTATTCTATTCAGAACAGTTCCATCCATCACCATTATTTTTCCACCAAGAGTCAAACATAAATGCAGTAAATTAATGCATCAATTTGCAGGCTAACTACAACAT
>NC_051410.1:34240522-34240591 GCF_015228065.2 Penaeus monodon
TGAAAATGAACGGGGAACGTTCCGAACTTCCGAGTTTATCATCAGACGGATTCATCTGATGAGTAACTG
>NC_051410.1:34241100-34241630 GCF_015228065.2 Penaeus monodon
GCAATTATCAACATGTAGAACTATAAAATATACCCCTCTCGTTCTCACACAAAAACACGTAAAGAACATGCATAATATATATACACTTAGTCACACTAAAAGAAAGATGTATATATTTCCAACGCCGCTAAAAGCTAAGCGCGCGCGCCGTTTTATTTTCTGATACGTATTCATCTACGCAATTTCAGTCCCGTAATGTGTCAGTCAACGATGTAATAACGTAACAGGTCCATAAGGACCATACTCCTCTGATCTGCTTGCAAATGGCAATGCAAATCCGATGGATGGCTATAAGCGGCATAAACATCCTTCTGTCACTTATACACAGAGCCGAGAATCGTTTAATTCACGTAATCAATCAGCTTATCCTTTGATGCTATATATCTGCTCGTTCTCAATTTCTATATTAGAATGTATCAATCGACTGGTAAAAAGTGCCTTTTGTTTACCGTATTTATATCTCAATTGTAATGGAGCTTAGCATCTGCAGAGTTTGCTTTACTATTTTCGATTTATTTGTGTATTTTCCA
>NC_051410.1:34241876-34242160 GCF_015228065.2 Penaeus monodon
TGGATGATTATGATCTATGATAAGAATACATCCCCTTCGGACTGGCACAAAATATTTCCACGCCGACCCGCGCTTTCCGTTGTGCAGAGAGCGAAAACGAGAGCCAGAGAGGCGATCGGTGCGGGGCATAATCATCGTAATTTCTTCTTAATTGCACTCGTTTAGAGAGGGAGTGTCCACAGAACACTAAAAACGATGGAAATACATCGAATCATTTGCTCATTTGGGTTTGGAAACGTTTAAACGTAATGTTTCATTCATCAAGAAAAGCGACCCTGTAAACG
>NC_051410.1:34242216-34243089 GCF_015228065.2 Penaeus monodon
CGATTCTCTTATAATACCATTTACTAGGAAACAAAAAAGACAAAAATATCGTTTCACCTGAACACAAAGAAAAGAAAAACTGCAAACATAGAGGGTGATTTCTGAAAAAATTAACTGCAGGTTTAAAAGCGATATATTAATAGGTAGAGACACATGTAATAATGTCAAAGTTCAAGGTAACGTCTGTCTGTGTATTGGCAAAAAATATATGTAAAAACGTTCGAAGAAACAGCTATCTAAACGTTTGTAAGTTCAGGTATACAAAATGACGTTTGTCAATATACACTAGTGGGTCTAAGAGTGGTAGGTAGAAATAATATTTATTCTTTGCGGCTGATTATTAGATCTTACAACACAGGAATACAAAATAACATTAGTCAAAAGACCTTAGCATATTGGTTAACATCGGTAGCTCCTAATGACTATTTTTATTATTCTTAATTTCATAATTTGTTCATCCCAAAATGAAACGTAAATCACCTAATACCTGTGGTGTGCACGGCCCTGCGTAGGTTCCCTGCATTCTTACAAATAAGCTCACACAGCCTGGCTTCCCAAGAATCAAGTCTTCACTATCCCAACAGGCACTGTCCACCAGAAATCTTAAAAGTATCGATCTGAAAATAACTAGCATCCGGTGTTTCGCTAATGTCACGCTTAACGAAGGAAATTTGTGTGTTTTTATACCCTGCATAAATCGCCAACATGACCTAAACATGCCTTGTTTGGGTTAAAGAGCGAAACATACATTTTTCCGCAGTTAATTAAACAGATGAAAGAATTATTATGGCAATAAGGAGAGTGATGTGGTAATCTTGACAGGAGTAGGAGCCGCTTGTTGGGGCTTGAGAAACGTTTATCGAAGATCTTACA
>NC_051410.1:34243541-34244792 GCF_015228065.2 Penaeus monodon
CAAAGAGATTTTGTTGACCCTTAGATCTAAGACGGCAATTCATAAATGTTACTGTATACTCCGATAAACGAAAATATATACAGTTTTTAATTTCGTGTGAGCAATGACATCAAATTAAGTATATATAACTGTTGTGAATGTATAACAAAAAGAAGACTGATATTTTTTGTGCAATTATATGTTACGGTTTTAAAACTGACGCGTCAGCAAATATATGTGTGCAATTTTCTGATTTGATTGTTTATAAAGCACTGCTAATTTTCACTGTGCATTTAATTTATCCTGATGTTAAAGAGGCACAATGCAGTTTCAGTACATGTTTATTTTTTTTCTTACTGTGTCAGTGTTTCGTTGCCTGGTTTTGTAATCGTCAACACTGTTATGGTAAGTGTGACCTTCAGGAAAGCTAAGCGAGCTTTCAATTCTCAGAGTGACAGTGGTGATGAGTTTTAGCCATCCCTTACAAGAGGTTGGAAGTAGGTAAAGTGAGTAAATACGAACGGAAAATGAACAAAGAACAAGAGTGAACTATGAGAATCAGAATTCATAGACTGAGGCGCAATCAACAAAATTACTGTAATAAACAGGATACGTAGGGATTGAATAACACGGTTCTCATTATAATATCTGGCTTATAAGATAGTAATCAGTTGGTAGCTATCACTGACAGCTCTGCGAGGACCCTTAACAAGAACCATGGAGCATTCAAACATACAAGACATCACGAGTTTCCGCTAGTGTATACAAAGAACGGGAGATGTGGATAGGTCTAAAGTGATCTAGATAAAATGTTGGACATGAAGGATGTAAAATAACAGCATAAATGCCTCCCAATGAGTTCCATACAGAGGAGCATCATGGAAGTAGTTGGAGCATATTAGATATAGTCCTTGTAATTGATAAAACCTGGGAAGAAATGCAGTTATAAAGATCTATAAGTTTCATAATTATTGAAAAGTGAAATACAGAAATTGTATATGGAACTTCCACAGGAAATCAACAATATCGGAGGCAAAGACTACTATGTTTAATAAAGCCTAACTATGTTTGGGTTTTTATGATTACAAAAATGGCTGCCACAAAGCTGTTAAAAGTTAAATTATTTGTTTTATCGTCAGGGCATTTATCATATAATAAAGGCTTCTTTAGCTGAAATGCTGTTCTTTGAGGTATGCCAGAGCATCACTTTAGAATTTCTCACCTTGTTTTATGCCGGTAAATGTGTATGTAAAAGTAACGAAATTAAGTGAT
>NC_051410.1:34244984-34245112 GCF_015228065.2 Penaeus monodon
CAGTGTATTCCACATCATTAGACTCAGTTATGGGATTTCCGTTACGACAGTTAATTATATAATTCTCCTGATAACTATAGGAAAGGATTTGAAACTACCTTGAATACTGAAGACTTTGTTATTTTTTA
>NC_051410.1:34247517-34247893 GCF_015228065.2 Penaeus monodon
GGAATCAAACAAAGAAACGCTGAAAAAAATTAAGAGGGCATAATGTGTTTTTTATTTTTGTTTGAAAACACATCACATACACGCCCAGCCATCCACGCAGACATAAATAAATAAAGCAGACACACTGAAGGGACATGTGTGCAGTTGCATAACGGTGAATCATATCTTAGCGTAGGTCACGGGGTCCATTGGAAGGCGAAGCGAGTCTTTACTTTGTTTGAGTAGAGGAGTAGGCAATATTGGAAGATATTCCATTGTTTCATGAAGTAAAAGACATTGTAAGAATAATTTCTCTCTTGTTTGCTACATCATATTTGCAAACATATTCGCTTTACTTGCAAGGCACGGCAATCAAATATGTGTGTGTCCCCCCCAC
>NC_051410.1:34248314-34248414 GCF_015228065.2 Penaeus monodon
TTGTGCTATCTAGTTGATATCGTGGCTGTTATTTTTCTTTTTGCTTCCTCTTTCGTGTGCTGTATTATTATTATAATATATATACTATCTATATTCTCTC
>NC_051410.1:34249106-34249733 GCF_015228065.2 Penaeus monodon
GAGAGGGGAATGGCTCTTCCTGCTTGGAAAGGATCAAAAGAATAGATTTAGAAAATCAGCGTCTTTCCAGCGGGAAGACAGCGAAGCACCTGCCTAAAGCTGCGCTCCTTGCACAGCTTAACATGAAGGAACTAAACAGGAGGAGTCGGCTAGCTAAGTGTATGTCAGAGAAAATAAATGATCTCATTTGAAATCACGACGATGGTTTTGGTATTCCAAGATTAAAGCAATGTTGCATTTGAGTCGGTAGAATATGGCTGTGTGACTGTTTATACAATTTCTTTGTGAACTTAACAGCCTCATTATATATGCGTTCATAGAGCATGACGAAAATTGTGTCAGGAATTCTTAAATGCCTTAGTGAAGCTGATTTCATGACACAAATAAACGCATCAGTGAAGACGATTTCATGACAGAAATTAAAAGGATGAGAAAAAGATTGTGGTGGAAACAAAAGACCTCATATTCCTAGCACATTAGTAAAGAAAGTGAAACGTTTTTCAGTGTAAAAAAAAAATCTGAGATTCCAAACCATTTTCCCAGTTACCATGGCAACAGCAGAAAGGTCGTTCTCTATCCTACGCCGGCTAAAAATACATATAAACGAAGAGAAATGTACGGTAAACA
>NC_051410.1:34250002-34250544 GCF_015228065.2 Penaeus monodon
TGCAACACGAATAGTGAAATTGTTGTCAGGTCGCAGATTAAATCTTGAGAGCAGCGTTGCAAGTATCTGGCTTGTTGATATTTACATAAGACAGACTAATACCTCTCTTCTTATGAATGAAACAAATAGGCATATAAAAAATATAACAAAAATACTCGTTTTCCATCGCTCAGCTGCAAATGTTAATTTAAAATGTGTTTTCTTATATCGAGGGATTTAGGCAGGATAAATCCTTGCAGCGCGCACTAACTTCAGAGATATTTTTTTTTTTTCGCCTCAATTACCCTTAGCAATTCCAAGACAAGCAAGACAGAATGTGTTCTTGGTGTTCTAATTCCAATGTTTGTTCTGCAAGTAAAGAAAGCAAATAAATTCTAGATGATGCAATTCTAGAAGACGCAATAATGGCCCTTATTCTGTCACTGATAGGGGTCCTATTAAACCATGAAATATTACACGTGGTCTATCCCTCAAGATTGTCAATATCCCTTTGGGAAGAATTACCACCAAGTTAAGAAACGTCGCTTTAAAGTAACCCAAGC
>NC_051410.1:34251020-34251443 GCF_015228065.2 Penaeus monodon
GTACTAACAGTAGCATTATCAAAATCTTCCACAGTACACATGTGAGATCACAGTTGTCAAGTTCCTAAATTCAGAGTCTAGCCATACGCATTTTCACCTAATTAATAACACACCTCTCTCTGCACAGTGTTCCGATAAGGGATAATTTTACCAGGTGTTGTCTGACGCTGACATGCCGACAAAGAGAATTCTCGTCTGACGCTCACTTCTATTGCCAGGATGACGCCGCAGGCCAGACAGATCGCAAAATGCCATACAGTCTTGTTTGTGTGGTCTTTTACCTCAAAATAATATCGGTGATCTCCAATTTTTTTTTAGCAATAATCGGAGAATGAGAAGTAGGCACGGCCAATTGAATATCTACACATATATTTGGTGTTACAACTTTCGATGTTAGTTTGACCCTCCTAGCAGTCTTGCAGT
>NC_051410.1:34251750-34252879 GCF_015228065.2 Penaeus monodon
AGGTGTTCTGTAATCGATGCCTCAGGTTACCCCTGCTGATTTGTTCTAACATTCTATAATACAATCAGTCTGTTTTTTAATCAATATTCCATTACACATGAGCATTAACGTAGAGTTCCAATCGCGTATTTTGTTAATGGAACGCCATCAACACTCAAGGAAAAGAGTAGCAAAGTATCTCACGCTGTAATTTGTGCGTCTGAATTCTACCGTGAAAAAAAAAAAAAAAGATAGCTCTAGAATCTATGCTATTATTTAAGATCTTTAAGACAGATAGAATTGCATAATGCAAAAAATTGGTTGAAAATATAATTGCTCTAACAATAGAGTGAACTGAATACGTTTTGCCAAAATCTTTCAGTGAAACCATTAGAGCATTTGGAGTTAATGCTTCCGGATTAGGATTAGGGTTTCTGATGCGTTTTATTCCGCCATATTGATGGAAATATGAAAATAATACTCAAAATACAATACAGACGTAACCCGTGAAAACGAATTCCGTCTCTATCTGGCAATTTCATAAGCACCAGTTTCGAAAAATACGCATCTTCGAGTCGGGGCGTTTTGATTTCTCACTCCAGGATTGTTGTACGTGTAACATGTAAACGTAGAGATATCATTACACTTAAAAGAACTGGATAATACGAATAACTCGCTTCTAGAATCGATGGCTGCTACATACTTGCAAAATGATACACGTCTAACTGCACTAATTGTATTTCCAGATGGTAAAATTGATAGAATTGTTTAAAAGAAATGAATATTTCTTCGTGCTACGTGCTGCTGCCAGAAAAAGGGAGATTTTCATATGATACTGTGTAAAAACTGTAGTACTACTATTAAGTGTACTTACACAAATGACACTTGAAGGCTTTTACATTAAAGACTATATATAGATGATGACGACGTTACATCACGTACTACAGAATATGAAGAAAATATATTCTGTTAGCATGAAGTAAAGTTTCTGATATAGGTTCATACCGGAATATATGTATCATAAACAAAAGTTTAATATCAGAGGCACAACAAAAATCATTTCCTTGAAAACTGTAATATTTTATATTCCTGAACGTTTAATTGAAATAAATATGGTAAAAAAAATTGTGAAAAAAAACAATGTTGAGCC
>NC_051410.1:34252917-34253206 GCF_015228065.2 Penaeus monodon
ACCAGGGGCCCATGATTTCCCGCTACTACACACGCGAAAGGGGATTTTACACGTATAACAGCTAACATTTTAGAATATTTTAGGAATTATGCGTTACTATTTGACAGGAGTGAAAAAGATGAAGTCAGTTTTCCTAAATGGATAACATAAGCAAATGATTTCATTCTTTTATATTTACAATATAAATGAAATGACATGAATAAGATTCTTATACATTTAGAAATATAAGTAAAAAAGGTATGAATTAGATTCAAAAATATTTTATTACGGATACATAGGAAAATAAGCG
>NC_051410.1:34255168-34257715 GCF_015228065.2 Penaeus monodon
TTTTCTAACTGAACGTTGCCGATTGAGTGCGTAAATGCAAGTAACAGGACATCCCCAGAAAAACTTCTTGACTTCATTTATTCACCTATCGACTTGTTTCTGAAAATTTCGTACACGCAAGTTGTGGTAACAAATGATTCAGTGTAGCAGTATATAATAATGGTTTTCCATGCCGTGAATATTGTACTTTCCAACGACTGCTGTATGAAAATGCATGTTTCACCCACTAATCCACTGTATAAATGTAAATTAACAGCCAAGAAATACTAGAATAGTCGAATATCCCGCGCGCTCGGTGCAATTATATGATGCCATCATTTATTACCTGCATTAGTATTTTGTGTAATATCCTATGTTCTTTCACCTCAAGAAAAGGTCACTGTTGTAGCGTCCTTTATAACAACTTCCATGGGAAGTTATTTCAAGTCTATCTTTTCATAAGACTTGCTATTTACGACAAAAGTTACCCAACCCTCACTCCTGGCAACACCATCTACTGCGTACCGAAGCGATGGATCATCCTCTACCAACTTTAAATTTGCCTGATAATTCTTTCTCTGAACATCGATTTCAAGGAGCCAAAATTGCGCTGAATATATTTCCTACCTCTCCTATAAACCAAACGAGTAAATAAAGTTTAGGAGAGCTTGGGAGAGTCGAGAAAGAGAAGGGGATAATGGGTGCAGGACGGGGCGGGAGGGAGGTCGACCCCCATTGCTGAGCGAGGCTGTGGGACCTGAGTAAGCCAGACAGGGAGTGAGAAGCCTTTGTTCCACCACTCCACGACACTCTGCTACACCCCGACACTCTCTCCTCTCTTGTGGTGTAAGAGCGGCCCGGGCTGAAGCTTGTGACGTCCTCGTGGCTTGAGGAACTAGTGGACAATATATGTTCGTTGGGAGTCGCGATTTGCATGGAAGAACAAAAACCCGCATTTAATTGTCAATGTGAAGATCTGTGTGAAATCTAAATGGAGTGCGAGTGAGGTTCAGGCGTGTGGAGCCTGTTCAACGGGGCAGGGCTCTGTAATATATACAGGGTTCGGCGATACAGAAGTTTTTGTGCAGAGATTTTGAGATTCTGCGGTACGATGCCTGCTGTGAACGGAACAGTAAGTTTGCGAGAATCCCTTGTTGTTACCTTGTGCTTTATTCTGTTACCTTGCAGCGGGATGTATTTAAGCATCGGAATCATATCTCATGGCTTGCTGTGCGCGAGTAGAAGGTGAGTAAATATTTGCTAGTGAGCGTGTTATTGAAAAGGAAATCCGAAATTCAAAATGTGTTTTTCCGGGACCAGGAAGCTTTGACGGGACTTGCTTTCGCTGGACGTCCGATGTTCACTGTGGGGCCGCGTGCCACCCTTTGCCCTCATCTACGAAATACAGAATGGCCCTAGACCGAACGTTGCAAAGGGACAGAGGGTAGGAAAGGAAGGATTTCGTTATTTAATAATGAAATCTTGCAATAAATATTATCACGCCGGTTTGGTCGTCAATTCGGCCCAGCGCACCACTTGCTGGGCTTGCCATGCAGCCGTAAACAAACTTGAATTATGTGCCAAAAATAATAATTGATTCAGCTACCTCCACCGGCAGACACCTCAACTAGACGTCAGGAGATAGGGAAAACGAAAATTCTTTAGAGAATAGCCCTAAAACGGAGGCGAAAATCGTCTTCCAAATAATTGTTTATGTGGAGAGCGGCAGCGTGGCGGGTCACGTGACCAGGAGCCGCGCGCTGATTGGCCGAGCCGCCGCCCGCCCGCGCTTCGAATGACGCGCGACCCACACACTCCCGTCCGAGGCCTTGCCGTTTTCTCTCCCTTTGCCGCCTAGGACCTTTCTCCTGGGCTGTCTTGTGTGTTAGGATAGTTTCGTAAGGCACAGACACGCCTGCCGTCAAAAGATGGCTTCTGTGTTGCAGGTTAGTGCGGAGAAAAAAAAGTTGTTCTCTTTTTCTTTCCCCAACTGTCAGGTCAGGTTTTCGAGGTCAGTTGCATGATTTCAGGAATTAGCAAGTTATTAAGGGGCCGAAAAAGTCAGGGTAGGGTGCTTGAGAATTCTTGCAAATTAATAAATTGATGAGTTGATAGGTAAAGTTATATTTTATGTTATTATTTAATTGGTTTGCCGGAATAGTTTTGACTTCCTTATCTTCAACGTTCAGTGATTTCAAATTCTCTTGTTGAGAAAGTTCATTACCTCCTAAAGTAACCACACTCGGTAATAACACAATATCATTTAGCTGGAGGCTTTCTCATGTATTGGCTTGGAAATATATTTTACAACTGTCTTCTGTTCTGTTAAAATTCCTCTATAGTATTCAACTTTCTGATTTCTTTGTAGTTTGTAATATTTTATTACTTCAAATGCATATAGTTTGACATATAGGAACACACTGAAAGTACAAACTTTCTTAAAAACAAATTGCATCTTTAACATTATCAAGACAGTTTATCCATGTTGACAATGATGTCAACATAAAAATTATTTTTTTAGGAATTATTATTGGTATATTAACAGCCATGTATATATCCCTTGTCATA
>NC_051410.1:34259049-34259423 GCF_015228065.2 Penaeus monodon
CCTAAAAGTTTTCTTTATTTAGAATTTATTTAGTGTTAGCTTTTTGAGAATCTCAAATCATAGTGAAAATTAGTTTGATTTTCAAAATATATTTTGTGCTCTGAATTATTGCTCTCTCTCTGTTCATTCAACACTTTTTAAAGAAATGATATAATTTTAATTTATGTGATACAGAGATATAGAGTAGCTTTGGGACCATGTTGACTGATGTTAGATCTGTTTGAAATTCATGATGTAAGTATTACTTTACAAGAAAATTGATTTACTATTATGGTATTGAACTTAATGGTATAGCCGCTATTCTTTTATCCATGTCATTTTATCAGGTAAACCTCTTTACTGAGTGATTCAGATATATTGATTCACTATTTTTT
>NC_051410.1:34259459-34259787 GCF_015228065.2 Penaeus monodon
CAAATAATTTTATATAAAGGTGTTTTTGGACTATAGTATAAATGAAATTATTTCATGCAAAGAACTTCAAAGAGATAATTGTATGAGATAATTTTCTAAAGTAATATAGTAAATAACTGTTTCATGTGAATTTCAGGATGTCCCCAACAACATACCAGCCCCTGCAATGGTGGCCCAACAGGCTGCCAAGAAGGGGCCCAAGTCAGTGGAGACAGTCTACCAAAAGAAGACTCAGCTTGAGCACATCCTGCTCCGTCCAGACACCTATATTGGTAAGTTATTTAGGGTCTTAAGTGTATCATCTAAGTGAGTGGTTCCTAATCTTTTC
>NC_051410.1:34259977-34260342 GCF_015228065.2 Penaeus monodon
TGCCTGTACATGTCATTTCAATTATTGTTTCATAAATGTTACATAAACATTAAGCAGTTCTGTTTTCAAAACATTTTACATAGCTGTAATGAATTAGGAATGCAATATTAGTTAGTGGTAATGACTGCTATAAGTAGAATTTACCTGACTTTATAATTTTTAAAGTTATTTATGCCCTCCTTGCTGTGATTCCATCAGTTACACAGAAATAGGAATACAGTTCCCCTGTAGAAATCCCGTTTTCTTAGAGATTTATAAATGCACATTGCCTCTCTCAAGTTGAAATAGGAGGATTTGTGCAAAAGTGTTGAATGACTGATCTATGAAAGATGTGAATTTTTTTGTTTAATGATTTTTACATTTCT
>NC_051410.1:34260796-34261074 GCF_015228065.2 Penaeus monodon
TAGATCTTTAGTTGTTTGTACTTTGATATAAGGACAGCTAAGTTCATAAAATTTTGTCTTTCAGGTTCTGTGGAATTCACAACAGAACAAATGTGGATTTTTGACCCTGAGACAGACAGGATTGTGCAGAAAGAGATTTCATTTGTCCCAGGTCTTTATAAGATTTATGATGAAATCTTAGTCAATGCTGCTGACAACAAGCAAAGAGACCCTGGGATGGACACCATCAAGGTGGAGATTGACCCGTAAGTATAATGAAAAGAGGACATTGTTTTCCT
>NC_051410.1:34261130-34262365 GCF_015228065.2 Penaeus monodon
CTATCTGTATGACTCATTAATCATTTTTAACAATATTTTATAGGGAGAATAATGTAATATCAGTGTACAACAATGGAAAGGGTATCCCAGTAGCCATGCACAAGGATGAAAAGATGTATGTGCCCACCATGATCTTTGGTCACCTCCTGACTTCTTCAAACTATAATGATGATGAACAGAAGGTTACTGGAGGTCGAAATGGTTATGGTGCCAAGCTTTGCAACATCTTCAGTAACAAATTTGTTGTAGAAACTGCCTCTAAAGAATACAAGAAGAATTTCAAGCAGGTAAAATTATGTTTTATTGCCTATATGAAGTGGTAATAAAGTTTGATTTGGTTTTGTGGATAAGTTTCCAGAGTCATTTTTATTATTTTTGATACTTCATCTTTCAGACCTGGGGAACAAACATGAGCAAGACAAGTGATGCAAAGATCAAAGAATATGGTGGTGAAGACTACACAAAGATTACATTCTCTCCAGATCTTGTTAAGTTTAAGATGGAGTCCTTAGATAAGGACATAGTTTCTCTCATGTCCAGGAGAGCTTATGATATTGCAGCATCAACTAAAGGGGTCAAAGTGTATCTGAATGGCAAACGTGTCCCGGTAAGAATACAAGCCAAACCTTCCCCTTTTCGTGTGCTGTATTTTTGATACATCTGGGAATGATTTATGGTTCTCCTTTATGTTAGACTTTGGTGTATCATGGTGTACTGTTTATTGTGAATTGAAATTCCTTCTTCTTCTAATAGGTGAAAAACTTCAAGGATTATGTTGAATTGTACCTGAAAGACAAAGTGGATGATGCTGATAACCCAGTAAAAGCTGTGTATGAGAATGTTAATGAGCGCTGGGAGGTGTCTGTGGCTCTCTCTGACAAAGGATTCCAGCAGATGTCCTTTGTAAACAGCATAGCCACTACTAAGGTATGTATATTGCTGTCAGACCATTCATATTTTCTTTTTTATTGATTTTTGAGTGCTGACAAAAGATAATATTAAACATTCAGAGATATCTGTTATAAATATTTGTTACAGTTTAGGCTAATGTTTCATGTTATTCTAGGGAGGACGTCACATTGACTATGTGACAGACATGATAGTGAAAAACCTTACTGAAACACTCAAGAAGAAGAACAAGAGTGGTGTGCAGATTAAACCATTCCAGGTATGGTAATGCTAGAAAACCTATAACAGATTATTAATTGGAATTTCTAAGGTTTCCAAATGATACA
>NC_051410.1:34262608-34263667 GCF_015228065.2 Penaeus monodon
CCCCTTATTCTGCATTATTTATCATATATACATTTTAAGAAGTCATCTTGCAGCTTTAACTAATAGAACAATAATGTATTCTTTCAGATTAAGAACCACATGTGGATCTTTGTAAATTGTTTGATTGTGAACCCCACCTTCGACTCCCAGACAAAAGAGAACATGACTCTCCAAGCCAAAAGTTTTGGTTCCAAATGTAGTTTGTCAGACAAATTCATAAACAATGTAATGAAGTGCGGCATTGTTGAGGCAGTCATGACATGGGCAAGATTTAAGCAGCAGGCACAGCTACAGTCCAAATGTGCCAACAGGAAGCAAAACAAACTGAAAGGTGAAATAGGATATGTTGAAATATACATTTTGTTTATATTGCTTACACATGGATATTGGTATTAGAATGTTTTGCTATACCTCCATGTACTGTTGTTTTCAGTCTAAAGTTAAGCCTCCCTAACCCCATGAAAGTGACTGTGGCTCTGGGTTATGCAAGTTAGCACAACTTTTACAGTGTGGTAATGTTAATGCAGGAGGAAGTTGCTTGAGTGGATGATATCCCAGAATTTTGTTATATATTCTTTATCTTCACAGGTATTCCCAAACTAGAGGATGCTAATGATGCTGGAACAAAATTCTCATCTGACTGCACTCTCATCCTCACTGAGGGAGACTCAGCTAAAGCCTTAGCTGTTGCTGGACTTGGTGTGGTTGGACGAGACAGATACGGGGTTTTCCCACTCAGAGGTGAGGTAGCTTTATTAGTATGATCTGTACTTTGCTAAATAATTTTTCCTTTACACAGAAATGGGTTTATTCCTTTTAAATGAGGATGGTTGAAATGGTTAACCTCACGTGCATGTATTTATATACATATGATCCTTAGAAATTATAATCGCCTATTGATCAGCACCCCCTCCCCCCCCTGTTTGGAGTATGGTAAAGATTCAACAGCTTTGGTAATTCTCGCACATCATTTATTTTGCACATGTATTTCTATTATTCTCAAAATTGGGCTGTGTTATTCATGCTATTATTATATGAATACAATAATTTTGTACTGAT
>NC_051410.1:34263700-34263844 GCF_015228065.2 Penaeus monodon
AATAATAAAAAAATTGGTGTAGATTGGTTTTCTCTATAATAAATATATTTATTAAATGTCTCAGACAGGAATATCTACTTTCATATGTGAAAAAACAAAAAGGTACCTTTACAAAATATGGCCCCAATTGAAAGCAATAACAGA
>NC_051410.1:34263894-34264093 GCF_015228065.2 Penaeus monodon
AGCAGAAAATTATTAGAAATAGCAAACTTTGGCAAGTATCCATATTTCTAATGGCCTGTTCTCAGAGCTTTATTTACATAAGCTGCAGTACTGTCCAGCATCCATAATTTTCATTCACCTTGAAATCAGTTGGTTGCATTCGCAGTGGTATCAGAATGTGCAAGGAGTGTTGAATTCCAGCTTTCAAAGAAATACAATA
>NC_051410.1:34264162-34264569 GCF_015228065.2 Penaeus monodon
AAATCATGGTCCGACATGCCCTTTGCATAGAGTTTATCTAAATGAAAAATATGTGCTGGGAGTGTTGGATTCCAGTTTTTGATTTTCAAAAAAGTACAATAAAATGTATATTGTGTAAAACTGAAAAAAAAAACCCAAAATAGATCACAGTGGCAAATGATCCCCCTCCCCCAAAATAGATTAATGGAAATGAAAAAAATCAGGATCCGACATGCCCTTTGCATAGAGTTGATCTAAATGAAGAAGATTTTTAAGGTAATCCAGGAAAAAAATATGACCCGTGGATGGAACCGAGGACAGTTATAAAAAATCTAATTAAAAAATGTTTTCTTTGGCTCATGCTACACCTGTAGGGCCAGGGTTAAAAGGATATGAGACAAAGCACAAGCATATACTCTATAACATGC
>NC_051410.1:34264587-34264739 GCF_015228065.2 Penaeus monodon
GTTTATTAGTTATCTAAAACTCGTCTCTTTATGATCAAATAACTGGAGAAAGGTAGGCCTTAAGTGTATTTTTCAAAGACTATCTGAATTATATGCTTTGGAGTATCAAAATTGGAAGTCACTTATTTCTCTTGTATTGTCAGTTAGCAACC
>NC_051410.1:34264772-34266419 GCF_015228065.2 Penaeus monodon
CAGGTAAATTGCTGAATGTACGAGAAGCATCACACAATAAAATCTTAGAAAATGCTGAAATTAACAACATTATCAAAATCTTGGGACTACAGTACAAGAAGAAGTACGAGTCATCAGACGACCTGAAGAGTCTCCGCTATGGCAAGCTCATGATCATGACAGATCAGGATCAGGTGGGAGAATGCTCTTAGGGAAAACTTATGGATCTCATATTGTTGCAAGTCTTTACTTGAAGAAAATGTTAGATTCAAATTTGTCTTCATTGTACATTAGTGAATAAAAGATATCAAATAAATTTCACTATCAAGCCATTTCTATAATGGGAGGAAGAATAGAGATTCATGGAAATGTTAAATCCCCTCTCTCCAGGACGGTTCTCACATCAAAGGTCTGTTGATCAACTTCATCCACCACAACTGGCCCACCCTTCTCAGACACACTTTCATGGAGGAGTTCATTACTCCCATTGTCAAGGCCACAAAGGGCAAGGAAGAACTGTCCTTCTACTCTTTACCTGAATTTGAGGAATGGAAGAAGAACAAAGATAACTGGCCTAGTTACAAGATAAAGTACTACAAAGGTATTTATTTTTTGGTTTAGAGGTGCAGAACTTGGTGTTTGAGAAACAGAACTTAATGTCCTACTTTTTCATTTAGTGTGTTGTAAAGGTGCAATTACTTTTATAAGAAGTTGAAGGGAAGTTTGAGAGATTTGTATTTGTTTGTTCTTTGTGAGAACTTAATAATTTTCTCTCTGTATAGGTTTGGGTACTTCCACCTCAAAGGAGGCTAAAGAGTACTTTAATGATATGGTGCGACATAGAATCCGCTTCAACTATGGTGGGGCACAAGATGACCACTCCATTCAGATGGTGAGTATTGTACTTGTCATTTTGTATTCTTAACCTATTCATGACAGTGTTGTCCTATCATGTCACAGTAGAGCACCCCTCACACTGGGATGATATCTTCATCTCATCTGCAGTTGAACCTTCTCTAAATAGTGTAAGCTAAATAGATTTTTATGTGATTGGCCCTGTAAAAGTAGGCTTAAAGTATTTTTTTAGCTTCCTTACTTAAAAAAGGGATAAATTATGCCTTTGCCAAATGCATATAGAGCAGGGTAATTTTATAATTCCCTTGCTTTTGACTTTTCCCTTGAGCAGCTAACCCCACATTGTTTGATATGACAAAAATGTTTGTGATTGGGTTTAATAAGAATCTGAATACAGTTATCATAGTTGGATTATTTTATACTGTTCTTATTGCTGCTATTTGATGACTATGATTATATTCCCATAATTTTCATTCTCTGAGAAATTTAATAAGCTATTAATAAGCTATTATATCCTTAACTTTTCAGGCCTTCAGTAAAAAAGCCATTGAACAACGTAAGGAGTGGCTGACAGGGTGGATGGAGGAGTGCAAACGCCGGAAGGAACTGGGACTACCGGAAGTGTATTTGTACGAGCGTGGCACCAGAGCTATCTCATACACTGACTTTGTCAATAAGGAGTTGGTTCTCTTCTCCAACCTTGATAATGAGCGATCCATTCCATGCTTGGTTGATGGTCTGAAGCCTGGTCAGAGAAAGGTTTGTTGATAAGTTGAGATTTTTCTGAATTTGCTTCTTATTTTGTGTCAGTCA